>NC_136485.1:84332598-84700098 GCF_053919585.1 Euprymna scolopes
CGCGGTTTACGGACCATCCAGATCACCTATCACTCCTCTGCGCTCGAAAGATGATGGGGATCTTCTTCGAGCCCCTACGACATTCTTCATAGATAGAGGGAGCATTTCGATGACCTCCTGAACAGACCTTCTTACGTTGATCAGGAGTTTGTTAGGTCGATTCCTAGCAATCCGGTCAAGGATATCTTGACAGAGGTTCCTTCTCTCCAGGAGGTTTAAACAGCTATGCATAAGCTGAACAATGGAACGTCTTCTGACTCGAATCGTTTGCATGCGGGGAACTTTAAATTTTCTGACCCAAGATGATGCAACGCTTCGCGGGATTATCGCAGACTGCATTGCGGGATGAGTATATTCCGCAGGATTGGCGGGATGTTGATGGTAGTGCTATACAAGAGGAAAGGTAGCAGAGATTAATGTGGAAACTATCGAGGAATCTCTTTGCTGTCAGTAGTCAGTAAGGGGCTCTGTAAGATCATGCTAGACAGAATGTTGGAGCATATTGCTGCTGATGTTTTGCCTGAGTCGCAGTGTGGTTTCAGAAGATGTCGAGGGACGGTGGATATGATTTTTACAGCCAGGAAACTGCAGGAGAAATGTACAGAACAGCAAAATGGACTTTATCAGGTGTTCATCGATTTAACTAAGGCCTTTGATACAGTCAATAGAGATGCTTTGTGGGAGATTTTGAAAAGGATTGGTTTTCCTGACAAGTTTGTAACCATCTTAAAGCTCTTCCACGATGACATGAAGGCTGTGATCAATGTTGGGGGAAAGCTGGCTGATCCTATCTCAGTAGAAAATGGTTAAGCAGGGAGACATTCCAGGACCCACACTCTTTGCGTTGTATTTCACTATGGTCTTTCGGATGTTATTGGTCGCGGTGCTCTGATGGTGTCTATATTCGTTACCGAACTAATGGGGGGTTGTTCAACATTAGGCGCTTCAATGCAAGTACAAAGGTACTCATCAACACGATTCGTGACTTGCTCTATGCGGATGACTGTGATCTGGTAGCTCATACGGTGAGTGATATGCAGCATCTTGTGGACGCTTTTGCGGTTTCCTACAGCGCATTGGGCCTGACAATCAATCTGAAAAAAAAACTGTCTTAATGTATCAGCCTGCTCCGGGCATGCCATACTATGATCCATCAGTTTATATCTGTGAGCCAAGGATAGCGGTTGTCTCTAAGTTTGTATACTTGGGTAGCACACTGAGTATGTCTGGTGCCCTGGATGATGAGGTATCGTTACAGATCAGCAGGGCAAGTAATGCCTTCGGGAAGTTGGACGGGCCTTTGTGGAGACGTCATGGGATCTTGCTGCCAACTAAGATTAAGGTTTATGCCGCATGCGTTCTCTCTACTCTTCTCTATGGTTGTGAAACTTGGACAACATACAGGGAACATTTGAGACGTCTCGAGCGGTTTCACCTGATGTGCCTACGGCGAATCTTAGGTGTGGATTAGCAGATGTATGTCAGTGATGTGGAGGTGCTTGATCAGACCCAATGCCTTAGCATTGAGGCTCATGTTATTAAGCATAGACTGAGATGGAGTGGACATGTGGTGAGGATGTTAGACAGTCGACTTCCCAAACAACTCCTTTATGGCGAGCTCGCCGAGGGAAGACGTCTGGCTCAAAAGCCTAAATTGAGATTTAAAGATTGGTTAAGATCCACCTTAAGAAATGTGAAATTGATGAAAGAATCTGGAAGAGTCTTTCTTTGGATCGCGGAGGGTAGAGAAGGACCTTGTCGGGAGGTGTGTGCAAGTTTGAGGTGGATCGAACCCAGTATGAGCGGCTGAAGCGCGATATCCGGAAAGGGAGAGTGAAAGGAGTTGTGGATGGGAGGGGGGCCAAATTGGTCTGGAGTGTGAGGTGTGCGGAAGAATATGTCTTAGCAGAGCTGGGCTGATGAGTCACGAGTCTACTCATCGGCGCAGCGGGCCACACAGCAGTATTGAGTTGCCAGAGGTAACCTGTGTCAACTGTGGGCGGATGTACAAAACGACATGCTGCTAGTGGTGCACATGTCTGTACAATGTATGCTAAAGAATGCCAGTGTTTAACAGGCCTTAAAAGCCACATTTGCGCAGCCCATCACTGAATGTTTCGTGTTTCTATATATCTTTTTGTGTTATATCGAGTGATGGCAATGTTCGAAAGCGAATTTGCTGCCATCATATATATATATATATATATATATATATATATATATATATATAAATATATATATATATATATATATAAAGAGAGAGAGAGAGAAAGAGAGATAGATAGATATGTGCGTGTGCAAAACATGTATATTATCAATTCACACCTATATACGTCCATGTTTAATGAGAATTTAGAAACAAAACTTGCCTGGAACCGTTAATAAATATCTTTTCCACAAGAATCATTAAGAATTCCAAACATCCGGGAAATAAATCAAATGAAACATCATAAGTTATTATTAATCGTTGTCAACGGATGGAAAATCTAGTTATACATGCAGTCATGAACCAACATGAAATCAACAAAACAGAAGGGTTTAATTTCTGCAAAGTATAAAACATATAAAAACAGTTCGTTTTAAATTCGGAAATCAAGATTACATAGATACTTGAGGAAATACAACATAAATAAATAAAATCGTATTTTATTTGCGCTGACCAAAATTATTATTTTCCATCGGTATACAGAAGTCGGTGTAAGTTGAGCCAATTTTCCATTTTGGCTCTTCAGAACCCAAACGACTAATTATTTTGCAAAGATGAGAGTATTATTATAAAATTCTTTTATTTGGGAACATTTTGAAACAAGTTGCAGTTTTCTGCTAGTAGACCTAAACCGACCATGTGCTTTACAAAAATGCATATCAAATGGCTCAACTTGCCCCGACCATGGGGCAAGTTGATCCAACCTCTGGGGTAAGTTGTGCCACACAGCGGTAAGTTGTGCCACGCAAAAATGTGTTGCAAATAAAGAAAGAACAAGCCCAAAATTGTTGCTGTGGTTATAAAACAAATTATAATAATGAAGTAGAAATGTTAATTACAGCGAATGAACCAGCACAAAATTTGAAACATATATCTGAAAGTAAGTTAATGAAGTTGCCACTGTGACAAGTCACAGCTGAAAAGGAGCTGGCTAGAACAACGGACAGAACTGCCAACACTATTTGGCTGTGGCAGCTTGTAAACAACATCTTCTGCATTGAAACCCGCTTCGTCCTTTGGGTTTGGAACAAACACAGGCTTGTCCGTTCCTACCTTCCCAGCAACTTTTTGAAGGAAAACACCTTCAAACTCCAAGTCCTCCCCGTTGAAAGTGTCAACCCGGACAATATAGTTCACAGTTCGTGATTTGCCAGCACATTTGACAACCACAAAGTCACCTTCGATTATTGGGCTATCCAGATCAATATCACCATCACTATCTGATGACACATCATCAAATTCAAAATCTGAATCATCAGTGTCACTTGAACATGGGGTTTTAGATCTCGGGGGACATGACTTTTTCCCACCAGCATTGAACAAACACTGCTTTGGTTTTGTTAATAGGCTCCTCTCTCTATTTTCAGAAAGGGCTATCAGCTTCTGTCGTTCAGGGCTGTCAGTCAAAATCTTTGAGCTGCCCTTTTTGTGACCACCTCTTCTTGCCTTTCTTGGTGCTGCTTTCGGAAATGTCTGAATTACAGATGGTGAAATGTATGGACGATGCATGACATCATGTGAGCTAGATGAAACACAAGACCCAGATGTGGATGGTTACATAAGATCATCTTCTTGCTGTTTTTGTGGTCGGACATCATCACTGTGCACGGGCAAGACTGCTCCAGGAACCTCACCTGATGGTCCTGCATCTTCCACAGTAGAATTTGCCTCAAGGCTTTCTGCAGCCACATTTTGCCTCTCCTGGCATGTTTAGCCAATCAGGCGCCTCCAAATGGAATAACCCACCATGCCTGACTAATTGTAGGCTAGTCCATAATGGTGGAGAGGGGAGGTAAGTGCATTCTTGATTCTACAATGATAATAATAATAATAATTTTTAAAATAATAATGATAATAGTAATAATAAAAATAATAATTATTATTAGAATAACAAAGCGCCTGTACAGCATGAAAATTCCTATCCAAGCACGGCTTACACATCTTAAACATTTACCAGGTAACCCATAGATCTAATTCTTATACAAGTAGAGCATGTAACTTATACAACATGCATTTTGAATTCACTCTATAACAGGCCTACTGATGTTGTTGCACATTCATCTGTTTCTTGAAAACGTGTAAAAAGACATATGGGGCAAGTTGAGCCAGTGGCACAACTTACCCCATTAGCATTGGCTCAACTTACCCCAGTCTGACCTCATTGAATTGTCTGTTCAAATGCATGCATCTCATGTGTGGTGAATGTAAAAATCTTTTACAGGTATGAAGGCAAGTAATTGAACAAACAACTACCGCATATTATATCTAATGAAACTATTACTACACACAAGAAACATGCACTCACCTCTGTAACGCTTTATTTTACTTTTTTGGCACGAAATCTGATTTTCTTTTACTGCATCAACCTCCGATATTGGTTCAGCAAAACAAAATGGGTGGAGATTAAAGTCACGTGATCAGTTGTTTATAGATTGCATACAAACTTGGTTTGGCTTAGTCAATTGTGGTTAAAAGGGGGTGGCTCAACTTACCCCTATGCTCAACTTACCCCGACTTCCCCTATACAGAAGCTGCTTTATGCAATAAATGAAAATGTAAAACAATACTGGAATTAATACAAGGCAAAGGTAATAATAAATTATTAAAGTTCTACTTTGTAAAGCACCAGATTTATGATATAAATATTATACTCAATTTTATGCTGGATTATATTTCACTTTAAATTAATGATAGGGATATCTGTTGTCACTTTGGATCTAAATCTCAAGACAATTTGTAAATAACTGAAACAGTATATTTTATATTGAAATACGACTGATAATGTTTAATGTTTGAGAAAATTGGAATAAAACTAAATACTCATTGCTCACTGTGCGGACTTATGTATATACGTACTGCATTGTCACATTTTATGATAAACATAGGGAATTAGAGTTTTACTCATTAAAATATTTACATTGCATACGTGTTTTCTTTTATTGTTGTGTTTCGTTCAAGTTGATCGTATGCCCCTAGCGGAGTTCGAAATGACGTTCGAAAGTTTGAGAATAAAATTTAAATGCATTATTCAGAGGCTAGCAGGAAAGGTTGGCTGCAACACCTTATATTATTTATATTATCAGAAATATATAATTAATATGGAAAGCTTAAATTCAATAAGTAATAATTCGTTATGTTAGAGATGTCTGCACTTTTCATGTCTCTATCATGTCCATTGTAAGCATTCGTATTTTTCTTATAAGCATCTTTTATTAACCATTAATAATTTTTTATCCAGTAAAACATCTATATTCTGTTCTTTGTAATTACAGAGTAGTCCCTGGGGCATTTCATGAGGAATTCAAGTGCAGTAATAGTTGGAATGATTTCATATTTGAACCTAATTTAAATGATATAGAACATTCATATTGCTTATACTTAAAATTTAAACTAGAATTCGGTTTGGGTCAGCCATGTTTTTTTTTTAAATTAATCTTAACAAATATCTACCACAGACAAATAATTAAGACATATATACTATCATGAATTCTAATTATCATTTTATTGAATATAAACACAGCATAGAATCAATAGACGATCATTTTAGCAAAATAAATGTAGTTCAAAAACAGAACCTTAATTGGTCTATGAAACATTAAGCAAAAGTTAAAGATGGGTTCAAATTATTAATAATAATAAAGTTCGACAAGTCGATCTTTGAAAACTCTACCAAACTCATCCGCCAAATGTGGGTCTACACACTTGAAATTTTATATGTAGGCTACCTGGACATGAGTCAAATTTCTTTATATATATATATATATATATATATATATATATATATATATATATATATATATATATATATATATATATATATATAAAAGGTCCCGGCAAAGCCGGGCTGCACTGTTAGTATATATATATATATATATATATATATATATATATATATATATATATATATATATATATACATATATATTATTACGTTTTGACCCCTAACAAAGCACCGTACCATATTGATGTAGGGGGCTTCTATGTAAAACATATGTTGCAGCTATACTATGTAGGGAGTTGAGCAACAACATGCCTGTTTCCATTACACTTGACCTTCTGCATGTCAGTACAGTTTGGGGATCAGGAACCTGGAACGGATTTCCTAAGACTAGCAGTTCTGGTTAAGAAACTATTTGAGTAGAATGCTTTCTTATATCTGGGTATATCCACCCTGTAGGGGTGGGATTTGCTGCTTGTCGGATTTGTAGGGGGTAATTACGTCGAAGGAATACAAGAGCTTGTAGGTCCTTGGAGTATCTACCATGAAAACACTTGTAAAAGGGTTAAAGGGATGCAAGATTTCGTCGATGGGACACAGGCTGAAGCTTAGGTAACAGTTTGGGGCCTATTACGTTGGCGACTCTCTTTTGGACGGAGCCAACTCAATAGTAAAGGTAGTCTCATGTTTAAAGTTCGAGGTGTTCTTTTACCTAAAATACAATTTTTATCAGTAATTGTATTATTTTTACACGCTATAATATTTTAATCATTATTATAATTTAATTTCTAAAAAAGGCACTATAATAGGGCAAAATTATTCACTAATTTTATTGACATAATATGCAAATAGATAAAAATGAGTATTTATATCGATTGCATATTATACCTTATCTCTAAATACTTTATTTCGCTTACGCCGTAGCTTTAATTTCTTCTGTATAGCCTCTCTACTTCTAAAATATATCTAAGGTAATGGTTTTGAAAATGACAATTGATTTATTTTCGTGCAATTCCATCATATATTTTTTTCTTTTTATCTTCCTATAGTTATGAATGGTGTAATAGTTGATATTTTCCTAATTTTAGGGAGCATTATAAATAATTGTTCTCACATAATATTGCTTGTTTATGGTTTTCATTAAACGACTCGTGATTAATATTTCACATAATATTTGTAACGCCCTCAATGTTTCTTTATTTGATATTTTATGGAGATGATGTCAAAGCCAAGTACTTCATGAGAAATGTAGACTTTAATAATTTAGTTCGCATTGTAATTGGTTGGACATTGTTTACATATTTTCTAAAATATTTCTTAAATCATATATTAATGTCAACAATTTATGAGTCATATAAGATATATTAGCGAAAACAATTTATGTTATAATCTGGATTTTATATTGAATGGTTTAAATTTACCTATAATATATTTTGTCATATTTTCTGTCGACAAGAATGCATAAGGATGTGCGAAAAAGTCGACAGTTATGTCTACGAACTCTGTTAATGAGTTTAGAGTATTGATATTATTGGATATTACTTGGAAGTTTTTAGCAGTAGTAACGTACAGGTAATCACCGAATCTATCTCAATAATCTAATATTAATAACAGTTTCAGAGTATGATGTAAACTTTTATATCAGCACAGATACATTTTTAAATGTAAATTTACCTAATATTATATATATATATAAACACACACACACACACACACATATATATATATATATATAAGTATATGTATATATAAAATGAAAATTACAATTGAATTTACCAAAATGATCCAAGATGGTAAAATTAAAGTAAATTATGAATATTAAAGAATTAATATTTATAAAATTATCTCAGCCAGATATAAAAGCTCGATAATACCAAATAGGAAATAGAGCTTATAATATGATCAAACAGTTAAGGAAATATGTTAAAAAAACACTTTGAAATGAGTTAAAAACATATTTAATCTGAAAAGGAAACACTAGATAAATGGATAGTCCTTAATCCGCGGAGTTTCGAAGAAATACTCTCTTTCTGATCAAAGGGTAGGAATTAGCAAAATGCAGGATCGGATTTTGCATGCAGAAGTAGTTGATGAAACAACAAATAAGTCAAAAATCTTACTTGAAAACAAAATAAGTTAAGCAGAGGGAATATGGTAAAGAAAAAGGTGATTACAAATTAATAGATAGTCTGGTGGAAGATAAAAAATCCAGTGACGATATTTACGTATTGATTTATTTGCTCATGTATATATATATATATATATATATATATATATATATATATATATATATATATAAGAGAGAATGACAATTAAAATTGTAAGTTAAACTTTACAATCACAATTTATTGTTCGACTGAATACTCCTAAAAGCAATTTTCAAAGTCCTTATTCCGTAGTTTCAAAGAATGATACTCTTATTATTATTCTCATCAGATGACATAAAGAAATCAGCAAATTATATTTGTAACAATGCTAGAATTTGCTAGTTAAGGCATTAAATGAAACCGCAATTTATTGTAGCTATAAATTGCCAAACAAAAAAAAATGAAAAACTATTGGATATGTAAAAAATAATATAAAAACAAACCGCACATAATATTCCAGCTTGAATGAAACTCCTAGAGTCGATCAAAAATGAAAAAAAGTTCTTTAAATAGAATGTATTCCACAATAAGTCCAGCGTGACAATGCATATAATCCGATTTGAAAGTTTTCAAAAATCCGATTGGAAAGTTTACAAAACAGCTGAAATAATAAAAAATTGTTTTTCTTCGAGCAGTACAGTAGTCCAAAGAGAAGTCTGTCTCTAGTCAAAATAGTAAGAAGAGAGAAATCCAAAATGTGAACCTTCATCCTCGGCTTAAAAAGAACATATATATATATATATATATATATATATATATATATATATATATACTTATATATATATACATACATATAAAAATATATATATTATATATACATATATATTATATATATAGTTATATATTATATATATATATAGTTACTATATTTTATATATATATAGTTATAGTGACATGCGTAACTAAACAGATAAACCAGTAAGAAAAAATTATATATATATATATATACATATATATATATATATATATATATATATATATATATAGAGAGAGAGAGAGAGAGAGAGAGAGAGACAGATAGAGAAAGTGAGAGAAAGGGAGAGAGTGACAGGGGGAGAGAGAGAGTCTGAAAGAGTGGTTTATGTATCAAACGGTTAGTAGGAAATGAACGCTCGATTTGAATCCAGACATACGACAACCCAGAATATACCATCAACAAAAAGTAACATAAACGCTAATTGAGTGTGTGTAAGTTTTTATTCCTAAAAGTCTTTGCCTTCAAGTATTCTGAAAGAGACTCGATAGTTATAATTGGATATAAATTATTGTTTTTGTACCTACAGGCACTACCGTTTAATGATTTTTGCCGTCATCAATGGACGGCACTTCTTGCCGGTCGGATATATATATATATATATATATATATATATATATATATATATATATATATATATATGTATATATATATATATATATATATAATTGTTTACAATTATAATTAAATAACTACAGAAATTAGTGTTTCATTCTTTTCGTGAATCATCAGTGCATGGTATCACGATTAACTCCAGTCGAATGATTCGAACCCAGGCAACAGAAGTCATGTCTGGCTTCATTAGCAAGCGCCCAAACCATTCAGTTACCGAAAATGCTCAATGATAAGAAATAATTTCCTTCAAGGGGTTGGCATAATTATTTGCTATTATAATTAAATACCTACAGACACTAGTGTTTCATCCTTTCGTGAATCATCAGTGCATGGTGTCAGGATTTACTCTGTAGTAGGTTACATCTTTAATTTCTTTTGTATAGTCTCTCTACTAGTAAAATATATTACTTAAAAGCTAATAATTTTGGAAATTACAATTAATTTATTTTCGTGCAATTCGATCATATATATTATATTTATTTTTTTTTTCATCCTATAGTTTCGCATAATGTAATAGTTGATATTCTCATAATTTGTGGCGTTATTATAAATTATGTTTTATCACTTCATATTGCTCGGTTTATGTTTTTTATTAAACGACTCGTGATTTATATATATATATATATATATATATATATATATATATATATATATATATATATAGTAGATGAAACGCGGAATATTCTATGTAGCTTAATCGTCATATATATTTTATAACTTACTACTACCTACGTATTGAGTACTTTTGAAGTAACTACTAAAAGATTACGCATAAAGTTATACTTCCGTATATTTATGTGATTAAATGCAGTTGTTATATATATATATATATATATATATATATATATATATATATATATATATATATATATGGTGCTATACAAATATATTGAGAATGTAAGTAATAACGTTTGTAAAAGTATTTTGTTTATTAATTTGGAATATGTTTCTTCATAAATCATCTATTGGTATAATTTTTTTCAAATATACACAATGATGTTTCTGTTTGTTTCTTACATAATAAAACTAAGTGTAAGATTGAGAGAAAAACATTTTCAAAGCGGCATTAATTTGTCATTGCTTTGTATTCTCCATAAAATTATTTCTAACAAAGTTCTGAATATATTAGAAAGAAATTTAAATTTAAATGGGGAACATAATAGCTTTTTGATTTTTTTAAACTGTTCGGATTTATATTCAAATTAAAACAAGGGAAAATTCGTGTTGTTACATAGACACATTCTCCTCAGAGTTCTAACCTTGAGATGACATATAATCCAATAAGTTAGAAGCCAATACGAGCGTCCACGTAGAAAAATACTTCGAAGAAAACAATACATACAATATGTTCGTAATTGCAAAAAAATATAAATTCAACTACGATACTCTAATGATATTACGAAGGTCGTTGTAAAATAATATGACTATTATGTGAGTCTTACATGCGGGTAGCTTCTTTGTTGCACTAAATATTTCATAAATGTCTGCATACGAGGAGTTATAAATGGGTGATGTCGACCTAAACGTGCATATAAAGAATAGAACGGAGCGAATATTGATTTATCTAAACATCAGGATTGTTGGCGTTTGCAAAATCTGCTGTGAAATAATTTTAATCTATAAAACCAAGACTAGTGATACTCTCATCTGATTTGTGTTGGCCTGTTCAGTAAATTTCCCCAGGTTACTAGCTTGGTGTAGTGTAAGATATTGATCAGCGAATTCTTGATTCACCAAATATTGCCAATGAAATGCCGCCAAAGCATTTGCTGTATATGCATGAAACTATAAATATATTCATATACTCGATAGAGTCTGGTATATTAGAACAACCATATGGCGCTAAATGTAGTGCTTGTGTCTTGTGTTAAATTTAATTTTATCCCAGATACTTACAAACATTACGAACTAACACTATTGTTTCTCTCTCTCTCTCTCTCTCTCTCTTTCTCTCTCTCTCAATATATATATATATATATATATATATATATATATATATATATATATATATATATATATATATATACATGTATGTGGGAGGGTTTGCCCTATAATTAGTGTTTGTAAAATTTAGGATTATGTTTCTCTCTATTTTTTCATTTTTCTTATCATTTTGCTTAAGCTAGGGATGGGGCATCCTACCAGATGCCAAACATACACCTGCTATTTTAGACACTCCAACCGAGAGATCCTTTTAAGATTCTAACCGTCCCTTTAAGTGCAATTGTTTGAATCTCCTTTGCACTTGGTTTACCTGGTATATTTGTAAGATAGTTTGTAAAATTCTTTTTCATAAGTCCGGTTGCTCCTATAATTACTGGAATGATAGAGATCTTCTTAAGGTTCCAGTTTCTTTTCATGTCATACATAAGACCCTGGTATTTGGTAATCTTTTCCCTCTCAGCTCTGTTTAACCCAGCAATGAGTTCTCATATGTTTAATAAAACATTATTGCTTTGTCATCGCGTTATTCAATTTATACTAGACGGTCTGTTGGGCGGATTATATTGTTTTTGGACAGTTATCATGAAATCAATAAAATGCCAAATTTATGTGGCTAAGATAGATGGCACAATCACCATGAATGAGTCTGTTAATTTTCTGAAGTTCCTGTTTAAATTATGTTGTACAGAGTAAATGTGTTATGCGTGGAATATTTTAATCGTGCTGTCTTTGTCATCAGAACAAGACATTCCCTTGAGTTGCTTTGTGTAAAGGAATCATTTTTGCAAAAGTCTGTACATGAAAAGATTGAAAATGTGCCAGTGTTTCTGTCTAGCAGGACATGTGGGAAAGAGAATTTTATTGCTTTTAGTTAATTCAAGTGTAAACAGAAGTTCTTATAGATGTCGCTTGTTATATACCATTTATCTATTTAAGTATAATTGGCCTATGATTCATGAACTTTGTTAGTGTGTTTAGATGCTATGCACCCGAGTTTTTACAGATAGACGTGACAACATTTTCAAGGCAGATGCAATTTCATATTTATTTAGCAGATTTTCTGTAACAGCATGCGGTATTTATTAACGGTAAGTATTTGCTGGGAATTTAAGCAAGATTAAATTTTATCGCTCTGGAGGGTGACAAACATTATTCTAACCTAGTAAATATCAGCGTAGATCATATAGATGAATGAATAAAAATATTGTAATAACAATATTGCTTCATAGCATGAAAATTCATAAAGTAAATCTTCCATATTGTAATTTCATGCGAACAAACTTGTTTAGTGGATAGAAATCTATGATTCCACAAAGTTCACTCTGATTATTATTCATATACACATGCTTAATATGCATGACGCAAAAACACTGCCTAAAGTCATTATCAGGTTTTAAAACGATATCCATTATGCATTCCCTGCACAAAAATCTCACTACAACTATTGTCATCATTCTGTCAGCATTATACTTCTGCATAATTATTTTGTATCTTTGACGGAATTACATGTATGTATGTATGTATGTATGTATGTATGTATATATATATATATATATATATATATATAGAGAGAGAGAGAGAGAGCGTTTGAAAAGAGAGAGAAAGAGAAAGGGAGAGAAGGAAAAAGAGAAACACAAAAAAGTGATGGCTAGGAGACGTAAATAACAATAAGAGGCGGAAGAAAATGTGCGATGCAAATCCATTTTCTGTTTTGAAATGTTATATTAGTATAGCGGTCAATTAAGCACGTTTCTTTAATGGAATGATCTTTTGTGTGTGTGTTGTTGTTTGTTTTAACTAAAATATATTCTGAATTTGTTTATAAAATGAAAATTGTGTTTTGTTAAAAAAAATTAAGTGTGGTATAAACCGTTTTTTTTTCCTCTAATTATTTCTCGGAGTTGAGCTTTTAAGTTATTTTTTAACCGGAAATAGAGCCACATTTATTATTTTGCAGTGTGGACATTTTACCAGTAATGTGAATTTTATTATCGATCAAAACTAGCAATATAATTGAACATTGCTACTAAATGCATTATGTACTTACATTACGTGGTCATTCTGTATTCCTAGTTTAAAAAACTTGCGCTTTCTTGTTTTATGTCCTCATTTTATTATGTCCCTAACGAATATAATGCTTTATTAAAATGTATAATGTAAATTGTAATGTATTGATATAAATAGCGGTACATTTCTGTTGGAAAGCTGAACGCTGTATACTTATCAAATTATCAAAAATACACATGGATAGTAAAGTAAGAGAAATTGAAAGTAAGCATATAACTAAGGATTAAATTATGAGAGGGCCTTATTACGTAGTGGCAAAGGATTTTATTATTATCAAGGGTTGATTCGCGGAATTTTTTCGTCTGGATTTTCTTTTGGTTACCTGTAGAATCAACTTGAAAAGGAATATACAGCCTGTTTCAAGAACATAATCTTTGCCTGTGGAGCTGGAAAAAGCAAGTTGTAGCTGCGATTAGGGGAGAACGAATGATGTTTGTATCACATAGCGTAAGGATTCGGATAGAGCCGTCGATGTAAGCTAAGGTTTTTTGTGAAATGCGCAATCTTATGGTACAGAGCCACTCCCCTGGCATAAAGTACTGTTGGCGAACAGTTATAATGGCAAAAGGATGTGCTATTGTTGTGAATCACTCGAGGAAAAAGGGAAGATTACAAAGAAAGAGAATAAAATAAAAATGATGTCAGTACCTAACAAGTAATACGTGACCTATGCACCCAGGCGTGAGATATAGTACCATACTACATGGAGGATATCTTTTGATCTGGCCACAGGAGATGGATGTGTAGGATCGTTTGTTTTGAGCCGGAAAGGTAGCGGGTACAAGTAAATGGAAATGATAATAACAAATGGCTACGGACAAAAATGGTCTTATTTTCGAAGCAGCCATGGGAGATTAAGGATCAGAGGAATTATAAGGTGTAAAGTCATCGAGTTTTGATAAAAGACAAAAAGGGCCTCTGTGTATTATGGCAAAATGGTGGCTGCATAGAAGCAGCTGACATCGGTCATAGGAAGAGTAAATTTCACTCAAAAGTAAAATGCTATTGGATCCAAATGAAGAGTCATTTTAAATAAAATAAGGCAGTGGGCAGGGGTAATAAAAACTGACTAAAGAAAATTAATAATAAATAAGGGGTTCTAGCCTTTTTCTTAGCATATAAGACTATGGTAATCTAGGGAACTAGAGATCGATTCGAATGGAAAATAGGATAACGGACCGTAGAAAAATATACACACATTTTCGAAAGCTACGAATATTTTTGGAAAACTGGAGATAAAAGAATTTTAGATATTGATTTGGCTATGCCGAAACGTATGCCAGTCGACGATTATGATTATGTTCATTATTAATTTTTTGTAAAAATATAATGTCAGAAAAAATGTAATCATAACGAAATACATATTTATAGATATATTTTTTATGGTAAAATGTTTTAATAGAATTTATTTTTTTTTAATTTGCAGGTAAATAAGAATGTTAAAGCATTAACAAAATACGTGATGGAGGGAGATAATTCGATTTATGTTTTGGTTGCGTGGTTCATAAGGAAACAAGAGAGTTTGAAAGACAGGTAACTGTTAGTCAAGAGTTGGAAGTCAGAGAGAGAGAGAGTAAGCGCAGTCGGTAGTCTAATTTGAAATATACGAATCTTCATTTGCAGCTTTTCCGAGGATTCTTCAAATATAGATAAAACAAAGAAAGGTCAAGTTTGTTTTCCCATTGGTCGATGGAAAATCCCAGAGACTATTATACGCCCTTAATGTTTTAATTGTTATATGCCCTGTTTAAACAATCAATAGTCGATCAATATGCACATTTATATCTAGACGATCAAATATATGTTGACGTCAATAAACACCTCATATATATATAACCCCCTACGTTATATAGAAACCCACTTTATTACATTACGTTTCCTGATTAGAAAAACAGATGTAATGATATAAATGCAAGGTTTCAGAGGGTAAGAGAGTCAAATAGCATTGGAAGATTAAAATTGTGGAAAGCAAACAGATTTGTAGAAATATAAGCCTTCAATTTGCTTGTATATTTATTCAAGGATGTGAAATAACTGATGGATTCTGGAAAAATATCATTTACTGCTGCACACGAATGATTAGGTTCTTGGGTGTTTGCTAAAAATTCTGAATAATAGAGGAGGAGAATATGGAATGTGATGTATATTAATATTTCCATTGCTTTAGGGCAACTCATTTGCCGTACAGGAGTAAATCAGGTCACCGTTTGGATTGTAAAATAATATAGTTTTCCTATGAATAATTTGTAAAGTGTATAAATTACACCGGCCAATAAAGAAAACTGTTTCAACTGATTTTATCTAATTTAAGGGCACGGATGTCATAAATGTTGTCACTTTTTTTATCAGGTTTAGTTTCTCTGCAATTGTATACCCCTCTGTAGGATCCCGATAGCTACAATAAACACTGGCAAATTAGAGAAACAATATTTCTATATAACTCTAAGACTCATCCATAAGACTACACCTACATATTTACAATTAAAGTTTGAAGTTGGTAAAAAATGCTAAGCATAGACAACATCACCCATAAATGTACGCTTTTCTGATTTTCTAGAAGGGGTCGCTCCGACATAATCGCGCTTGATAGACCAGCAGTAGTTTGCCAGCCTGGTTGCATCTCAACGACCTTAATAGCAAACTTCCATGTAACTGTACAGGGCTCCTCTTGCTCATCGATCATGGCACCTGGATTTTCTGGAAAGCAGGCAAGATGGTTGTGCAAAATATGTAGCGTGGTGCTCATATTTGCAGCCACTTGATGGAGGCTTATGGTTAATGTTTAAACATGATCTTTGTAGTTGCGCGCCTTAATTTTTATCAAGGAGAATTTTACCACATTCGTACACCACGTTCCGCCCCTCTGCTCTGTAGGATTCATAAAAGAGAAATTAGGGTCATTCATTAAATTTCGATTCTGAGATGCATTAAAATCTCCAGCTTTTTATTTCTCTATGTTTCAGCCTGAAAATGTCATACAAATATATTTGAAACAGTCGCCATATTTCTCAAGAGCCTCCACAAATTTATAAATGATACTAAGCTTTATGTGAAGAGAAGGAAACACAATTTTGGAAAGCGGCACCAAAGAACAAGCCAGAACATTAAGAGAGCCAGGAATCAGTTCACTGCACATACAACAATCATTCTTATCCAGCGCTTTGTTCTTACCCATCTATCCAACAAACACAAGAGGTAAGAACATTTTGTGAAGCCAACTTGTAGTCCAAGGAGAAACCCAACCATTTTCAAATCGACACATGATATATTGATGCTGTCTGTTTGTAATCTTTGCCAGAACAAATTTGATTTCGTTATATTTTCTTAAGAGTCGTAGAATAACCTTGATGAACTTATCTATATAAGATGTCATTATGAAGAAGAACTCATTTGAATTTTTGGGGGAGCTATCTATCAAAGTGCACCAATTTGAGAATAATACTCTTCGACATCAATCTGCCGCAGCAGGCCGGCAACTTTATTTCAATATACTAAGTGATATTCCAAGAGTGAAATATGGCAAGAATCTATTATGGCGTTTTTATAAAAGGTTATTAGAGTTCTAGGCTGAGGGCTGTGATGAAAAAATAAATTCTACAGCTGTAACAGTGGGTTCACTACTGTCAGTAGACAAAATAAAGATTTGGTCTTCATCTGAACTAACAATTTTAATTCAGGCAAGTCTTTATATACTGGAACGGGAATTTCATTGCAGTGGGGAATTTACCCGATTGTAGACTTTAGGTTAAAATAAACACTAGAATTCTTCCTGCTGTTTATTTTCATTATGAATGCACAGAAATAGTAGTCATTGAAATTTTGAATACCAAAATAACGTGACTTTCTATCATTTTGGCATTGGCTAAGATGCTCAACACATTGCTTGCGCATGCCTTAGGTTAATCACCCAGTATTATTTCAAATTAAAAAAGATAAGCACACTTCAATAATTCAATGATTCATTTCCTGTTGGATTGCAACGTATATTCCCCGAAAATATAACTAAACACATATGGATTATTTCACAGCGTCGTCTTGGAGATGATGTAGACAAGCTTAATTTTTGCGAAAAAATCTGCATCGAAAATAAAATAACGCAGCTTAATAATTTCCTATTGACTTATAAATGAATTCCTAACATTAAGACAATAAATTTACTTTAACCCAGAAATCAACAAACAATGCCACAATCGATATGGATATTTACTACTCAATGGGTTCTTCTAACCAACTACATACCTCATTGTATAGCAAATTTGATTTTTAATTTAAGGTTTGTGATGTCATAATCAATTTACACACATCATAATAACAACCTACAATTGTAATTATGAAGCTAGAATGTATAAAAAACACGCTTATGTATTCTGGTCGCAAGAACCTAAGCTTCAAATTAAAATAATCGATTCTAAAAAATCACAGTCACATAAACCATTCTAAATACGTTTTTCTAAGGCAACAATGTTATCGTTACATCCTGTGTATAACATGATAGAAAATATCAACATTTTTCTCCAAAATGGACAATATTAGTAAGAATTAAGATAAAAACGATATTAAAAAAGGCAGTGGCTAAGTATAAAAAAACGGATGTTTTAATTATTTCTATGTAGGAATTTTGATACATGTTGCTTTTATTGACCAAATATGAACATTTAAAACATAGCACAGTTGATAAAGACGTTGAAACTCTCTGGTTCGAATTGAGTATTGTCTGAAGATAGCGCTTTTAATCCTACTCAAAGCAGGCCAGAATATTAGTTTGTCACAACGTGGCGAGACAACAACTATGAAAATGAGAATACAGTCCGAAAACAAATAAGTACACAAATTATGAAGCCTCATCCCAATAGGATTAAAGAAATAAAAAATAATATATAAAGCAATAATTAAGATAGAAATTAACTATCTATTTATGTATAAATCGAATTAGTGTGCGTGCCTTTTGATTTTTAAGCTTGTGAACGATTAGACACTGATAAATTTTCTTCGTCAATATTTGAGAAAAAAAAATTACGAGAATACAAAGTTGTTCCTCTAATAAATATGTTTTGTAATAAAATATCAAATTCTTATTGAATATCTGTGTTATTTTGATAGATTATGAATTATATTCCTGAATACATTTCAATAAATTTCACCATCCCATGTTAATAATAGTGATTGCTATTTTAAGAACTGATTGACATCTGTTAAAAGATTACATTTTCTTCATTGCTGAAAACGAAACAAATAAATAAGTTTAATATTTATTTATATTTACTTTTTGATATGAGTGTGTTACAAACGTATTCCAAAGTGGTGAAGAATAGTGTATTTACACTCGTGTCGTCTGCCCATATATAATCTCAAACACATACGTTCACAATTTTTTAAAGATCGCTTCATGCATGAGTAAAACAGTTTCATACAAGGTTGAGTGAGAATCCGCTGTTTTAAAGTGGCGGATTACTTGTGTGATTGCTCAGATAGAATGGCATACAGAGCGTTTTCTTTGCTGCAATTAGCTTCATTGTGTGCACACGCTTCACATCGAGAATGGCGGATTTATTTTTTTCACACGATGTAATTCCTGTTTTATTATTGTATCTACGCTTTCTCATATTGATTGACACAACGATGTTAATTATTCAACACATTTAGCAAAACGATATATATATATATATATATATATATATATATATATATATATATATACTTCTACGTGTAAATGTGTGTGTAATCATAGTTACTTTACCAGACACTATCATAAAGCAAATATAAATAATAATCTTACCTGAATTCCATAGCTTGATTCTTCGTAAACAATAGATACATAAGTCCAGTTGAATGTTTTGACCAGTTCCACCATTACTTGAGCTTGGTAACGATCGGAGGGAATCGTCCGAAAAAAGTAGGGAAATCGATCCACATTACTTAAGTCAGTGCTTGTTGAAAAAAAGCTGATCTGAAAAAAAGAAAATAAAGCCTGTTAATATCTACACGAAAAAAGTTTTTTTTTTATAAAAGCCTTGGGTGAATCTTGAACACATAGATAGTCCACAATTCTTTACAATGAATATGCAAGTTTACAAAACGCAGTCGTTTAGAATCTGTTTACAGATATAGAATCATCGATCATCCTATCAGCCACGAATTCGCCAACTGTATTCCAATGCCGGTGGATAATTCGTTCCCGAGGGCACCTTTGCATCGTTGGTGGCGACCGGTTCTGCCTTAGGATGCAATCTTGTTGGTTGAGCATTCCATAATCGGGAAACCTGTAACACTCAACTTTGGCGCTTTTTCCGACTAGAGACGCCCAGCACGATCAATTACATGATCATGTAAACGAGCATATTCAGTCCAAAAAGCAATATTTTGGTTTATTTTTTGCCTTGAATTTTCTTTACAATATATACTGGGACATGGTATCTGAGAGACAGTCGTGTTTTGGCACATGAAAGTTCCACTATTAATATTTTAATAGATCAATTTTCCCAAAACTAATGTTTACAAGGAGTATTGTTTTCTAGTACCAGTGCAAGTATGCTCCAAGCAATCTATTACAAAAGCAATGTATTATCAATAGCATAGGTCATGAGAGCGATGTACTCTTGAAGTGAATTATTCAAAAGCATTGTATTCTAAGTGAAAATTATTTGTCGAACAATACATTGTGTAAATGCTCAATAATTATTATAAGTATAGACTCACATTTTTCAACTTCATCCGGTATTAAAAGACCAATAAATGGTTCATATACCGTAAAGCAATCCAAACACAATCTTTGAACATCTTCGCTGCTGTAAATTATTTCGTTTTTAAAAACTTATGATAGTGCTGTATCAACACAGTTCAAGGACACATATCTCTTGATGTTTTGATTGTTTGTTAAACAATGGAGAATGCTATTGAAATCAGGGAAATGATTATTAATTGTTACAATATTTATCTTTAAAATGTTTTATCATTGAAAACTTCACAGAATATTTTAACATTTAAAACTGCAGAGAATGTTTTATCATTTAAAACTGCAGAGAATATTTTTATCATTGAAAACTTCAGAGAATATTTTTATCATTTAAAACTTCAGAGAATATTTTTATCATTGAAAACTTCAGAGAATAACTATAAATGCGATAATCTAATAAATAAGTTTTTGGATTATGCTGTGAACATTGTAACTATTTACTTATTGTTTGATATTTTACAGACATAATATTCAGATGTTAGAATGGTTTATATTAGGAAATATAAACGACAACAAATTTATTCGTTAATATTGCTGTATATTTATATTCACACTGAGTATTATAATTCAGTTGCTTCCAATCGTCACCCTGATTACGAGTCAATCGTCATTTTGTTTGGCCGCTATTATACAATAGTGTCCAACAAAACGGCAAGTGATTCGTCATAATGATGAGCCTATTTACAAAAGCTATCTCTCAGTATATGTCAATATCAAAATATCGAAATCAAGTCAAAGACTGACGCTCACTTGCAATCACGAAATCCATGACCTATTTCAAGTTTTGTCTCAAAACCAGTAAAAATGTATCAAGTTCTGAGTCTTGTCTGGTCGTAAATATTAAGGCGTGGCGCGTTGAAATATATACATAGATAAAGTACACACTATTAATGTAGTACCTTTGTTTTGACATTATTCTCGTTCGATTCTCACGTAATTCCAAAATATTTTTTACGGAATATGTTCTATAAATTTAGTGAAATGTACATAACACAATGATTGTAATAAACAAAACTTTATATAAACATAGTTTTAACATACTTGATTCTTGTTGTACATTTGCAACAATGATAGACATAAATGGTGCTTGGAGGTGTATGTTGAGCAAAAAAAAAAGAAAAAAAAGGGTCAATTTTTTTTTAATTATGACCCCGATCATGGCCCCTTAACATTTATTGTTTTGGATTCAAATCAGGTTATTAAGTTAGATCTATGTCCAAGGAACCTATGTCTAAAATTTCAAGTGTTTAGACCAAAAATTGTCGGAGGAGTTTGATAGAGTTTTCAAAGGTCAAATCGTTGAACTTTGACCCCTTAACAGCCAAATATCTGTCCAAAAATTGATCACGAAGATTTTCTCAAATCTCCGTATCCTGTATATCAAATTTCGAGTCTATAAACTTAAAATTGACAGAGTTATTGCGTAAGGAAATGTACACACACACACAGACACACAGACATGTTCACTTTTATAGATATACAAGCATGGGTGCACAGCGTTGCCCAGGTGTTTGAAGGTGTATGCTGAACTAAAAAACAAAAACGGTCAATTTTTAAACTTTGACCCCTATTATGACCCCTTAACATTTACTGTTTTGGGCTTAAATCGAGTTATTTAGTTAGACCTATGTCGAAGGAACCTATATCTAAAATTTTTAGTGTTTAGACCAAAAATTGTCAGAGGAGTTTGATAGAGTGCTCAAAGGTCAAATCGTTCAACTTTGACCCCTTAGCAGCCAAATTTCTTTCCGAAAACCGATCACATCAAATTTCCCAAAGCTCAGTACCTTGTATATCAAATTTTGCATCTGTAGGCTAAAAATTGACAAAGTTAGTGTGTAGGGAAATGTACACTGACACACAGACAGGCAGACAGATACACAGACACGTTCACTTTTATAGATATGTAGACTAGCATGGGTGCCCGGCGTTGCCCGGGAGTTTGGAGGTGTTTGCTGAGCAAAAAAAAAAAAAGGTCAATTTTTTAAAAATATTGACCCCTATTATTACCCCTTAAAATTTATAGCTTTGGGCTCAAATTTAGTTACTAAGTTAAATCCATGTCCAAAGTACTAATATATAAAATTTTAAGTATTTAGACCCTAAATTGTCAGAGGAGTTTGGGTAGAGTTTTCAAAGGTCAAATCGTTCAACTTTGACCCCTTAGCAGCCAAATTTCATGCCGAAAACCGATCACATCGATATTCCCAAATCTCAGTACCCCGTATATCAAATTTCGAGCCTGTAGACTCAAAATTGACTGAGTTATTGCGTAGGGAAATGTACACGCACAGACACACAGATACACAGACAGATAAACGAACACGTTAACTTTTATAGATATACTAGCATTTCAGCCCGGCGTTGCCCGGGTGTTTGGGGGTGTATGCTGAGCAAAAAAACAAAAAAAAAAACAAATAAAAAATGTGATTTTTAAAAAAAAATTACCCCTATTATGACCCCTTTACATTTATTGTTTTGGGCTCAAATCAAATTATTAAGTTAGATCCATGTCCAAGGTACTAATATCTAAAATTTTACGTGTGTAGACCCCAAATTGTCGGAAGAGTTTGGTAGAGTTCTCAAAGGTCAAATCATTGAATTTTGACCCCTTAACAGCAAAATTTCTGACCGAAAACCAATCACATCGATTCTACCAAATCCCAGTATACTGTATCTCAAATTTTGAGTCTGTAGACTGAAAATTAACAAAGTTATTGCGAAGGAAAATGTACACAGACAGACAGACAGACACACAGACCCGTTCAATCTTATAGACAGATAGATAGATAGATAGAAAGATAGATAGATTGTGTATATATACAAATAATATAAATGCACATAGGCAAAAACAATCCCAAACTCCTACTGAAGTTAAGACATTATGTGTTGTGACCATGTGGTTATTAATCGAATGGTATTTATTATTTAAACTTGTGAGTTCTATTGGCACCGCGTTATATTTGGACATAAACGTTATAAAAGTTATTTTTACGTTTATATTTCTATTGATACAAGAAACTAATAGGAAAATGTATTGCGTTTCCTTTAGCTAAAAGAAACTATTCATATATCGATCAGATGTGTTTTTTTATGTTTCTATAAATCTATTTGCATCTATGGTCTTCATCTCTGTTTGGACAGGGATGTATATAAAAAAAATTCAATTGCATCTAATGTTAACTAGTCTAGGTCGTCTACAGTAAGAGTGAAAGTATACACATGTACGTACTTAGGTCAAACAAAATCTGAACACTGATCGACGCTCGTTATCCTCATCAGTCTATCGTAAGTTTTTGGTTTTATGATCGATAATGCTATTGATTTTCTGACAAGTAAGGCGAATTCAGGAAGAACTTTTCAGCTTCCCCTCGTTTTATGGTTACCTCATTCAACTCACCCTGATCCATTCTTTTATTCTTGGGCGCAACTGTTATAATGTTTTAGCATTGTTGTTCGGAAGTAGAGATATGTTTATCTGTGATCAAGTGACATTAAATTCTTTAGGAAGACCTGGAAAAAAAGAACCAGTTTTTAAATTCAATGTATAATTACTTACACAAATAATTTCTCCTTCAATTTTTAAGTGTTCGCTTTTTCAGTAAAAACATAACTTTAAGGGAGACGAGGTGTCGTTTAGAGTTGATCGAGGACCTTTATGTCACACTGCCTGACTCAATAATACTCTGTTATGTTTTTGTTATTATAAAAGTCAAATCTTACTTATTATTTTCAGCGATAAAAATAATATTGCCCACAGTGAATACCTTTCAAGCACATGCAATATTTTCACTAGAATATTTACTTTCAATCATTTGCCAATTATAATACAAAAATATAAAATAACTTTAATATAATTCTCTTTTTTACGTCTGTCTGGCAATACGCACTAATATAATTGTACTTAATTTACGTTAATTTTAATATACATATCCAAATATTTTGATTTAAGAAATTTTAGAATATGAAAAATAGAGGATATGTACAGAGTCACAAAGGAGTTTGCAAATAAAGACCTCAATTAATTAACAATCAGGGATACAAAGTATAAACGTACGCACATGCACATGTACGAATGTAAACAGAGAGAAAACATTTTTGTGCTCCAATTATAATGCAATTAAGCAACACATAGTTTTTCTTTGTTTCATCATTTTCAAAATCCGTTTGGCCAGGCATGGAATAGATGCTGCTACGCATTCTTATACATATGGTGCTGATTCGCTAGTCAGCCAATCAGATTGTTTGTTATTCACATACCTATCTATCATAGCCAATGTGCGCACGTATATATATATATATATATATATATATATATATATATATTAAGCGTATTTTTAGCGGTGGCGAATTTAAAATTTACAAATTTTTCGTTTAATTGAAGATTAGGACACTCGGTTATTTTCAGTTCAGTTTGGTTTGGTAATTTATCCCGAGATGACTTACACTCCAGCAACGGTTGCAAATTGCAAATGAAACTATACATTTACTGAGAGAAATATTTCATGAACTAATAATTTCACTGAATGGACCCGTCAACTGTCCACTTCGTTCGTGCGATTTAACAGTATCGTATTATTTTCTTTAGAAATTTCGTAAATCATTTGTCTTCACTTATAAATCTAACCCAACAGAACAATAGAAAGGTAAATTTCGGCGAGTTATTGCAGAAACACGGTTTTATTAAATAGGGAAGGATGGTGAAAATTGAACTCACATATTACTCTATATACTTGATTGCCGCGGCGGTCATATACTCCAAAATTGTATTTAAAATTATACATGCATATATTAATCTTCTGATTAAACACATATCTGTATAATGAAAGTATATTTTTGTGATTTCTTTTAAACGTAAAGTTCACCGTCGTTAAAAATATTCTCCACATAAGATCCGATATACTAAGGCGTTCCAAAAGTAAAGTATACTATTTTTTCGCGTAACAAGTTGAAGAGCTAGAAAGACGGGTGTTATACTATTAAAACGAGTTACCTCCTTATGCTTATGAATTTACGTTCCTACATAGTTATTACCACTGCCAATGAACTTTGGCCAAGAACACTAGAATAGATCTCTACCTCTGACGCACGTCTGAAATACGGGTCGCTTTTTCATATTCATCCACAGTGAACATCTGTAAAATTGAGACGTAAAATAACGATAATTTGCACCTTTCAGTAAAGCATATCGTGAAAATGCGATTTTAAGATCAAGTAAAAAGTAATACCATGTTTAGTCATCATTCCGAAAACAATAAAGAGAATAAATACATATTAAAGTTCTACGGCAGATACAAAATATTAAACAGATCGGGCGAAATTAATTTCAATGTATGTCAAAGACTTTCCGTGAGTTTAGAAAATATATTAATCAGTGCAACTTTAAAATTTCTCCACCTTAAAATACTGTATTTACACGTGCATTCTGTAGCCATATTTTTAGTAAATACAAGTTGTCTGTATAGTTATTTAAATGTGAATATGCATGTTCATGTGAATATATATATATATATATATATATATATATATATTGCTTGTTTCTTCCTAAATATAACTCCTAATATTCTCCTAATATATATATATATATATATATATATATATATATATATATATATATATATATATATACCAAAAATTGTAATTAGTGAAACCCTGAATTACCAATTGCGGATATCTGTGTGCATAAAGAATTTATAAAAAAAAATGTGTGTATAAACAGTTATATATTCTTGAATTATTTGATTGTCTTTTGTAAAACTATATTTATATACTCGCATATCCCACATACTATATATACGTATATCTAATGTGTGATGTTTTAATATGAATATTTGTATACGTATATACATTCAAATATGTCTTAACATATATGTGTGGGGGATTGTGTGCATATATGTATATGTGTATTGCAAATTTAACATTTATTTTCATGGGAATTAGTGTGAGGTTTTACCAGATTCCAGAAGTATTGAAATACGCAAGTTCTTGAAATTTCACCGCGTAAAAAGCCCTTGAAAGTGTAAAAGACATGACTCATATGTAATATTTTGTGTAGATGATTGGTACAATTGTTCGACTATTTAACTTTCCCCAAAAAGCACTTTACTCATTTTTAAGGTATTTGGCCCAGACAAGACCTAAAGCAAACTTTAAAGTCAAAAACGAACAAACGATGAGTATTTGATGGCATAGATCTTGACTCATAAAACATAAATATTTCCTGTTTATTTCCGAAAATATCACCACTGGATTGTTAAAATTTAAATTGCAAAATAATAAGGAATGCGAGAGTTAAAGATCAGCTGAAAGTATACTATTGGAGTAAATATAGACTAATGTAAGAGCTGCAAAGTTGGAGTATAGTTGCAATCGCTGAAGAGATATTTACATTTTCCTTCATCAGAAAAGAAACGTTGATAGGCTGTACCGTTTTATACTTATAGTCATGATTGAGCGCTAATGTTCTCAAAATGTAAAATTTTATACCACAAACAAGGCATTTTCATTTCCATGTATCTGTACTTAAAACTTCTATGAATTTGAGGGAAATTACCACATAACTCCTCTACATAATAACACTGGGCTGTCTTCATGTACAACGTTACACAATTTTTTAACCTCCCTCTGGAAATCTAAATTATTTTCCATCATTTTTGGTCCTCTAATAATTTTGATAATCTACCAATATACAATCAGGTTAATTCTTATTAATGATAACTTTCAAATCTTGATAAGCGTTGCCCATGTAGTAAGACACAAAAATATAACATAATATTTAAATATACTTTAAACTCCCTTTAATAATATATATTGAGCATTGTATGGGAAACAAAAAAACTCCATAGTAATCAGTTAGCGTTTATGCAACGATTACGACTATCGCTCGTTTGAATACGCTAGATTGTGTAATGTTTCTGTCCAGATTAAGCGTTTATAAGTTGTTAATTCACTTTATTCTCTTGGCAATTATTTGGTGGCCCGGACGTATTTGAATAAAAGATTGCCTCATAGTGGGTTCGAATATTCCGACCGACAAGAATTGTCATGTTCTATAGTGATGATTGCGTAAGCATTAAACATTAGTGCCCGTAGGAATATATATATATATATATATATATATATATATATATATATATAAATATAAAATATATTTGTATATATATAAATATAAAATATATTTGTAGTCATCGACATATAGTCCTGTTTCGTTGTATCACAACTCATCAGTGCCGCTAGACTAGCATCCCAAGCCAAGGATCGAACCTAGAACCGTCGTGATGACAGTCGGCAGTTCTACCCCTTGACGACTGAAGCGGTGTCCGTAACTAATCTGTCCGAATGTCTATTTAAATAAACATCCGTCCGACACTTGTAAAGTGCTCAAACGTTTGTTTGTAAACAAACCGCGAGCTTCGCATTTTTCAGCCAAATTAAATAGCGAGTGAGATTATGTACGACAGTGCTCAACCCAAAGAGGGGGGCTTTATAAAATATATTTGTAGTCATATATATGATATATATATATATATATATACATGCATATATATACATACATATATATATACATATATATATAGTAATTTATAAAATATATATTGCGATTAAGCTACACTGAATATTCCGCGATTCATCCAGTCAAGGATTCTTCAGGCTTATGCGCGAATTTTGTGGTTGTCTGTCGTTTTTATATACGCACCTCCTATTGAGATTTTAGTTAGCCAATCAGCTTTCTAGTATCCACCGCACCCTTCCTATCAGCCAATGAACATGCACTTACAGGACAAAGGACCGTTTACCCTCTAGTTGACCTGATTCTTTGTGGGTGCTCTATTTAGCCTGAATATCTAGTGTCTTTTCATGTTTTAAATCTAGGTTAGGGGTTATACTTAGAGTCTGAAACAGTTAGGCCCTCTTAAAAGAATTTATTTCACTAAATAAAAAATAGATATGGAAAGAGTTAATTTTGAAACATGGCTAAAAAACATCCCCACACCTAGCAAGTTAAAAATTACCTTTTAAACATAATTAAAATCTTAGAATTCCACAATTCCTAACAATTTCCAACGGAAACTACACAAAATCGTTAGAAACATAAACAACTCTAATAAAATATTTGTAAAAGCAGATAAAACTAGAAACTTTTGTAAAATAGATAAACAAGAATATAACAAACTAATCACAGAAAACATTACAAAAAAACCTACAAAAAACTAGATACAAAAGAATATATATATATATATATATTTATACATATATATATATATATACATATATCGGTTTAGAAACATAGATATAAGAAATACTGAAATTAAACAAATTACCGCTAAATTAAAAAATCAGCGATAAAGTTGGCCCATTGAAACATAGAGAGGCATACATTCTGCTGAAAGACCACAAATGGAATTTCAATAATAATCCCAGCACCCGCTTGATAAACCCAACTAAACCAGAAATCGGTAGAATTAGCAAAGCAATGCTTTCTAGAGTAAACAAACAAATTAAACAAGACATAGAACTAAACCAGTGGGCAAATACTGCCAAAGAAATCACCTGGTTTAAAAATATAGAAAACAAAAATAAATGTACGTTTATAAAGTTCGACATCATAAATTTCAATCTCTCGATATCCGAATAACTTTTTTACATAGACTTAGAATTTGCCAAAGCATACACTGATATATCCTGGGAAGAAATCAACATCATTAAAAAATGTAGGAAATTAGTTCTAATAAATAACAATAACCAATGTATAAAAACTAAAATGACAAATTCGTTTGATTTGGCGATGAGTGCCAGGGATTCTGCAGAGGCATCAGATCTTGTGGGAGTATTCATTCTATATACCCTCACAAGCATACTTGATATTACGGATATCAGCCTATATAAAGATGACGGAATAGCTATAATAAAAGACTCCAACAAAGTCAAGGGAGATCACTTAAAGAAAACTATACACAAGGAAATTTAAAAATTAGGCCTAAAACTAGACGCATTAGCTAACATAAAAATATCAAACTTCCTGGACGTCACATTAAATTTAGAAAAAACACATATTAACCCTACTGAAAAGATAACGCTACTACAATATATGTAAACCGTAAGTTCCATCACCCACTATCAGTTATAAAACAGATTTCTAACTCGATCGTAGGTAGACTCAGTAATAACTCAAGCGATTAAAATGCATTTAACAGGTAAACTAATATCTATTAAACAACCCTAAAAATAGTGGATAAAAAATATTTATATCAATTATCAACAACGAAACACCAATAACTATAATAACATTAAAAACAGAAGAAAAAGAAATCTAATCTGGTATACGACCCCATACAATCAAATGTTAAAAACAAAACTTGGCAAGAGATTTCTAGATTTTATCGAAATACACTTTCCCGCAGCTAACGCCGTCCACAAAATGTTCAATAAAAATACCTCCAGTTATCCTACACTGCTGCAAAAATTTAGAGATGATAATTAAAACACACAATAACAAAATATTAAATAAAAACAATGTAAACAACAACAAAATAAACAATAAAAAGTAGACACCATGGCAAAAATAAAACAAACACAAATGACACATATATAACTAGCAGAAATAATAATAATAATAATAATAAACCAAATCTGGACAACAACAACCATACTAGAAATAAAAATTAAAAATACTAATAACGCACAAGATAAATGCAACTGTAGATACCGCACATTTTGCCCACTTCAAAATAAATGTCTAACCAAAAGCATAGTTTACCAGGCAACAATATTTGCGAAAGAAAACACGGATAAGAAGAAATATTACGTAGGTATGAATTCCTTAGATTTCAAAACTCGATATCATTGCCACAAAAGTACATTAAACAATAAAAAACACGGTATGAAAACAACGCTAGCAAATAAATACTAGGACCTCAAGGAAAGCAGCCGTTCGCCGGTAGTCGAATGGAAAATAGTAAGACAAGCAAACACCTGAAGAGACCTACAGAACCCATGTAGATTATGCCTTCATGAAAAATTTGGTATCCTGTACTTTAAAGAACGCCAGCATCATCTAAATAATGGGTTCGCTTAAAGTTTAAATTATTAACTTCATATCATGGTCCAGTTGTGCTCTAAACAGAAATATTAATTTGGATCTTTTTTTAAAGAAGTGACCTTTTATTTCATACGTTGGGGATTTCTACTTGTACGATGATAAAACTTCTCAAATGCACTTGTGATATTTTGTTTGATATAAGTGTTACCTTTGGTCAAAATCGTAGTAACTGCTTTAATCATTTCTTTTGATTATCGATTTTCAAGTCTTATCACATGCATTCCAATATAAACACTGCGTAAGAACACTCCCAAGCATATCAAGTGAAAAGTGATATAAAAACGGCTTAGATGTGTCTGAGTCCATAGGGAACGAACACACACACAAACAATGTTCCTTTTATACAGTGGTATACATCGGAAATTTGCTTAGAAATGTCTGCATTATAAAGATTTGTAAAACTTATTATCTATCGACCCATTTTTTCTATTAAGTAATGCAATAATTTCAAACTTTTCGACTCCTAAAAAGAAATGTGAAAAAACAATTTTAAAATGCGGAATCTACGAAATCGGATATCGAGCAACAGGTCATCTGATGAAAAAAGTATACACGTATGTACATAATTAGATGTAAATATCAAATTATCTTAAATATAATACATTTGAATCATGTCAGTTATTTTAATTTAGAAGTTAAACTTTTAATGTTTATAATAACCCATAAGCGCATATCTTTATCTTTACTCATATATTAAAGAAACTTTGTCTCTACGAGGTTTCGTGTGTGCGCGTGTGTGTAAATGAGTTTCTTAGAGACTCGAAAATCGTGGGGGCGATTTGTATGAAATTTCACACGAAGGTACGTTATTTGTTGGGCAGTATTCGTAGATAGGTTTTGTACAGATATGCCTTCGATACGTCTCGGTAATCAAAATAATCCGATGAAAGAAGGAACAGGCGATTTAAACCAAAGTGAACATCTTACACAGCCTAAAATCACATTTGTGATTTAGAAATTTTATTACCACTCGGGGCTGGCACATACAAAATAAACAGTAGGTTCTTTGATACGACAGGTGCGCGTTCGAAAGGGATGTTTCTATTTAGAGCAGAATTGCAGCATGATACATACATTTTTCATTTTAAACTTATATTCAGGCGATTACCAATAAACAAGAAGTAAGACCAGACATAAAAAGTCAACAGTGTGCCCTTTGATATGACAGAGGCGCGTTCGAAAAGAATATATCTGTTTAGAAACAATTAAACGATAATATTTGACTTTTACATTTTACAATTTAATTCAAGACATATAACTTTATGAACGCAACAGAATGTTCTCTAAAGTGCAATGTAGATTACAATGTATTGTGGACTAAATATCTGCGCGGGGACATTTTCCGCGATAGGTCCTAAACTTGATCAACAATAAATCTATTTGATTAAAAACTGGGCGATATAAAGATTTGACGACAGTAAAAAATAAGGGAGTGCGAAAAGACTGGGAGACCTACTTGATAACCTAGACCTCCCTCCGTCGAAAGAATCAAAACAATTTTTTTCAATAAAAATAGCAAATTGCGACCGCAAAAATAATAATAATAATAATAATAATAATAATAATAATAATAATAATAATAATAATAATTAGCCGTGTAGAGGAGATAAAATGGAAAAGTTAAGAGGCAAACGCTTTTGCCCACAGGACTACGATGACTTATGATGTCAAGATTTATAAACATAAATGCGTAGTGGATTAAATGGTGTCGTGAAATTTGACCCCTTGCAAGAAATAGTCCAGATAACCTCCACAGAGGTAATCTTGTTTTATCATTTTTAGATATTATGCGTCCGAAAAGTTGTCCATTCAAATGATACCAGTTTCGAGTCGGTCCGATGTGACTGACGAAAGTTTTTAGAGAACATACAAACACAAACACGAACAGCAACACAAACATAAACTAAAACACGAACAGGAATACAAACACAAACACAAACAAGAACACGGACACAAGCACAAACACGAACACAGACACAAATACAAACACAAATACAAACATAAACACAAACACAAATAAAAACACAAACACAAACAAGGAGAAAAACACAAACACAGAAACAAACACAAACAAAAACAAAAACACAAACACACGAACACGAACCCAAACAAAAACACAGACACAAATACAAACACAAACAAAAACACAAATGCAAACACCAACACAAACACAAATACAAACACAAACAAAGACACAAACAAAAACCGCAAATACAAACACAAAGAAAAAACGAACACGAATAAAAACAAAAACACAAACAAAAATACAAACACAAACACAAATGCAAACCCAAACAATAACACAAATACAAACACAAACACAAGCAAAAACACAAACCCAAATACAAATACAAACACAAAAACACTAACTAACGTTTGAGATTTATATATTATACGTGACTAGCATGTCAGCGTATGTACTGTTCATTTTTTTACAAGGGGGTCACCACATATCAAGGCCCGGAAGTTACACAGGGATAAGGGTTATTGCATGTACAGTACGTTAGTGTGGAGATTTAATAAAAGTGTCTACTTAAGGGACAGTTCATCAGGAATTTGTTTACGTTGGACTTGAAAACATTCAGGTTGTAGTCAGATGGGAAGCATCCAGACGGAACAGAGTTCCACAGGCGTACAGTTCTAAGAAAGAAGCTTTGTTCATGGAATCTACGTTTTGATTTAAGCACAGAGTGGGAAAAACTTTTGACAGTGGTTTCAGCTTTTTGTTAGACATTTATTTTGAACTGGGCAAAGTGTGCGGTGTCTACAGTTGCATTTCTCTTCTTCGTTATTAGTAAAACCAACACTAGCAGAAATAATAATAATAACAATAATAATAACAATAATAATAATAATAACAACAACAACAACAACAATAATAATAATAATAATAATAATAATAATAATAATAATAATAATAATAATAATAAACCAACCCCGGACAAGAACAACCATACCATAAATAAAAATACTTATAACGAACAAGATAAATGAAACTGTAGACACCGCACACTTTGCCCAGTTCAAAATAAATGTCTAACAAAAAGCGTAGTTTATCAAGCAACAATATTTGTGAAAGAAAACCCGAATAACAAGAAATATTACGTAGGCATGACCTCCTTAGATTTCCAAACCCGATACTATGACCACAAAAGTACATTCCAAAATAAAAAACACGGTATAAAAACAACACTAGCGAATAAATGCTGGGAACTCAAAGAAAGCGGACATTCGCCGGTAGTCGAATGGAAAATAATAAGACAAACTACCACGTGCAGACATTTAGACGACCCATGTAAATTATGCCTTCATGAAAAATTTGCTATCCTATACTTTAAAGAATACCAAAATCTATTAAACTGTAGACGAGAAATAGCAAACAACTGGGTTCACAAAATAAAACTTACTCTAGGATAGCGATACAAAATAGCTTTAAAAACTAGCAAAAACAATAGAAAACAAACAAATAAATAAATTAAATAAACATGAATATGCATACACGACCACACATATATATATGTGTATATATGTATGTGTGTGTGCATGTATGTATGCACACATATGTATATTTATAAAAAAAGAGAGCAGGAACGAGGAAAATCGTCTGCCTTCAACCACTAACCTACTTCTAAAACAGATTCTTTGTTCGATAAAATGCATGCCCATTGGCTGATTGTAAGGGGCGCGGTGGATACTAGAAAGCTGATTGGCTAACTAAAATCCTCAACATATATAAAAACGAGAAACAACCACAGAATTCGCGCATAAGCCTGACGAATCCTATAGTGGATGAAACGCCGAATATTCAGTTTAGTTTAATCGCCATATATATGTTATAAATTACTAACTAGCTCGACGTACGTATTGAGCACTTTTGAAGTAAATACTTAAAGTTTCCGTATAAATCTATACTTACGTATATTAATCTTATGTGAGTAAATGAATTAGTTATATATATATATATATATATATATATATATATATATATATATATATATATATATATATATATATATATATAAATTTGAGGTTATCTTTTTCAGTGGAAGGGAAACCAGTAAAATATAACGAGCTTTAGAACTTTATACCGGAATGATTAATTCCGAAGTAGAGCGAGGTATACTTTCAATCTGTTTTTACATAAGCAGTAGTGTGTTGCTACACAAACATGAGCCTGTTTCATTTATCTATTATTTAGTAACTAGGGACCCCTTCAAGAGACATCGTGAAATGTGAAAAGCAGATTGAAAGATACACACACATATATAAATATGTGTGTGTGTTTCGTATAATAGAAGATCCAGTCTTTTTAGTCACTCGACAAACGAAGGATCGACCTGTAGATTCACCTGTGTCCATTCGTCAGTTTGTCTGTCTGCTCTTTTCCCAATAACTACGCCTTGGAATTTTTGGAAATTTTGCACAAACATTAAACATAATATGAATACTGCGGTTGCCCCTCTAGGGGTTTCTTTTTGGTTAAAACGCCTTAAATTGACACTTTAGTGCTTATTAAAACATGCTGGCTTTGATTTTAATAAAACTCGCTGAAAAGTTGTAACTAACTGATTTCTATATAATGTTTTGTTTATACTCCGCGATAACACTTGGGTGTGCCCTATGGACTCTTTTAGGTCAAATAAAAACACTGTATTTTTGGGACTATTTTACCATATTTGTCTAAGATTTTCTGTGTATGTTTATTTAGCAGTGTTGCATGGAGCTGAACTCAAATTTAAATATGTTAAGGCCTTGGGGACTTTTGTACCTATTTACTATGCCTCCCCACGGGGCAGAGTTAGACACCAGGGTCGTTTTTTTAACGTGGAGAAAAGGTACAAAAATAAAAATTGTCTCAGTCGTGAAGGATTTCTCCTCCACCGAAAGAGAACAAGAAAAAGAAGTGCAGCATCTGAAGAACAGATACTACACTTTGATCTTGTCCCGAAGGCTTTTGTAGCTTAATGGGGCGGGAATCATGGACTTAGTCAATTTATTTTCTTTTTTTTTTTTTTTTTGCATGGTACAGAACTCAAAGTTATATATTTAAAGGCCTAAAGTTACTCCGTTTGTTCATTTTCACCAGGATTTTACGTCCTCTGGGGTCTTTTGGGGCTAATTGGGGGGGGGGACAATGCTGAACTTAGTCATTTTTTACTTCTCGTTCACTGCGCACTAACGGGGAACCATGCATGCTTCACTTGTTTCTATTTTCATTTTTTTACGTCGCATGATGAAGCATTTGGTATGAGATCAAAGGTAATGCGATCATTTTTTAAATAAACAAATGAAGTATAATATGTTTGATAAATAAACATATTTATTTTTTGGAATAAGTTCAATATTTCAAATCATAACACTTATTTCATAAGAAAAATCTTGATTGTTTCTCTTGTTACATTTTACGTCGCATAATAATGATAATCCTTGATACATCTTCAAATATTGTTGAAAACTGGAATGTTTATAACAGTGTAAGCATCTGTCAACGCGTTTGTCATATAATACAGGAATTCACTGTTTTTTTTTTTTAGCAGCGTTGATATAATGAATACAAATGTGCCAGTATTGTGTTTTTAATTATTAAAAATATCTGATTATTAAAATAAATGTAATATTTCGAAAGAAATTCTTGAGAGAAAATCCTTTTATTTATTTTATTGAGTCATGCCTTTACATCTCGGGGCAGTGATAATCCTCGGGACGTCTTCAGATAGTGCGAAAGTCTTGAATATGCATTAAAGTGTGATCGTCGATTAACACGTTTGCCATATAATATAGGAATTTATACACAGCCTAAAATCACATTTGTGATTTAGAAATTTTATTACCACTCGGGGCTGGCACATACAAAATAAACAGTAGGTTCTTTGATACGACAGGTGCGCGTTCGAAAGGGATGTTTCTATTTAGAGCAGAATTGCAGCATGATACATACATTTTTCATTTTAAACTTATATTCAGGCGATTACCAATAAACAAGAAGTAAGACCAGACATAAAAAGTCACCAGTGTGCCCTTTGATATGACAGAGGCGCGTTCGAAAAGAATATATCTGTTTAGAAACAATTAAACGATAATATTTGACTTTTACATTTTACAATTTAATTCAAGACATTACATATAAAATATAACTTTATGAACGCAACAGAATGTTCTCTAAAGTGCAATGTAGATTACAATGTATTGTGGACTAAATATCTGCGCGGGGACATTTCCGCGATAGGTCCTAAACTTGATCAACAATAAATCTATTTGATTAAAAACTGGGTGATATAAAGATTTGACGACAGTAAAAAATAAGGGAGTGCGAAAAGACTGGGAGACCTACTTGATAACCTAGACCTCCCTCCGTCGAAAGAATCAAAACAATTTTTTTCAATAAAAATAGCAAATTGCGACCGCAATAATAATAATAATAATAATAATAATAATAATAATAATAATAATAATAATTAGCCGTGTAGAGGAGATAAAATGGAAAAGTTAAGAGGCAAACGCTGTTGCCCACAGGATTACGATGACTTATGATGTCAAGGTTTATAAACATAAATGCGTAGTGGATGAAATGGTGTCGTGAAATGTGACCCCTTGCAAGAAATAGTCCAGATAACCACCACAGAGGTAGTCTTGTTTTATCATTTTTAGGTATTATGCGTCCGAGAAGTCGCCCATTCAAATGATACCAGTTCCGAGTCGGTCCGATGTGACTGACGAAAGTTTTTAGAGAACATACACACACAAACACAAACACGAACAGCAACACAAACATAAACTAAAACACGAACAGGAATACAAACACAAACACAAACAAGAACACGGACATAAGCACAAACACGAACACAGACACAAATACAAACACAAATACAAACATAAACACAAACACAAATAAAAACACAAACACAAACAAGGAGAAAACACAAACACAGATGTAAACTTTAAAGAATCCCAAAATCTATTAAACTGTAGACGAGAAATAGCAAACAACTGTGTTCACAAAATAAAACTTACTCTAGGATAACGATACAAAATAGCTTTAAAAACTAGCAAAAACAATAGAAAACAAATAAATAAATAAATTAAATAAACATGAATATGCATAAACGACCACACATATATATGTATATATGTATGTATGTGTGCATGTATGCATGTATGTGTGCACACTTATGTATATTTATAAAAATAAAAGAGAGCAGGAACGAGGAAAATCGTCTGCCTTAAACCACTAACCTAGTTCTAAAGCAGATTCTTTGTTCTATAAAATGCATGCCCATTGGCTCATAGGAAGGGGCGCGGTGGATACTAGAAAGCTAATTGGCTAACTAAAATCATCAACATATATAAAAACGAGAAACAACCACAGAATTCGCGCATAAGCCTGACGAATCCTATAGTGGATGAAACGCCGAATATTCAGTTTAGCTTAATTGCCATATATATGTTATAAATTACTAACTAGCTCTCCGTACGTATTGAGCACTTTTGAAGTAAATACTTAAAGTTTCCGCATAAATCTATACTTACGTATATTAATTTTATGTGAGTAAATGAAGTAGTTATATATATATATATATATATATATATATATATATATATATATATATATATATATATATATATATATATATATAAATTTGAGGTTATCTTTTTCAGTGGAAGGGTAACCAGTAAAATATAACGAGCTTTAGAACTTTATACCGGAATGATTAATTCCGAAGTAGAGCGAGGTATACTTTCAATCTGTTTTTACATAAGCAGTAGCGTGTTGCTACACAAACATGAGCATGTTTCATTTATATATTATTTAGTAACTAGGGACCCCTTCAAGAGACATCGTGAAATGTGAAAAGCAGATTGAAAGATACACACATATATATAAATATGTGTGTGTGTTTCGTATAATAGAAGATCCAGTCATTTTAGTCACTCGACAAACGAAGGATGGGCCTGTGGATTCACCTGTGTCCATCCGTCCGTTTTTCTGTCTGCTCTTTTCTCAATAACTACGCCTTGGAATTTTTGGAAATTTTGCACAAACATTAAACATAATATGAATACTGCGGTTGCCCCTCTAGGGGTTTCTTTTTGGTTAAAACGCCTTAAATTGACACTTTAGTGCTAATTAAAAAAAATGCTGGCTTTGATTTTAATAAAACTCGCTGAAAAATTGTAACTAACTGATTTCTATATAATGTTTTGTTTATACTCCGTGATAACACTTGGGTGTGCCCTATGGGCTCTTTTAGGTCAAATAAAAACACTGCATGTTTGGGACTATTTTACCATATTTGTCTAAGATTTTCTGTGTATGTTTATTTAGCAGTGTTGCATGGAGCTGAACTCCATTAAATATGTTAAGGCCTTGGAGACTTTTGTAGCTTAATTGGGCTGGAATCATGGACTTAGTCAATTTCTTTTTTTTTTTTTTGCATGGTACAGAACTCAAAGTTATATATTTTAAGGCCTAAAGCTACTCCGTTTGTTCATTTTCACCAGGATTTTACGTCCTCTGGGGTCTTTTGGGGCTAATTGGGGGGCAATGCTGAACTTAGTCATTTTTTACTTCTCGTCTACTGTGCACTAACGGGGAACCATGCATGCTTCACTTGTTTCTATTTTCATTTTTTTACGTCGCATGATGAAGCATTTGGTATGAGATCAAAGGTAATGCGACCATTTTTTAAATAAACAAATGAAGTATAATATTTTTGATAAATAAACATATTTATTTTTTGGAATAAGTTCAATATTTCAAATCATAACACTTATTTCATAAGAAAAATCTTGATTGTTTCTCTTGTTACATTTTACGTCGCATAATAATGATAATCCTTGATACATCTTCAAATATTGTTGAAAACTGGAATGTTTATAACAGTGTAAGCATCTGTCAACGCGTTTGTCATATAATACAGGAATTCACTGTTTTTTTTTTTTAGCAGCGTTGATATAATGAATACAAATGTGCCAGTATTGTGTTTTTAATTATTAAAAATATCTGATTATTAAAATAAATGTAATATTTCGAAAGAAATTCTTGAGAGAAAATCCTTTTATTTATTTTATTGAGTCATGCCTTTACATCTCGGGGCAGTGATAATCCTCGGGACGTCTTCAGATAGTGCGAAAGTCTTGAATATGCATTAAAGTGTGATCGTCGATTAACACGTTTGCCATATAATATAGGAATTTATAGTTTTTAAGCACTTTTAATATACGGAATAAAAAATTGAAATTTTATCGTTTTTAAAATCAAAAGTGGTGCAGGCATTTTTAAAAATAAATAAACAGGTGTATTTATTCAAATAAATTCAGTACTTCGAATTATAACAAATCTGAAGACATTCCAATAAATTTTGGTTTTAAGACCATTAAAATTTGAATGTTCTATTCCGTATATCAACAGTGTTTAGAAAAATAATTTCTATATTATATTATGCATGTGTTTACTGACTCTTTTCAGTAATAAACACTCAAGCCTTCAACAACATCTAAATAGGTCTCAAGTATTATCTCCGCCATACGACGTACAAAATAAATTTTTTAAAAACTAGATTTTTCTGGTAAAGAATTTGTTATTATCCGAAATATTGAATTTATTTTCATAAATATAAATAAGAATTCATTTATTTATATAAAAACATGATTCCACTAGTTTGTGTCTGAAAATAGTTAATGTTTGAATGTTGTATTCCATATATAAACAATGTTTAAAAAAAGTGAATAACTATATCATGTTACACACGCTTTTACTGACGCTCACACGATAATAATTTTTCAAGATTTCAACAACATCTGGAGAACTCCTAAATATTAGTCATGCGATGTAAAATTAAATCAAGTATGAAATACTTACACTTTTTTTGAAAAGGTGTTGTTATAATTCGAAATATTCAATAAATAGATATGTTTACTTATAAAAAAATATGTCTGCACTAGTTTTGGTTTTAAAACCGTTAATTTTTTTTTTAATTTTAGTAATATATATATGGGCAGTGCTTAAAAACTGTGAATGACTATACTATATGACAAACGCGTTTACCGACGCTTCCACTGAAATAAACATTGAAGCTTTCACCAACATCTGAAGACATCCGAATAGTTGTTTATCACCTGCAACCTAAAATTAAATTTAAAAAAAACGTAGATTTTTTCTGATGAAGAACTTGTCATAATTCGAAGTATTAAATATATTTTCATAAAGGTTTTCATTTATAAAATATCTTTACCATAAATGCGTTCTGGCCATAAATGCGTTTAAATTACACGTTTTATTCCATGTATACGTACCTTTAAAAAACACAGTGAATTAAAGTAGTATATGGGCCCTGTCGGTGGGGCATTAGAATACGCCGACTGCCTCCCTGCAGAGAGTAAAAGTCCCTCAATGGGGGTCCTGGATATGACCTTAAACTATATCCAATGGTGAGGCCCAAGCTTGTGGGCTTTAGGGAGTGTGGAGCCACCATTTAATTACCGTTGCTCCCAGGTCCACTCTGACCCGGAGTGGTAGTACCTGTTAGGGTCCCAACTATGGGTTGAATAGAAATCGACGTGAAAACAAGAAATATATTTTATTAAAATAAAAAAAATTCTTCAAAATCTTTGGATTCGGCATTAAATAGCCCGAAAAGGGTTGATATACCGTAAAACAAAAACAACCAACCAACCAACCAAAGTAGTATATAACACACACGTCTTTCGACGCTTACACTGTAATTAATAAGCAACACTTCCACAAAGGGTTTTCAAGCCATACGACGTCTAAAATAAAATATGGGTTATTTATAGGAACAGAACATTATATTCTAAATATTAAATTTATTTTAATAAAACGATGTGTTTATATATTTTTTAAATGCCCCCACTAGTTTTGGTCTTAAAAACGTTTGAATTTTAATTTTTTATTCGATATATCTATAGTGTTTAAAAGCAGTGAATTCCTATAATACATGACACACGTGTTAAACGACGCTCACAGTGAAATGTACATCCAAGTCCAAGCCTTCTAACAACATCTGAAGACGCCCAAAAGATAACCCCTGCGATGCGTCGTACCAAATCTAAAATGAAAAATGGACTTTCCTTATTAAGAATTTGTTTTAATAGGAAACAGTAAATTTGATTTATTAAATAAATATGTTTATTAAATTAAATAAAGTTTGTATTCATTTTGGTTTTAAAAACGTAAAAATTAAATTTTGTATTTAATATATCAACAGTGTTTAAAAAAATAAATAGCGTTGTTATATGGCACACGCGCTTACCGACGCTCACACTGTAATGTATATTCAAGCCTTCAACGATATCTGAAAACGTCTCAATTATTATTACTATCATGCGACATAAAAATACATAAAATAAGTAAGCCCGATAAAGAATTTGTTATAATTCGAAATGTTGATTTTTTCCGAATAAATAAATATGTTTATTTATTAAAAAATATACATATACTAGTTTTGGATTTAAAACCGTTAAAAGTTTAATTTTGTATTCCATATATCAAAATTACTTTAAAAATAGTGAATTCCTACATTTGGCGGTGATATTCATTAAAAGATCCTCAGATGTTGAGGAAGGCTTAAATGTTCATTTACGTGTGAGGGTCGATCAACGCGTGTGTAATATAATACAAGTTATATAGAACGACGTTATGAAATAAGCTGATCAAATCTAATAGTTTACGTAAGTTACTTGATATTTTGAAACTCTTTCATTTATAAACGAAAGCACACATCATTATTGAAGGTTGGAAATATTAGTATATTTTCATGTTCGTATTAGAAGGGCAGCAGCCGGTGATGTGCTATTTATAATGCAAAAGAGATTTCAAGATGTTATTAATTTTAGCATTGTTGCGTGTATTCGTTGCGTATTTAATATGATCCTATCTTTTCACAGAGTTGTCGACAATGTTTCAAAGTTTGCTTTAAATATTTAATATGTTGTCGGGTTGTGTAATCTCGAAAATCAGCATCGACTTAGAAATCAGCTAAAACAACAATAATCTACAAGCTAACACAATGAAATATGCAACAGACTGAAGTATTTAACAAGTTGACAGCTTACTGGAAAAATGTGCAAATAAATGAACAAAACATCAAAACAGTAGAAACGAGATAGATGTTTTTATAACATACGTTATGTGATAAATAGTGAAATACAATATATTGTTTTATATATTACTTTTATATTACTTCTGATACTATCTTCATCCTGTTGGATAACCAAACGAACTAAGGTGATTTATATTTAATGGTGCATTATTAATCGTTAAACATTTGTTTGGCTCCGATCATAGAACGTTATTACATGTTAGAACTAAAGATAGAATTTCTAAATTATTACATTAAACGAACTAAGGTGATTTATATTTAATGGTGCATTATTAATCGTTAAACATTTATATCATAGAACGTTACATCATAGAACGTTATTACATGTAAGAGATTAAGATAGAATTTCTAAATTATTACATTAAATGACATATTATAACAATTATTTTTTCCGCAGAAAATATCCAAAAATGCATTTGTCTTGGTTTCCTTCATACACCTACTTAGTTAAAATCAAATGATTCATTGATAAGTGACGAACTGTTTCCGCTTATATATATATGAACTAACGAACATTACAAGCTAACTATTTTTTACTATGAATAATTGGAATATAATTTTAAATAATAGCTTTTATATTCACATCGTGTATATAAAGAAGAACCAGTATTTTATTATTTACAGCTTGCCGTAGAGACAAAATAAAGAAATTGTGTTACAAGAATAAGTTCAATATTACAAACAAAATAATCATTGACATGAAAAACAAAAACGAGCAAGTGTTAATTAATAATATGTTATATTCAAAACTAATATGTAAAATTGTCACCATCGTAAATGATACGGCTAATCCATAACCAGTATATCAAAACCAAAACCTCCCTGTCATAATTATTTGTTTTATACTATAAAAACAACAGTTCTTTTTGAGTTGGAAGAAACAATGTTAATAAACGTAGTTGTCAATATTTCCGAGAAAAACGTTGCTTTTGCAATTTGCGAATAATCCTTGGCTTGTCTTAACTTAAAATATATTGTCGGCAGTTCTTTTATACAATACTAGCAGGGGTGCCCGACGTTGCCCGGGTATTTTGAGGTGTGTGTTGAGAAAAATGTAGTAGGAAGGCCGGCTCGAACCCTACCGCGAAAGAGGAAAAGAACCGGAAGAAAAACGTGACGTCTTTGCTGTTACGGCCACCGCCAAACCGAAAGATATGTAGATTTAAATTAAAGCTAGACAATCAAATTTATGTCAATGTTATATAATTAAGTAAAGTTAAACAAACTGTACACTACTTTTTCGTCAAAATATTAATTTTAAATATAAGGAAAGCAATTAAAATTTATTTTTTCCAAAATCATATTTACATCCAAGTTAATTTTTAGATTCCATAGCTGGTCCGGATTGTTTTCATAACACTTCACGGTAAACAATATTCTTAGTATATGTTACACCACGCTTTCTGCCCTGATTATCATCGCTATGCAGTTGCATTACCTTAAATTTCACACTGTGCTTAGATCGAGCTCTTGAACATGCCACATACACCTGCCCATGAGAAAATACAGGTTGTTGAAGATATATACCAACCTTATCCAAAGTTTGGCCTTGTGCTTTATTAATAGTCAGTGAATATGCTAATCGTATTGCAAACTGTATCCGATGAAATGCAAACGGAACATTTGTATCACTTGTCTTTAACTTAATTCTTGGAATGTTAACTGTGGAACCTCTATTAGATCCATTAATTAAAATAGCAATGATGCTGTTTTGATGACATTCTTTTATTTTCATCCTAGTTCATTTACAAAGTCCGTGATTTATGGATAAATTTCGCAGTCGCATTACTATTGCCCCTATTTTCACATTAAGTCGGTGAGGTGACATTCCAGATGGAGTTAATTAATTTATGAACTTGATAGGATAATTTTGAAGTTCAGCATCATCATCGGAGATTTAATTTGTACTTAAATATGTATTTATGCCTCCGGGAAGATTATTTAGAATTTCTACATTTACTGTTTACCATTCTGTATTTTTTGAGGCATGATGATTCTATTTTCCATTTCTTGAGGGATGCAATCAAATATTTCTGAGATTAGAGAACCATTACATACCAAATCACCAGGAACATCTATGACATCTACAGGAACGTCATTAAAACTGCTCGTTAGTGTACCATTACCAAGATGAAGGAGCCATCTAGAAAACTCCTGTTCATTTATGTTAGTTCTGACGTTTTGTGTTAGTTGTAATTGACTGAAATGATGCCACAATGGGCATCTTTTAAGACAGGTATCTATAATAGATGTAAGTGATCCATGTGGCACTACTGGCAAAATTTGCCTGAAGTCACCTCAAAGTATGAGAAATTTTCAACCAAATATTTTATCGTTACCCATTATTTCTTGTAAACATCTATCTATAGCAAGCAGTGCATTATTAGGTATCATATAGGCTTCGTCTATGATGAATACCATTACCTTTCTCAAAAAAGAAGCATGCTCTGATACAGGAGAAACGTTACAGACACTGGTTTCTGTCAGAGGTACAGGTAGTTTGAATATACTGTGGAGTGTTTTCCCTGAAGTTAGTAGCATTGCATCAATGCCGCAGTGGCTGTTACGGTACTGCTGGAGGTGAAGTAATCATATAACATGTTGAATAAAAAGGTTTTTCCTGATCCGGCTGGGGCATCTAAATAGAAGCAATTGTTGTGTGGGGCTACTTTTTCAGTTGCCATGACAGCCTTGATTATAGTATTAAATACCTCTAATTGTTCATTGTTTAACAATTCAACATTAGGCCCGTTTGTATTTCGAATTATATTATCTATTGGAGGATCACCTGTTGGTTCAGGTAAACCCATTGCCTGGCAAGAAGAACCATGCTCATTAAATATTGCTTTTATCAAATGAATAACTAGGGGATATGTATATACACTGGCCTCCGCCCTTTGCGGCCCGGGCGACAAGATCAAAGTGTAGTATCTGTTCCGACAGATGCTGCACTTAAGATAATTTGTACCAGTCAATGGAGGGGAAACTCTCTATACTGGGGCAATTATTATTTTTGGTAACCAGAGTGCCCCCTTTTTGCCTACTTTTAGGGGAGCTGGTTTTTACCTCACATTAAAAACGGCCTTGTGCCTAATTTGCTCAGTGGGGGAGCAAATAAATACCATCTGTTCCGACAGATACTGCAAGCAAAGACCATATGTGGGGGTAACCCCACATATCTACCTTGGTCAATGTAGGGGCAACCCTTCATACCAACAGTTCCTATCAAACTCCCATTTCCCACCCATCGGGAGCTGGTCCCCATTTCCCCCTCCCTCTCCCTCCACATTAAAAACCGGCCTTGTGCCTAATTTGCTCAGTGGGGAAGCAAATAAATACAAACTGGGGGATATGTATAATATATCCACCAGTCCAATACACTTTACCGTAAAATTCGGCTAAAACAATTGTTGACGAATTACCTCCTTGGAATCGATATTGTCTGCTTGTGACAATTGAAGCGAAAACCTTATTAGGTATTAAATGCTAAAACATTTTAATACAGCTGGCTAATTGGCTATAAAGTAAGTTATTCCGAACTTTGATCTAACATTTTAATTTAAAAAAAGAGATTAACATTTTCTTGTATCTGTTTTTTATATTAAGAAAAATGTAAGCATCATGCTGAAATAATAAAAATGCCATTCTTAATAAGGGGAGAGTGTTTGACTATTCTAAACCTTCACCTAAATAACCATTTAATGAAAAAAATGTTTAAAATGTTCTTGTATCTTTTTTATAATTTTTGTTAAATAAGAAAAATCAATAAACTTTGATAACACTATTGTAAGAATCATGCTGAAAGTCATTCTTAATATGGGGAGGGGGTAACTATTCTGAAACTTTATCGAACAATGTAAAAAAAATAAGGGAAAAATATATGTATGAACAATAAATATTTCTTCAGTTAAATAAATTATATTGTAAATCTTTAAATAAGGAATAAATATTTATTTAAACCATAATTATTGAAACAGTATTTTACTGCATAAAAAAACGGTTATGGGGAGAAGGATTAACTATTTTGAACCTTGACCTAAATAGCGATTTAATGAAAAAAAAATTTAATGGTCTTGTATCATTTTTTTATAATTTGTTTTAAAATAAAAAATAAAAAAAAACTTTGATACCGCTATTGTAAGAATCATGCCGAAAGCCATTCTTAATATGGGGAGGGGGGTTAAATATTCTGAAACTTCGCCTAACAATGTAATAAAAATAATGTAAAAATATATGTACGAACAATAAATATTTCTTCAGTTAAATAAAATATACTGAAAATCTTTCAATAGGAAATAAATATTTCTTTAAATAAATTAAATCGTAAGTAATGAAACAAAGTGTTTTATTTCATATTAAAAAAATTGTTGTGTCCATTTTTATAGTATTTAATTTTAAATGCCCTGTCGGTGGGCATTAGAAGATGATGAATGCCTGTAAAAGAAGCAAAATAAAACAGACAAAACATAAATAATAACTATGTAAACAACGTGAAGATGTATAAATGTTACAAAATTGCTCGATTCGGCATTAAATAACACGAAAAAGGATTGATATGCCCTAAAACAAAAGCAAAACAGAACAAGACGTAAAATATGTTTTGACTCTGTGTTACTCAGTGTATTTGCGAATGGTGACTTTGGTGATTTATTTAATAAAGTCATTCTTGATTTTTGTAACATTTATTTCGAAACATATTTTTTGTTATATAAGGCTTACTCAAAAGTAAATTAAAAAAGATAAAATGGCACAGTAGAAAAAAAGATGAAGTAGTACAGTAAAATAAAACGAACTCGTAACGTTAAATGTAAAAAATATATTTATTACTGAATAAAATAGAATAAGCGGTCCGTATCCACTACAATAATAAACAGAAGACATCGTTAAATATGTAAGTAAAATACTATTTAAACTGTGGAACGATACCTTCTATGCATAATTGTCTTTAAAATAATCCAGAACCATAAATAGACAGTTCATATATATATATATATATATATATATATATATATATATATATATATATATATTTATATAAAGTAATAGGGTTCGTGTGTTTCTGTCTGTGTGTACAGCTCTCCGTCATCAACGAAATATAAAGGAGGTAAGAGGGTAGATCTCTCCTGGTAGAGAAACATTAGAACCCATTTTAGGACGTTTCTGTTATAGGAGACATAAGAATCTATGCCTTATTTCTTTATATACTATTCTATAAACCACCCCCATATCGAATGACTTATGCTCATTTGCATATCACATTATATTAAATCTCTTTAACTAATTACCTCGACCTTATTACATATTGGAAATATTCTAATCATTTCAACTGTACTATTTACAAAATCTATTTAACATTTAATTATTTAATATATTTTCATTTAATTTTATATTCGATTTATTTCACTTTACGTATATTATCAAAACAATTCATTGGTGAGGAAAGCTTTATGTTTTGGGATTGCATTGAAAATGTAATGGAAATTTCAATTTCGTTCCGTTTTAATCTTTTATATTTTACTTGCCAATATAATTAAAAGAATACAATTCAACTATCGTAATTTTATATAAATAAACAAAAACAAATATTTTAAAATAAAACTTTATTAAAAAAGAAATAATTTTATTTTTAAATGAAAAAAATCAATTTAGTAAAATAATTGTATTAAACATCCCAACCTCCCCATGTTAAGTATGGCTTTCTAAAAAACACCCCCAGCCTTGTCAGCAAACCTGTAAACCTATAAAAGTTAACATTTCGAATGTAAACAGTGATTTTTCGATTTTGTTAGCGCTTGCCGCAATTAAACACAATTAAAACGGAACTAACTTTATTTCCATTCTATTTTTAAACAACCCGCAAAACATAACGCTCTCTTCCAGTTATAGCCAATTTTTTTTTAATTAAATAAAACAGGTCAAAATAAACAGATAAGCGCATTTTCTTTTACATTTTTCTTACAACCAACGGTGTCATTTAACCAACTGCAGGATACCGTTACTTTTGTGGGGTTGTTTTGAAAATGGCACGGAGATTATAATTTCGTTCCAATTTAATCTTTCTGGTCGAGCCTATTTCGAAAGCCTGTCTTATCATAGATTTGAACTACAAATAATTTATTACATTTTGATTATTACTATCTTAAGACTTAAAGCTTATATTTATTTCATTTTTCTATTTATATATTGAATTAGTTATTTCCAGTCTTATTTAAACTTAGTGCTTTCTTTAAACCGGATGAACCTTTTATAAAAATGAGTTTAACGTAAAGAACACGAACAAGGTTTTATTCAACTGAATTTCTTCCAGTTTACTAACAAAATATATAAATTTAAAAGAGATATAAATAATAAAATAAAAAGGTTATTTAATTTAAAAGAAATACACGTACTCACAAAAGCAGATTTTTTTTTACACATTTTTTTCTTTAAAACCATAACAATGAGACTAACAATTACCTAGATCTTAGTAATTATTTGTTTTAATAGAACTGTTTTAATTGTACTGTTTACATATATTAGTTAACCTAAGTTGGTATTACATTTATTTTACATTAACTTTTTTTTTAATTATTACTTTTAGACTGTGACGTTTACACCGGAAGTAATGAGTCACAAGTAGGTCGCTTTTATTCATTTTTGCTACAATATAATTGGTCAAGATCAAAGTGTAGCATCTGTTCTTCAGATGCTGCACTTCTATTTCTTGTTCTCTTTCGGTGGAGGAGAAATCCTTCACGACTGAGACAATGTTTATTTTTGTACCTTTTCTCCACGTTAAAAAAACGACCCTGGTGTCTAACTCTGTCCCGTGGGGAGGCATAGTAAATAGGTACAATATAATTGTTTATAATTGTACTATTCAGAAATATTATTTATAGTTCGCCCATTTCAGTTAGTATACATTTCCTTTACGCTTAATTAATTTAACATCATTAATATCGTTAAACAATTCCGTTTAAAACCGAAATTATGCCACCCAAACGAAGTAGAAACGAAAGTGAGGAAGAAAGAATGGAAAGATTGGAAGCTAATAGACTAAGAGTTGCTGCAATTCGCTCCAATGAAAACAATTCAGATAGAGAAAGACGTCTAGAACTTAACAGGATACGTCAAAGAGAAAGGAGAGCAAGACTGTCAGATTTGGAAAGAGAAACCCAACGTGAAGCTGACAGAACTAGACATGCTGTAAGGCGGTTAAATTCATCACAAGATGAAATTCAAGAAAGGCAAATATATTCACTGGAAAGAGAAGCAATATTACGATCGAATGAATTATATGAGGTAAGTAGACGTACACAAGGTCAGTTGAGAGTGGCTCAACGACATCAGAATGAATCGGAAACCCAACGAAGCTTTCGCCTATACCAAGGGCAACAACGAGAGGCTGCATGGAGAGAGAGTATGACTTTGCCCCAGCAATTGACAGAAAACGAGCCAGCTAGACAACGAATGACTGCTTTGAGACACCATGAAATAGAACACTGCAATAGAAAAGGATTGCTCTACAACAAAAATGACTCTCTCACTACAGCTGATATAGGAAAAATGGACAAAGTATGTCAACATTGCTCAGCTGAAAAATTTAAAGGAGAAACCCCTGGTTGTTGTTGTTCTTCTGGCAAAGTTGTGCTTGATAGCTTTCCACCACTGCCTCAGTTGCTTCAAGATTTGCTCTCCGGCAATGGTCCCATCTCTAAAGATTTTCTGCAAAATCTACGCAGTTATAACAATTGTTTTGCAATGACATCGTTTGGTCACAAAATTGCGGCAGTACATGGGTGGAATCCTTCTTTTAGAATTCGAGGCCAGGTTTGCCACCAGATTGGGAGTCTTTTACCACCTGAAGATGAAACAGCAAAATTATTCAAGTCTACTTCTTGGATTGTCTGGAAGAGGAACTACATAATCGGGGACGTGACAGTAGACTCAATAGAGACATTCTCCAAAGTCTGACTGAATTTTTACATGAGAACAACAGCTTCATTTGTCAGCTGAAAACAACAAAGGAGAGGATTGAAGAAGAACACTTGGTAGAACATAAAGTTGTCATAAGGGAAGACCGAAGGCCGCAAGAAGAGCATCCACGGCGATTCAATGCTCCAACAACAACGTATGAGATTGGAATATTAATGGAGAATGAACCAACAGCTAACCGGGATATTGTCTTGCGTTTTAGAAATGATACATTAAAACGGATCTCCGAACTACATCCCCTCTACGATACTTTAATGTACCCGTTAATGTACCCCTATGTTTCTCCATCTTACAACATCTACATGAAGGCATCCAATGGGCGAAAAGTTACCCAACAGCAATTTTATTCGTACCATTTAATGACTCGGCCTGGAAACTATTTTCTCTGGTACCGAAGGCTATTTCAACAATGGCTGGTGGATGTGTACTGCAAGATTGAAACAGAACGTTTACAGTTCCTGAGGCGTGAGCAACAGACCCTGAGAGCTGACAATTATAGCAACTTGAGAGATTCAATTCTTAGGGAGGATGGGAATCCAGAACAGTTTGGTCAACGAGTTGTACTTCCGGCAACTTATACAGGAGGCCCTCGATACATGTTTGAGCGTCAAAGTGATGCCATGGCATATGTTCGGCGAATGGGCCGAGCCAACCTCTTCATCACGTTCACAACAAATCCAAAGTGGACAGAAATTACAGAAAATTGTCTTCAAGGGCAAGACCCTCAGGATCGTCCAGATATTGTTGCCAGGGTTTTCAGGCAGAAGCTAAAAAAGTTACTTGAATTTATTAAAAAGAGAGGATTTGGCAGGTTGAGGGCTTTCCTGTACAGTATTGAATATCAAAAAAGAGGACTGCCGCATGCACACATCCTCACCTGGCAGGCCCCAGAGGACAAACTTCTACCAGAAAAAATGGATCTCTGCATATCTGCAGAGATCCCTGACAAAGAGGAAGATCCTGATCTTCATGCTAAAGTGATGGCACATATGGTGCATTGACCTTGTGGACCATTTAATCCAAATTGTCCATGTATGATTGACAACAAATGTTCCAAAAAATACCCAAAAGAATTTCTTCAGTGTACCGAGCAAGGCCAAGACTCTTACCCCAAGTACAGGCGAAGAAAACCAGAAGATGGAGGCCAGACTGGTACAATAAGGATGAAGAGAAATGGTCGGTATGTTAATCAAGAAATAACAAATCAGTGGATTGTTCCGTACAACAAGGTCCTCCTTCAGCAGTTCAACGCTCACATTAACGTAGAAATTTACAGCTCGATCCAAAGCATCAAATATGCCCTCAAATACGTGAATAAAGGATGTGATCAAGCAGTGTTTGAACTACAAAGAACTGATGGAGCAGCTAACCAACAAGGCCAAGTACAAAGTCACATTGTGGATGAGATCCAGCAGTTCCAGAATGCAAGGTATGTCGGCAGTTCAGAGGCGGCCTGGAGGATATTGGAACATCCCATCCATGAACATTTCCCCCCAATTGTACAACTTTCTGTTCATCTTGAAAATGGGCAGCGTGTCATGTTCTCAGCTGATACTGCTCTGGAACGAGCCCAAGGTCCACCGCCTGCCACAACTTTGACAGCATTTTTTCAACTCTGCCATGAGGATGACTTTGCAAGGGGTCTCAAATACGTAGAAGTCCCTGAGTTTTACACTTGGAACAAATCGACAAAGAAATGGATGAGAAGAATGCGTGGGGTACAAGTTGAAGGTACTGAAAATGATGATGTATGGAAGGCACCATGCATTGGGAGAATCTACACGATTAGTCCAAAAGCAGGGGAGTGTTATTTCTTACGCCTGTTGCTCAATGAGGTTGCTGGTCCAACTTCATTTCAAGATTTGCGAGCATACAATGGTCAGGTGTTTGAAACATACAGAGCAGCGTGCCTTGCTCGAGGCCTTCTAGAAAATGACCATCACTTGCATCAAGCAGTAGGAGAGGCAAGTGCCACTCAATCACCTTCAAATTTGCGAAGCCTATTTGTGATAATTTTAACAGCCTGTGAGCCAAGAAATCCTCTTGAGATCTGGATGGCTTTTCGTGATGTAATATCTGAAGACATTCTTCACAGATACAGGCAAGAAGTTAACAATCCAGAAGCAGATTTTAATGAGGACATCTACAATAAAACTCTTTGTCTAATTGAAGAAAAAGTTCTCCTTATGTGCGGTCAACCATTGGCAAGCTATGGATTACCTGCACCAACGCAAGGGAGAGATGAGAGACTCGCGAGAGAGTATCAACGTGAAGTTACTTATAATCTTGAAGAACTTCTCCTACAAGCAGAAAATATGCAAGAAAAACTGACCGATTCTCAAAGAGAAGTTTACAATTCATTCATGGCAATGTTGGAAGCACAAGGTGAAATGAACAAAAACATGATGTTTCTTGATGCTCCAGGTGGTACGGGCAAGACTTTTGTAATCAATTTGATCCTTGCAAAGATTAGATCCATGAGAAAGATTGTGCTTGCAACAGCATCCAGTGGCATTGCTGCTACTCTACTACAAGGTGGCCGCACTCTTCACAGCACTTTTAAAGTACCCTTGGATACTCATCGAATGGATCAGCCAGTTTGCAAAATTACTGGTAACTCGGCCTTGGCAAATGTAATTAGAGACACCTCTGCAATCATTGTAGACGAAGCCCCAATGACGCACAAGAGTGCTTATGAAGCAATTGACCGAACACTGCAAGACATCACAGGAAACAAGAATCCCATGGGTGGTATTCCAACCTTATTTTGCGGTGATTTCCGTCAAATCCTCCCAGTGGTTAAAAATGGCACAAGGGCTAACATTGTCAATGCAAGTTTGAAACAATCCTATCTCTGGAGGCACGTTATAGTGAAGAGCCTGACTACTAATATGAGAGCCTATATCTCTGATAACACAGCTGCAGCAGACTTCTCAAAATTGCTTCTCCAAATCGGTAATGGTCAGTTTGCTATCACTTCTTCACCTGACACAATTAAGATTCCAACTGCGCTTGGTAAATGTGTCGGTAATCAGAAGCAACTGAAAGACAAAGTGTACCCAGACCTGCAAAACAATGGAAAATCACCGGATTGGCTTGCTGAGAGGGCTATTATTTCGCCATTAAACAGCAATGTGAATCATTTGATCAATTCAATAATGGATGAATTTCCAGGAGACACAAAGCAATACAAGTCAGTTGATTCGGCTACTAATGAATATGAAGCTGTTCACTACCCTGTGGAGTTTTTAAACTCTTTGGAGATATCTGGAATGCCTCCACACATGCCAATCATGATTCTTCGATCCTTGGAACCGCCAAAAACAACAAACGGAACCAGATGTGTTATCACCAGATTGCACACCAATGTACTTGAGGCCACCATTTCCTGTGGTCCCTACAAAGGCGAAACCGTTCTACTGCCAAGGATCCCCTTAGTTCCATCGGACTCAGAACTTCCATTTAAATTCCGGAGACTCAAATTTCCTGTGAAGGTGTGTTTTGCAATGAGCATAAACAAAAGTCAAGGTCAGACATTTAACACCATTGGCGTAGACTTGACATCAGACTGCTTCAGTCACGGTATGTTCTACGTCTCCATCAGCCGGACAGGAAGTTCAAAAAAACTCTACATTCTGGCTCCAAATCAAAGCAGCAGAAATGTAGTTTACCCTGAGGCTCTTCAGTGAAAAGTTCGAGAAATGGATATGAGGAAAATCTGACATGATCTGGTAAGTTTTTAGTATTGAATGTGCAAGATAAAATTTAAGCAAGAGTTGAAAATTACTTCAATGAAAGATTTACTATGTAACATCAAGTAACCTTCCTTTTTGATGAAAATGTTTTGTGAAGTTCCTGATTGAATTTCAGTCACTACAAGAGGTAGTTAAAATGTTAATCACCTTATGCAATCGTTGCTCTTACAACATCAACTTACTGGAAAGGTGCCCACAGATTTTGGTACCCGAGTGCGCAACAAAGCTCCGTGCGAAGCACGGGTATCTTTGCTAGTATATATATATATTTGGTGTTATTCGGGAAGTTTTGGAAAATAAAAGGGGTTAATGATTTTTTTTAACGAATAAAGAGTGGACAATAAATGGAGATAATTCACATTAATTAATGTTTGCGATGATGATGACGCGTTTCATTAATTAATGTTTGCGGTGATGATGACGTGACACCGTACGGACAAGCATATTAATATATAGATACTGATGTGTAAATGCCCAATGATATATTGTTATTGTTACTGGTAGTGATCGAATGGGGTAAAACAGGTTATCATCAGGAAATGACGGATATGGTTTTCCCGAAATCGTTCACTAGTCTACTTGTTCTTCGTTCTGTCTTGTAATTATTTGGAACAGAGAAATTAATACAGAATACTCCAAGAGAGATTCTCATAGAATAAAGTGTGTCACATCCTCGACCTCAATTTACAAACAGGTTATTGGCTGAGCATGGTTCAAATATACTCAGAAAAAAATCAATTAGATGCTAGTGAAAATGACACCTAATAAAATATTGCATTGAACGGGCTCATTTGCAGCAAGGTATCAGTTTCTGTCTTAAGAGCAGCACTCAGTAAACACCATTCAATCCATTCTAGGCATTTCCGTCTTAAGAATATTTATGTACTAGTTGGAATTTTGTGCATATAAGGAACCTTAAATAAGTTTCTAGACGTTTTTGTACAAACATTTATAATCATCTTAGACTCTTGAAAATTTAATATGTTATTAATATATATCAGATATGGTTTCAGGTTCGAATTCACAGCTACGACAGGAATTGGAATACATCCTACTAAAACCTCATTGTCATAGCTGGTTAATTTTAAAAAAACGCAATCTGGGTGTGAGGACATTTAGAAGAACGATATGCAATGAACTTATTATTAAATTTAACGAAAAGCTCCTCCAAACATATGCACTACTTCAGACTGCTTTTGCACAATCTTGCATGAATCAATCAAAGTTTTGGAGTGGAAAAAACGATTCAAGGAACGCAGCGAGTCTAATAGGGATGATGAAAAGTGTAGGAAGAGTATGGAAATGAGAACACCAGAGTTGATTCGCAAAATAAATAATGTCATTGATTAGAAACATTAGGTTCACAATTTGATGTCAGTGTGAGAGGTGTATGCACAATTGTTTGCGAGGGACTGAAGATGCGGAAGATCTGTAAGATATTTGTATTATGTTTTTCAGAAATATAACAATATTTATTTTTTATTTTCGTATTATACTACTTTTAGGTTATTACTTGCTATTAATTGAGTATAGTTATATTATTCAGTACAAAATCCATGAGAAAATGAAACTGCCGAATACAGGAAACGTGAGAATCTCGACATAAAATACATTAGTGATTAGGTTTAATAACAAAAACTATCTTCATTAGCATGGCTTACTTCGAACTCCGAATTAAGTGTCTTTCTTGTTTGCTACTGGTTAATATCGTAGATGAGTGAATTCACCACTTCAAAAATGTTTCTTAAAATCATCTGTATACTCTGTAAGCTTATGTGAAATTCTGTTTTTCATCATAGAAATAACTGCTCTCCTATTTCAAATTTGTCCCTCTTTTAGCTGATCGAGAACATTGAAAACCATTTGATCGGTTCCAAAAATGTCTTTTAGTACGGAAATTATGATAGAGATTACATTTGAATCAATCAAACCTTAAAGATATTGTTATGCATGAAGACGCAATGACGCTACATAACTGAAGATTGGAAACAAGTAGGAAGTCAACAAAATATGACATTGTTCATTATATCTTTAACACACGTTTTGCACTGAGATAACTTAAATATATTACAGACACATAACTTTCGAAGTAGAATCGAATACATTTCTGCTTTGATGTAACTTTTCAACAAAATACATCTGAAGATGAATTGAAAGAAAATACTTGAAAGGAGCAAGTGTTGTTTATGCTGTCTATCACTTTTTGAAGAAACGGCGACCATTTAAATATATTTATTAATAACCAAATAGAAATGCGAATTTACATAAAAGTCTATATTCGCATGTGCGTATGCTCATATAAAGTAACTGCTTTCGATGACGCAAAAGTTGGCACATTTGTGATTTTTAATTGGCAATATGATAAAAAATTCTTTGCGAAAATTATTTTAGTTTTCATTCTTAAATATTTATTATCAAAATTACAAATATAGACCTATGTAAACTTCATTGTGAATTTAATTGACTTAAAAATTAATCATGGGTAGACTCAAAATATTTGTGTTGAAAATTCTTAACCAGTAAGAAAAACAGCCCAGATGAAGAATACGAAGACTTACACTTAGAAAGCCCATGACATACAACGGATCAAGCTTCACGTTACCGTATAGTAAAGCAGGAAACGACACGGAAACCAAATCGAAAATATTTGGACCAAGTAAGATTCGTTGAATAGTTGCGTGCATGCGAATACTCTGCGAATACTCTGCAAATCATATTTTCCCAAAATCTACTAACGATTAATGATGTCCAGAGATCGAATTGCAGAATATGTTTAAACAAAAAAAAAATATAATATTTGGCATTGCAGAGACGAGAACAACGTTGACGATCACATGCATAACTTTTAAGCTATATATTTACAAAAGTATAAAATTATTTTTGTATGAATCAATATTAATTTGTATTTAGTTCGATAGATTTCATTATTGAAATATACATGTTGTTAACACGTTTGCATTGTGTAAGCTAATTATTATTACTTAAAAATAACGTACGGAAAAACAATAATGTACTTACATTCGTACGTGCAAAAAACCCAGTAAAACACTTATATTTTTACATCGAAAATATGATATCGTACCATTTACTTGCACTTATTATACTGACAGTATTGGCCATGGATCAATTTTGAAAACTATGATTTTATTGAATTTAATTTTCAGAAAACACATTATAATAGCGTAAATCTAATTATGTTACGTGCCTATATCGAATTACAGATATATTGGTAAAGATTATGTATTTAGCAATCATATTATATTACATTCACTATAAATAGATATTAATCTTAATCAGTTTATTGGCCAATAGTGGCTTAATATTTGTTAGTACATATGTGTTATGGCTGCCTTTTATATTTGGTGTATAACCATTTGTAAAGTGAAACTATGAAAAATAGCAATGTATTATAAGTTGAAATGTACAATTAAAAATACGTAGGGTTACAAATATATATATATATATATATATATATATATATATATATATATATATGTACGTATGCACTTTAATGCATTTCCATTTCTGACCAATGTTGCTGTAGTTCTCTTGACCCGCAATATAGAAAGTTTCAGGATGCTTCACAACTATTTAGTCGGAACCAATCAATGTTAGCTATTTTCTAATATTAAGAACAATTCTGGATATTTTTTATTGAATGTAAGCAAAGCTTCTGGTAAATAAAATTTTTTCAAGATTTTGATGCGGGAGACTACGTGACGTTTTATCTGGCTTAATTGACAGAAACTGAAAATACCCAATCGAAATATAGAAATAATATAAAGTATGCCCTTATTGACCTACGATATTTCTATCTCTAACTGTCCATATCAAATAGCTATGAACATCTAAAATTATATATATATATACATATATATATATATATATATATATATATATACATATATATATACTATTAGGTTGGTGCAAAAATAATGTCGTTTGTTGACGTCTAACTTCAAAGGTTCATAACTCTTTTCATAATAAACTTTATTAATCGAAATATTAATTATTAAAATCGACATATATTTGCCAACGAGAGACAAGTTTATTTATTCCAAATTCATAGAAATCTGGAATTCTGAGAGCGATGACGTCTTTGAAGCCTGATTTGGCATCATCTCGCGTTTTGATGCATTTTTCGTACAGGGGGGTTTCAAGATTCTTGAAAAAATGTTAATCAGTGGCCCGGTGAATAGGGCGAATGAGTCAGAGTCTCGTCGCCCGATTCGCTAAGCTTTTGCTGGATCAGTTTACCAACAAGCGTTGTCATGGATAAGAATTGGTGCCTTTATATTGACCAATATCGGACACAAACGTTTGAGTTTCTGGGGCATTTCTTCAATTTGTCGGCAGTACTTCTCCTCTCTATTCGTTTCGCCGGGATTTAGGAAGTTGTGAAGTATGAGACTGGCCGAAGACCACTAAATAGTCACCATAATCTTTTTTGTGCAATTTCGGCTTGGAAGGTGCTGTAGAGTTTCTCCGGCATCCAACCACTGTGCCGAACATCTCAGGATGTCTTAGAGGATTCACTATTCACCACACGTCATAATCGGCTAGGGAAATGTGTCGTTTTCTTGAGCATAAAGAGCGTAGAAGACACCTTAAAACTACGATTTTTCTTATTATCGTTCAATACTTGGGGCAGCGATTTATCTAACTTTTTTTACTTTCCTATTTTCTTTAAATGGCAAACGACTATTCAGTGGTGGATCTCAAGTTCAACAACTTCTGTGATTTTTAGATGATCGGCTTCAATTAAAGCATTGAAATGTTCATTATCAACCGCAGTCGGCGGACCGCGACGTCTTCATCTTCGAGGCTCTATTCACCATTGCGAAATTTCTCAAGCCACTGTTGTGCTACACGTTTATAAGTGGTTCCTAGGCAAAGCACATGATTAATATCACAAGCTGTTACGAGCACATGTCAGTATTGTTTTACTGGAACAAGAAAAACGTGCAGATTTATTTTGTCTATGCTGTCGAAAAACCTGCAAAAAATTAATGATGAGACTGAAAACGGTAACGAATAATAGGATTCGAGAAAGTGAAAAACGCGCTTATAAATGTTTTATAACATGGCTATATATAGCAATGAATTAATTTAGAAATCATATATGAAATTAACATATCTGAGAAAAGTTATATATATATATACACATATATATATATATATATGTATATACGATGTTAAAGTTATATTTGCGTTCTTGACTGTATAAGACAAATATATAAATAAATATATATATATATATACATATATATGTATATACCATGTTAAAGTTATATTTGCGTTCTTGACTCTATAGGACAAACAAAAAAGCGTTTGCGTCAAGTAAGTTTAGTATAATTAGCCTATTTTGTATACCAATGCAAAAAATGATGTAATACAAATTCTTTCCTGAATTTTTAAAAATTTATTCGATACATGTCAGTTTCAGAGTGATGTCTTATCATATTTGCTTAACTTATTGTCAATTATAATGCAACGCCTGGAAAGGAAATATAGCGTCATGAAGAAGAACACCTTTTCCCTGAAAAAATGTGTCATGGATAGATAATATTCTTGAAGTAAAAAATATATATTCATTATTTATTTGCCATTATAAAAATGTATTTTCATAAATTAATAACCGTCGTTTGCCTAAAGATATTAATTGAAAGATAAATATTATAATCATAAATAAAACTTATTTTATATTGAAATATATCAATATCGAAGTTCTGACGTTCTAGTTGACGGGCAACATTATGTAATTTGGGAATAATTCATGTTCATCGTTTCATTACAATATCATCAACGTTTTAATCTTTGCTTTTCTTGTGTGTCTGCGTTGTTTTAGTTAAAAATAGCTATATGAGTTAGGAACAAATATGTTATTTTAGGTAAATTGATGAGAATTTGAATAAAAGTGTTTTTTTTTTTCTAATATACGTCTGTTTCAGATATCCTTCGGTCTGGAATTGATTGATCATTAACGTTAATGTTAATAAAGTACGTAATCATGTATGCAAACCTTTATGATTAAATGGAAATATTTATTTGCATATATTTAGATAGGTAGTTTTTGACTGAACCTCGTTTTTGTTAATTACATTAATTTTCCATGTAAAATTGTGTGTTTGAATATTAGAAGTAAGACAACTATCATTTTCCCAATCTCGGTCTATTTTGACAATATTTTAAATTACGAACAGGAATGTTCAAAATATTTAACCTTAGATTAAGAATTCCTCACTGCGTCTGTAAAAGTTACTGCTAATTTTACTTTTGTTAATCAGACCCAATATATTATCATGCGTTTTATCTATCTATCTCTATATATATATATATATATATATATATATATATATATATATATATATATATATATATATATATATATTAGTGTTGAGATGATTAATCAGAATCGGGAATCGGAAAAATCAGAACTTTCGGGGTATCGGCATCGATATCAGAGTCGGAAAAATTATAGTCTAATTTCTGATTAAAAAGTGATTCTTTAAATTTTTTTTACATAAAAAATGAAACAAGCACAACTTGTTTTTTTTATTAGAAGTTGTTATTTTACAACATAAGAGTGAGAACGGCCACAGAATAAAAATTTAACATTGATTAGGGGAGTTTATTTATTTTATTTATTAGTCATTTAATTTATTTTATTTATTTAGTTTAGTTTATTATTTATTTGATTTTATTTCATTTATTTTATTTTCTTTATTTATTTTATTTTATTTATTTATTTTCGATTTTTAGTTTAATTTATTTTATTTATTGGTCATCTTGCCTATTGCAATCATTTCGCATCTATTCACTAAAATGTCTATTATGTGCACTCATCCGAGGGAGGGCATATGATTATTAACAAGTTTAAATGCTCTGGGCGGGAGGCTGTACATTTCTATGGTGCCAGCCGTATATTGGAATGTTTGTCATCGGATTCTTCTGAAATCATTAAAGTTTTATGGCATCTTTTTAGACACAAGAAAATCATCAGACACTCCAAACCTAACTTAATTTATTTTTATAGAGTTTATTGTAAGCAAGTACATATTCTACAGTTCACACTTGCCTATTCAGTATCACAGATTTGAAAAAGATGTTCGCACCTATTTAATGAATGGCCATATGGTGTCTATCAGAGAATTTAGACTTTCATATTAAAGATTTAACATGCTTGGAAATTTTTACAATATCTTTTGAAATATTATATGTGTCCTTATATATTGTTTGGTTTTGCACAAGTGAAAATATAGATGAAAATCTCATAAAAATACTTTGCAACGATGCGATATAGGTAAAATATTTTCGCTTTTCTTTTTCTTATAAGGGAAATGGTTTCCATAATGTTTTATTGTTAAAGTGTTCTTTTATTCAATAAGTCTGAAGTAAGGCTGTTCTTGTGAAAATATTCAAACATAATGTTTTGATTTGTCCGAATAGTCTTGAAACAATTGTAGTTAACGATGAAATACACTATTTGTTGCTATCAACCAATTCTTTGATGGCATGTTTTTTGTTAAAACAATAAGTATATATATATATTTATATATATATATATACATATCGTAGCAGACAACTAGGCGTTGACACGCTTAAATATGATATTTTAAATCATACAAATTACGTATTTATTAATATAGAGACAGCTGCCTATCGATTATTATATTAAATCTGTTATATAATTTTAAGTTCCAAACTCAAATATATATATATATATATATATATATATATATATATATATATATATATATATATATATTCCCACAGCCTATCCGAATCCTAATCACAATAAATTTTTTACAAAATTAATATACATTTTATCTCTTATTCTAAAATATTATTTGCTATAATTCTGAAGTAAGCATTTTTTATTCGTTTGCATTAACTGGATTCCTCAAACTGCTGTTATTATCGTGAGTTCCATTTTCATAATTTTCAGTTGCTGTTATCTCTGACTGTCCTCAGGTGTATTTTGTTTAACTCTGGAGACTTTTTTGCGATCTACGGATTTTCAGAAAGAGACTTTTATTTAATTCCTGAATGTCGCATTTTATCGTTCCGTTAGCTATTACTGTTATCATTAGTAATTCGCACTTGCATTTTCGAAGAATTAAGATACACACGTAGTAGGCCGCATGTTAGATCGAGCGAAATGTTGGTAAAATGACACTGGTAATTTGAACAGTGATATGAAGAATCCAAATAATATAAAAATATCCTATAGAAAATTACTGATATTCTGACCTCTCACTCTAGAATAAAGATTCTGGAAATGTTAAGGTACAACCCATTACAATCTCTTGTGCTGAGATTAAATGCTATTTCTGCGGATTTCGTAAAACCGTTCGTTATTTCTGTCTTACTCGATAGTAAATGTCACGGATGTGGCAAGCAGTGACATTTTCTCCAGTATTGTCTATCGGCTACTTCCCAGAAAACTGGTTTAGCCGCCACGCGAACATCGTTTACTGTCTTAACTGGCTCTTACAAATTACGCTTTTCAAACGAACAGGCTAAATGTTCAGGCTCCTGGTTACATTGGACACCAGAAAATATTATTAACGCAAATATTGTAGAAACTGACTAATGGACACCGTTTCCTGTATGTAGTCATATCAGTGCCTTATTCTTTTCTATCCAAACCTGTAATTAGAAACTGCATGTAATACCTGGAACCAAAAATAAGTTTGAATTCTAACTTTAAGTTTCTAGTACTGCCGTGAAGTAATATTAATCCATAATTCTCTTGACCAACATTCACTCCTCGCAATTATGTTCGACGGTATCAAATTAATCCCGTGAATATGAAAATCAACAACTTCAATCTGCGTCTCTTCTCGAATAAAAACCCCGACTGTAAACTAATAGTTGTAAACTCATAGCAGTAAAATCTAGACACTAACACAAAAGTTCATTGCTGTAAAATCGAACAGACTACGTAAAGAAGTGATTATAGAGTCCAACAAATCGGCATTGAGTGCGAAATTCGAAATAACTATTAATGTAATCCCGAAAAGTGGATGGCTGTTAACAATCCGCAAACGATCAACAGATACATAGTCCTCGATGTATTCGTTCCAATCTCGTATTGGCGACATGTGGTGTTCTAATATTACTAATTATCATATTTTCAGCATGTGGGATCTTAAATGTGTCTGTCATTAGATACTCATGAAGACGGAGGAGAAACTTTATACGATACCCGAAACCTGCGTTCATCTATAGCAATTCCGTTTTTTGTTGCTACAACTGAAGTCGTAAATTTTTATAGGATAATACACTAAATGCATTTAAATGTTATTGTGATACACACCGACAATGTCGCTGTTTGCGACTGTAAAGTAGAACATCATAACCACACACTCAAACGATTCAGAGCCGGTCTAAAACTTATGACCTCATACTGAATAAAACAAGAGACCAACATTTAAGGAAGTTACATATTTCTAGTAATATAGCTGCATTACTACGAACCTTTTGTATGTTTCCCCTTTCCTCTCAACGACGGTTGTCTTTTCTGAAACAAATCACTTACTCAAGTGAGCATTTTTCGTATTGTCTAGGTCAACCATGAACATTTTTTATAATCTTAGTTAAAAATAAAAACGCACTTAATTCCTCATATCAATAGCTTATTTCTCTCTTTTGGTTTCATTAAAATTTTACTTAAACGAATAAATAAAAATAAAAATGATAATAATGTTCATGCGTATCTATTCATATTCAAAACGTCTAGTCATGCTTTTGATAAAATGCCTGAAAGAAATTGCATAACATGTTTCGGTTTCAAGTATTCCATGCTGATTTTTTATGCAAAGATATGACGTGCTAGACTTTTTAAATAAAGTAGTTTTGTCAGGTAGTACAGTGAGTCTATACATTGAAGTCAGAGTCAGAATTCTTCCTTTGTCAAAAATAGTTTTCTGATAATTTATTAACTGAATAAATTCATGATCAATTAAGTCTCAGTTCGACCACTGATAAAGCATACATTTTCTCATCAAATTAAGCAGATAGTTTATTGCACATATGTTCGTTCGAAGATTCCAAACTGAATGATCGGTGATATTTTTAACTAACAATATTAATAATAATATGAATGAATGCAATCGTGATTGTAAATGTGCAATAAAAAAAACTATAAAGTAAAAATAATAGTGAATTAAAATAACTGTTATTTTATGAGTATAAAACCTGAATGTTACTCGCATTTTTTGTAAACATCTTGACTTCGCGCGTTACTATATATATATATATATATATATATATATATATATGTATTTGCATATATATTTGCTTATATTATTAAAATAAACATAAGACTACACTAAAAACAACATCCGACGATTGCGTCATTGAACAATAAAACTTTATATAATGCTTAATATTCTGATGTTAGTTTTAACTGCGGAGTTCTTACACACACACGCACCCACCTCTGCATATATTCAAGAATTAAAGTAGTTGTTACGTAGATATAAATTGCGGAAACCATAACCATTATTTTTAAGGATCACTTTTGGAGTTAATAAGTGGCGCACTATATTATTATCTCTCCTAAAAGTAGACTGTTAGGGCTGAACACATAACTTATTTAAAAAACCTATTAAAGTGATGAAACTGTTAAGCATTACAGAGAATGTTCTACCATATAGATAACGATGCATAGTACCAGGCTTGGGATATTCTACAACCTTGCAATCTAAAGAGCTCTCAGCGAAAATATTGAAAAATGTACAAAAAATAGCACACAGAGTATCCTCACAGCTCAGCTACTTAAAAGATTTCCTTACAACATGCAGCAGTGCAATGACTAGACTATGTGGTTTACAAGTGTTAGACGGCTGCATAGAGCGTCAAAATTTCTGATTAGACTACGGCTCGTTACAATAAGGTTTACACCAAGGCATTAGATATGCCACTAAAGCACTAATGCAATAGTTAAAATGTGTCATTACCAGGCGTCAAATAATTTGGCTAATTTGTAACAGAGAGAGCACTTGTGTATGCAATACTTCCTTCACGGCTTAAATAAAACCAAAATGCTTCGGGGAAAATGAATATTGATTGCATGCAAGTGTACCAAAAACATCAAATACATCATCCAGATGAGGAGATTCCAAGATCAAAAAGTATTCGAAACTTCCAAGTTTAATTGGTCGGAAACGACAACATAAAGGGGTTGAGGTTTTACCACAGGGAAAATATTTTTGTCCTCAACAAAAGCATGTGCCTTTCTGGTCTCAGATTATGGTACTTCGCACGGAATTATAAGTACATTCTTACTTAGACATTTGCAAACATGTCTATTTAAACAAGCACTTAATAAGATCAAGGCTAAGCGAAAGGAAGCTAAATCAACAACAGAAGAAAATTCTATTATTGTCCTCCACTTCAAGGAGAACGAGCAACAGTAAACCTACCTCTATGATTATACCAGACTGATTCTCCTGCAAAACTTGTAGAAGGCCAGAATTATTGGTGCACACCTATTGGATTAGTAAAAAAGTAACCCATTCACAAATCAATATGTATATGAAAGCTATACAGCGGACCTTTAACCTGTTCTCTTTAGGTTATTAATGATTACTAGAAGAAATACAATAGAAAAATGTCAATGCATTTCTGATCATGGTATTTATCACAGAACGAAACAAGAACTAAAATTTCCTACACTCAGTAACCATTAATAAATCCATTCAGAAAAAGGAATAGCATACCTACACATAAAGCAGCAGAAGCATAGAAACATCTTATCAATATAATAAAGAAAATACCAGATTAGTTGGAATGTCCTCTTAAACTTCTAATTGTGGTATGGCAGTTCATGTGTCACCTATGGTAATGACAGGTAAAGATAAATATCCATTTTCCGTCCGGAGAGATCTTGGATTGTCTATAGTGGAATAAACATCACATCTGAGCAACTCAGGAAATACGATTGGATATATTTATCGAATCTCTTCTAATGAAATTTAACCTATCTTAATAATCAACGTTTAAGAGACTGACTACTGCGACATAAATCTCAAATAAAACTGTTTCAAGAAGATATAAACTTTCATCATATACTAAATAAAAGATCAAACACAATAACGAAGGACATTTAAAATGCCCTCGTCTTTACATGCTCGCTCTTTATATTTGAAAAAAAAAACAACCTTTGGGCGAAGTTTGTCTGAAACACCTCAAGCCTCAATTTGTAAGAAATATAAATTTGGAAAGGGATTGCATTAAATTCATGGAGTACACCATCAATAAAATAATACAATAATCGCATATTCTTAGCATGTGATGTATCTCTTAAGAAAACTTGAAAAAGTAAAAGTTACGTTTTATGACTCTGCTAAGTTTAGAAAATACCTCAAAGTACCATCACTTAACCGGAGCTGATTTAATCAATGCACGACGAGAAGGATAATGAAAGTCTCGGGAAAATATCACAAATCTTATGTGCCATGAGGAAAGGATATTTCATCCTTTTTATAGCAGTACCAAGGAGAGTATTTCCTACATTTCTCTGCTGGAAAGCCTAAGATACAAAAACCTAGCCATGCTTATACCTTATGCAATTTCATATGTTTTTAGCATCCTATTTTCAAGGTTGTCCGAATTATGTTTTAAAATATCTAGCTTACATAATACCAAGAAAGTTTTCCTCCGGCTTCCGCCATCATTTGAAGAAACGTTTATGTAGATGATAGATTCATCATTCTTAAGTCGGATAAAGAAGCAAAACTGCTGAAATGCAATCTCAGTAAACTTTAACAACTCTTACACAAGCTTGTGTCAAACAAGAAAGGAGCCTTAATTGTTCTCTGCGAAGGCTATCGCGATGCTACAACATAAGATCTAATTTTTTAATTGCAATATCCTTACAACTTACTTTACTAGGTTTAATCCAATGTCCATTTTTTTTATTTTCATATCACAACACATGTGACTCGTAGCACGAAAAGTAATAATACAGCCTGTATTATTATTTTTAGACAAAGCATTATTTTAGAAAAGTTCAACAAACTTTAAATTACACAGTATTCTTTTTTTTAGAAAAAAAAGGCTTTCTTTTCGGATAATCTGGTTTGAAATGTTCTTCAGTATTTTCACCAAACTGTCGACAATCACGTTTAAATTGTCCGGTTTTTCAACAATGAGAAAACTTGGGCCGCTTTATACTGACGTGGTGTTGTGATGTCATCGCCTGTCGGTGGGGCATTAGAATACGCCGACTGCCTTCCTGCAGAGGGTAAAAGTCCCTCAATGGGGGTCCTGGATATGACCTTAAACTATATCCAGTGGTGAGGCCCCAGCTTGTAGGCTTTGGGGAGTATGGAGCCACCCTTTAAATTACATTTACCATTGCTCCCAGGTCCACTCTGACCCGGAGTGGTAGTGCCTGTTAGACTCCCAACTATGGGTTGAATAGAACCCGACGTTAAAACAACAAATATATTCTATTAATTTTTTTTTTCAAAATCTTTGGATTTGGCTTTAAATAACCCGAAAAGGGTTGATATGCCGTAAAACAAAAACAACCAACAATCAACCTTATATTCTGCATTATTATCTTCTCTTTTTTTAATTTTGGATTATTTACATAACAGTCGCTCAGTTACTAAGATCCACTTAGGAATTTCTTGATTTGTTTCGACTGCTGTCCTCACCATGTTGTAGGAATGTGTAAGTGTAGCAAAATATGTACTACTCTGTCCTCTTCGTGTATTAGGTCAATAATAACTGCTATCTCATCAAATATCTTAGCCATCGTTTTGATGTGTTGATTAACAGTGTCGCCTTCTTTTAATTGAAGGAAATCTAATTTTCCCCTAGACGCTAATTTGTTGCAACACTTACTTTTAACTGATCAGTACATTTCTTCTAAACGATCTTGGGATCATTAGGATCTCCAATTAAATATAAGTGACGCGTTCACTGAAAGAAAAATTGTGGCTTTACTAACGCACGGTCTCTCCTTAACATATACGTTCTGAGGATAAGATTCCGTTCCATCAACAATACCCCAGTAACGATATACAATTAAAGACATTAACTTGAAGTTTCCATGTAACTTAGTTGATTCCATTAGGGGGGGGGCATTAGAATGCTAATATTCGATTCCATAATTTTTATTTTTATAAGCAGTAAAAACATATTTTTTTATAAAACACGAAAATTCCAGATGATCAAAAACAATGTTTAAACATGTTAAAATTATGTTTTTTTTTGTTATCGTCAATATGTCATTTACAACCTTTGTTGTTTTTATCAATATTCTTTGTTATATTATTTACGAAGTAAATAAAGAAGAAACATATCTGTGTTTTTAAATAAATTCATCGTGAAAGATATCGATGATGACAAAGAAACAAATCAATAAACACCTACTCTATAATTTCAACACGCACAAAGGGAGGTAAAATGTGAAGACGTGTTGCATTATGCATCTTTTACATAAAATAAAGTCAATAAAAGGGGAACAACTCAAAGTAAATTTGTTACATGATAAGGGCTGTCCCCTTTTCATGTAAGTATAAAAATAGAGAGTTTAGTTAAAATGAAAATGAAATAGCATAGGCGAAATTCGAACCTCGTAATTTAGGTTTAGAAATAGATTACGTGTGAGAATTTAAAAATGTAAAACAAACGTTTGTTTAGAATATAGATACATATTTCAAGGAAAGAATGTGAACTATCAAGTTTGTTATGAAATTTTAAATTGAAAGAATGCGGCTTAAAAGATAATGTTTTTAACATATTGGAAAAATAGGTTACTGTGTATAGGAAAAGTTTTGGACACGTATGTCCAGAACACGTGACAGAAGGCACATGTTTTAGCATGTGTATGACGTCACGAAAAATAGAAAGTTCTAGGGATACAGAAAAAGTTTAGTTAGAAGAAACAGTCAGTGAATAAACTCAGAAAGAGTCAGTCGTCTAGGAAGCGAGACGTCACTTTGAAACTAAAATGTGAAGCCTTGAATTCTTGGTGATGGAAACGGCCGGTCGTGACGAAATAAACCATCATGGGTTTTGTAAAGCTCGTCTTGTCTTATGATTCTTACAAAAAGGTAAAGTGAAATTGTATTATATATTAGTGTTATAAAATGTCTTTACATACACGTCTCAACATCATCATGTCTACACAATGTCTGAACAGTGAACACTATCCCCTTCACTCAAAGAGCTTCTTTCTTCTTCTTCCTATCTACACATCAAAGGAATGAACATTTAAAATATAGGAATCGTTATAAACGAATAATCTCTCTAAAAGTCTCTTACAACAACATCTCTCTCTCCCTGAGTCTTCTAAACATCCCTCTTAATAAATCTCTCTCACTAAGATACAGCATAACTTATAATAAGACTCTCTCTCTCTCAATTAAACTCTTATGCAACATATACATATTTGGTGCCGTAAATGACCAGACCACCAAGCAAGGGTGGGTTTAAAAAAGAAAAAAAAGAACTTCGGTTACCACGGAAAAAATAAATAAAAAACACAACGCTTTGAAGGGGTCCAACATAATTTAAAAAATAAATAAATAAGTGGTACCACAGAAAAAGAAAACATACACGATCACAGAAATGTCTAGAAAAAAGGAGAAGAATAAAAAGAAAAAGAAAAGAAAAGGCCGATATGCCGCAAAAGATATCCGTAGTAATGAATGGAAATATAGTAAACAAGTCACCATGCGTAATTCATTGATAAATGAATTGGTTTGTTAAAAACACACACACACACACATACACGCAAATGCAGAGATTGGAGGTTACCCATTATTGTTTTGAAATTTGTATGAAGTGTCAATTAGAAAATGTGTGCCAATATGACATCGTTTGGACTGATTGTTGAATTCAATCTGTCAATCAAAGAGGAATTTTTCAAAGGTCGCATGTAGTCTCGGAAACAGCGTGTAAATTCTGTTTGGAAATGCATTTTTGTGTTCATAGTTGAACTTTTCGGCTTTTTGTGTGTTTAATTTGAATTGTTTTTGAAAAAAAGGGACAGTTGTTTTGGACAGACTTTGTTTAATTGTTGTTTGTTACAGATATTTTTTTTGTTGTTTTTGAAAAAAATTATAACTGTTGATAATAGTTTTGTGTAAATCATAGTTAAATGTATTAAGGTATTTTTAAAATGTTTTTATGATGTTGAACAAATATTGTAAATTGCCTTATGTATGTAAATGTTATTGATTTTCACAGCAAGAATTCAAAGTTATCAGTAAATATACATTAGATTAAAATGATCTAGTAGAAAATAAGTTAAGACGTATGGTAGGCTTACAGATTCAATTAGAATTTTAGAAGGGGGACAAGAATTAAAATTACGTAAACGGGTATTTAGAGAGTTTTTAGATGTGATAAGCCGTAAGAAAGATGTTTTGTTTTAGCATTTGGTTTTGTTGTTGTTTTTTTTAGAGATCCTAAAAATTTTTCTCCAAGAAAAGTGACTTGGAAGGGATTGATAAGCACAAGATGTGTCCCTATACGAAAAATTTGGGAACCTGGTTAATTAAGTGCTTAAAATAAGCTGGTTGCACGTAACGACTCCAAGCTAAGTGGTAAGACTTGGCTTAATTAATAAAAAGGCGTTGGAACGTATACGAAAATTCTTAAGGGGACCAATAAACCGAGGATAGGTAGTCCCGAGGCAATTACATATAGTTTAATGAAGTAAGAGACAGGCAAATATATGCCGTAGATTACGTAAGAAAGATATAACCTTGTATTTTTTTAGAGACGCATGAATGTGGGATATATCTGCTGGATCTTGGAAGCTCTGGTGAGAGGAAAGAAGAATCACAAAAAAAATCGGGCAATTAGATAGAATTAAGGCGCAATTAAGGTGTTGGGCGCGAAAGGTGTTAGTTAGTTAGGGGTGATATTTCTAAATCCTCGTCGACGCTTCAAGAATCCAAGCAAGGAAATCCGAGTGAATCCGTATGAGAGAAAAAAAGGTATATCTTAAACTTCTGAAGCAAGCCACAAAGATTTAAGTATATGAGCTTTGGTATGTCCCGTATAAGATACCTATAGAATAAAAAAAAAACAAAGCCATACTTGATAATACTAACCATGCGGAAAGAATTGATCAGGACACTTTTGATTTCGAGGGAGGTGGAAAACCTCTAGTCTGCGGAATATGGGTGGCTGGAAAATAGCTGATGTGAATCATAGCTAAAGACCCTACACTCCAAAAGTAAATGCCACGAAGATCACGAAGATTATAAAAAAATGAATAATTGTGAAGTCGGCCGTGGAGGGCTGACTGAAAGAGGTTTTTTGTGTTTTTTTACCCTGATCTTTCTAGCCTGTTGTTGTGTAGATGTAAAAATAAAAAATGTACTAAATTTTAAAATGCATATATTTTTTTTTGTGAAATATGGAAGTGAGGGATGTTACATGATAAGGGCTGTCTCCTTTTCATGTAAGTATAAAAATAGAGAGTTTAGTTAAAATGAAAATGAAATAGCATAGGCGAAATTCGAACCTCGTAATTTAGGTTTAGAAATAGATTACGTGTGAGAATTTAAAAAATGTAAAACAAACGTTTGTTTAGAATATAGATAAATATTTCAAGGAAAGAATGTGAACTATCAAGTTTGTTATGAAATATTAAATTGAAAGAATGCAGCTTATTAACATATTGGAAAAATAGGTTACTGTGTATAGGAAAAGTTTTCTTCTTCTTCCATAAACACAATTAAGCAATGAACATTTAATATATAAGTATAATAAAATGAACAATCTCTCTGAGTCCTTCAACATCTCTCTCTGTAATAAGACAAACTCTCACTAAGACTCGTATCTTTACTAATAATAACTCACGTAACATACGCACAAGTGGTACATGTAACCAATATGCAACACATTTAAGATATACATCAAAGTGAGGTAAAACCAAGCCGCCTAAATACTTTTAAAAAAGTGTCAAAAAGGTACAGCTCTTCTCTATTTAAAAATCCAGCAACATTGATATTTTTAATAACGTATACCCTCTTTAGTCGCATTTATTTGCTTATACTTATTTGTTAGTTCGCATTCTTTATTGAAAACCATGCATAATAGTTACTGTACTAGTATACAATTTAATTTTAGATATTAAATATAAGGGAAGAACAGCTGTTCAAATAAAATAATTTTATTAGTCGGCTAATTATGTTTCGGACTTGTTAAATTCGTACAGGCCAACTTATCGAACACATATGGATGTAGCTTAACAATTTTAACACATTCTTTTTATCATGTTTAAGCATGATTCGATTTCACTATCTATAGTATAGAAAATGTGTACCAATCATAAATCAATGCATTTACTATATGCATTTCGATCTTCCAATGTATAAGTGTCCAAGTGCTTACATAAAGCTACTGGTGCATGTTATGTCCGGATATCTGCCTGCTTTGATTAGATTTTATTTATGGTTAGGTTAGTAACAATTTGTCTACATTTTTAAAAATGTTTCTGTGTTCTTGTTTATTTGTACATAGATGTAACAGTATCGGTTTTAAATATTATTATCCTTACGCAAATAATTAAATAAGTGTTGAAACGATTAATCGATATCAAAATATATAACCCGAAAAAACGTAATTTTTTTTTTGGGGGGGGGGTAAAATCAGTATCGGAATCTAGAAAAATTTGAGTCACCCTTTTCAGATTCCAAAACGATTGTATTATTTTAATGACAATTCAAAGACATACGCATTTATTTATTTTTATGATAATTCATTTTTTTACATGGGGATCACCACTTAGCAAGGCCCGTAAGCCACTCGGGAATAAGGGTTATTTTGTGTAAAATAATCAATGGGATAATATCGTAGTAAAATTGGTATTGGAGATTTGATAAAGCGTCTTACTTAAGGGGCGATTAATCAGGAATTTGTTTATGTTGGACTTGAAGATGTCCAAGTTTTAGTCAGGTGGGAAACAGGCAAACGGCAGAGAGTTCCACTGGCGTGCAGTTCTCAGAAAAAAGCTATGTTCATGGAAACTACGTCTTGATTTAGGCACAGGGAAAATTACTGACAGTGATTTTAACTAGACGGGTGTTTATAATGAAGGATTGGTGAGGGTGACCAGAGATTGGAACTCGGACGAGCACTTGCAATAGAAATAACAATAAAACAAAGACAGGCTCGCAACGTCTCTTCTGTGAGAGAGAGAGTTTGCAGGAAAGAGAAGAGGGCATCCCCCACTAAGCCACGAAGTCTATTTTGTACTTTGTCAAGGCGGGATTGGCCTTTTTCTTAAGCCTCAGCCCAGATGTGGCAGCAGTACTCCATCTTTGGATGTACTTGGCTTTTATAGAGATAGAGAATTGCATCAGTAGTGAGATAACTTCTGGAGCCGTAGAAGGATCGTACCATTTTCCCAGCGGCCCTGGTAACAAACTTTATATACGTGTTACATTTCAGAGAAGGAGTAAAGGTCAAACCCAGGAGCTTGTCAAAACGTGAAGCCTCCCCAAGACGAGAGCCATCCATTTCAATTGATGCCAGATGAAGAACAAAGCGTCGATGGTGTAAAGTTAGGAGCTTGATTTTAGATACATTAAAAGTGACCAGCTATTTTCCCCCCAATGAACGACGCGCTCAAGATCAGAGGAAAGGGAATCAGAGAGCTTTGCCATTCACTGCCTTTGATGTGTTGCCGTGGATGGTCGTGTGATCAGCATAGATGTTAACGAATGAATTTAGTATGTGTTTTGGGAGATCATTGATGCAGATCAGAAAGAGAGTTGGTCCCAGGATGGGCCCCTGGGGGACACCAGCATTAATACTGTGGGCCTCTGATTTCTGCCCATCAACCACTACTCTTATGAACCTATCAGCGAGAAATGATTTAATGATTGAGAAAACATTTCGAGTTATACCGTAGCTGGAAACCGTGTGAAGGTCTTTTATATGTCAAGAGCAATTGCCCTAGAAAGGAAGCCTTTGTCGAGAGATTAACTAATCCTATGGGATATAACTTTTAGCACATCAGCTGTAGATCTCGCAGAACAAAAACCATATTGCATGTCACTAAGTAGGTTATTTCTTCTGAGGTGGTTGATTACTTCTTTATTTAATATGGGTTCCAGTAACTTACGCATGACACACAAGAGACTTATTGGTCTGTAGTGAGAGGGGGTGATTTATCACCTGAGTTCTTAAATGCAGGGCATACTGACGAGGTTTTCCAGGGTGTTGGAAAGCACTTCTCCTTAAGGCAACGCTTAAAATGTTTGGTAAGTATGGGGGCAAGTTCTGGTCGAAGCTTTTTCAACACTATAATCGGAATGCCGTCTGGGCCAGTTGCTTTACTGGAATCAAGGTTCTTGATAAGTTTGGCGACCTCGTGCACAGATATGTGTATGTTGGATAAGGCGTTGTCTGTTGTAGGAGGAAATACGAGGAGTTGAATGCCTTCGTCACAGAGGGTAGAGTTAGCTGCAAAGTTCTTGGCGAATAGTTCGACCTTGTCTGATGCTGACGAGATGACCTCAGGTCTACTGATGATGGTGGGGATGGAACACACGCTTCTGTTCAAGATCCTGTTTGTAATTTGCCAAAACTGGTGGGAACCAAGCCGCTGCTCAGTTACTTTGGATTTTACGGACTGTGCATATAGGTCTCTTGCATTTTTTATTACTCCTTTACAGTGGGCGCTGGCCGTCCAGAAGGCAGCTTCAGTCTCAGTACATCTATCACGTTGGTAGCTATGGAAAAAGTGATTTCTGTGCGCAATGGCAGCAGAACATTCTGAGGAGAACCATGGCCTGCTGTTAGGTGTTTTTTGGACATTTTTGGATGGTATGAAATAGTATATGCTTACAATTAACCATTCGGTAAGGTATGATTCTATAGAGGATACATCCTTTTTAAATATGGAATGCAGACGTAGATCAGATATCAATTTACGGAAGCTATCCCAGTCAGCCATAGAGTATCGCTATACAGTACGGTGGAGAGGTATATCTGAAGACTTATTACATTTCATTTTTATCTTAACTGATACAACTGTGTGATCGGTGGAACCCAGGGGAGATAGAATGGAACATGAACAGAGCTAAGGCGAAGTTGTGAGAAAAAGTTCCAGAAGGCTTGCATACTGGCCAGTAGTATCGGGCACACGGGAGGGTTCATGAACAATATGAGTGACATAGGCAATGGCAAAATCATGACAGAATCTCCCCTCATAATCCGTATTATTTGAGTGGGTCAGCCATTCCACATTATAGACATTGAAGTCACCGCAAATGTGAAAGGTAGCAGAAGGATGAGCAGACAGGATGAGGTCAATTTTCTCAGATATACTCTTAAAGACAGTAACCCCGCTGTTGTGTGGGCCATAGAGAGCAAATATGAATCCGGTGGTGTAAGCAAGTGCAACCCGGAAGCACATATAGGGTAAATTAGGATCTTCTTTGGAGATATCCCTACCACACGGGAAGCCATATTTAATATAGGCGCATATTCCATGCCCATGGCGTCCTTGGGGGCAGATTTAGCTGTTAAGTTAGAGTATCCTTTTATTATGAACTCATCTAGGGAAGTAGTCGGCCCTATGCGAGTTTCGCTTTGAAAGAGTACGTCTGGTTTCGTCTCCTGTAATTGAATTTCAACCTCTGGAATGTTGGAACGTAGACTCCTGATGTTGGAGAAGGAGACATGGTAGTAGGGGTCTACGTTGGAGTATAGGGTTCTAGGTTTATTCGTGTTTTTTTTAGGTATTTCATGAGTTTTGGGGGTTTGTGGAACAGGTCGACAGACTTGGTTAGAGTAGGACAGAGAGGGAGAGTAAGAGAGAGAAAGAGACGAATTTTTGTTGTAGCACATGATAACGTAAAGCCGTAACACTTACCCACTAGTATGGCATCGAGAGGTCCCACCAGGAACTTCTGCATGGCCCAAAATCTATTCAGCAAATGGCAATACAGCAGCCCTAGTATTTTCTACCTGCTGATAGGACAGCCTCCTTAGTTGTTAACCAAGTTTCGGGTCCCTGACTATCACGCGGGTAACGTCAGCCCAGATGAAACGTTTACCTCCAGCACCCTTACTAGTTACGTCGCCTCAATGATAGATATAGAAACAGAAAAAATTCCGACATCTCAGGCTACTGTTCACGAAGTATTACCGACATGGAAAGCAGCTTTTCCTTCAACCTTTTTCAGAAAAATCACTCATTGGAAATGAGGACTGAGGGACAAAAAAGGATATATATATATATATATATATATATATTTATATATATATTTATATATATATATATATACATATATATATATATATATATATATATATATATATATATATATATATATACGAGACAGTGCGAGTCGGAAACTAAATTCATAAAACTATATATTAGTAAATATAGAATTATTCAAGTATTTAATAAGGGTATACATACATTTAGTTGGGGGATGAAAGAACTCTTTATACTTAGGTATTCCAAAGCCTATTGCGCCTAATAAAAAAGTAGAAAAGATACTAGGTAACATGATGTGGATGTAACGTCTACTGATGAGAAGCCTTCGGCTTCGAAATACCGTAGCATACAGAGCCCATTTTATGCCCCAATTAAATGTATGTACCCCTTATTAAATAAATGAATCACTATATATTTACCAATATATAGTTTTTGCGACTTTATTTTCCACTCGTAATGCCTTCTACATAAGCTTCATTGCAATTCGTAAGGGTTTATAATATCCCGATACCTCACCTTTTAAATAATTGATTTTGCTCTCTTCTTCTTACTATCCAAGTTGTTTATATGTATATATATATATATATATATATATATATATATATGTATATATATAAGTGTGTGTGTATATATATATGTGTGTGTGTGTAGATATATATATATATGTGTGTGCGTGTGTGTGAGTGAAAAGTTCTATTGCAGTAGGAACAGGGAATTATAGTAGATGTCGGGGTTTCAAAACAGTGGCCTCCCTGTCATTTCTGCGCTTCTCTGCAGTAACCTTTCGGTAGCTTTTATATTTGCAGGCATCGTCATGAACAGCAGCCCGCCACTTGGCTCTATCTAAAGCTGTCAGCATCCCTGATAAGAGATACACATTGAAAGATTTCAGTGATGCCTTCAGAGCGTCTTTAAATCGTTTTCTTTGGTTGCCATGGGAACGCTTGCCATGTTGGAGCTCAGCAAACAGAAGCTTCTTTTGTTTATTGTAGTCTGGCATGCGGACTACATGTCTAGCCGAGCGAAGCTGAACCTTTATCAGGATAGTGGAGATGCTTGGCAGTCCAGCACCAGCGAGGACTTTCGTGGCTGGTATCATTTCCTGCGAGCCTATGTCAAGCAGTTTCCTCAGTATGGTGGAATGGAAGTGATTTAATTTTCTAGCGTGCCGTTGGTAGACAGTCAACGACTCACATCCATAGTGTAAGATGGTGATTATAGCAGCTTTATAGATTTTGATCTTTTTCATGGAGGTGATGCCTGTTCTGTCCCATACATTCTTATGGAATTTACCAAACGCGGTGCTTACTTCAGCGAGTCTAGTGTTGATTTCATCATCAATGACTACATTGAACGAGTTCGTACTGTTAAAGTAGGTGAACTTGCTAACTGCATTGAGTCATTGTCCTCCGATTGAAATATTGGGTTCTGCATATGGTTTTCCCTGAGCAGGCTGATGCATCAACACAGTCTTCTTGGTATTAATTGTGCGACCAAAATTTTCACAAGTCTCTGAGAATATGTTTGCACTGTGTTGCATGCCTGCTTCAAAGGTACCTTTAAGGGCACAATCATCAGCAAACAGAAGATCATTTACAGTGTCTGATGCAACCCTAGATTTAGCTAGTAACTTCCTGAGGTTGAACGTTGGTCCGTCAAATCTGTACCCGATTCCAATGCTCACATCAGCGTCTCCGAAGGCATTTGTCAGCATCACAGAAAACACGAAGCTGCACAGGGTGGGCTCCAAAACACACCCCTGTTCACTCCATTTGTTATTTCAAAAGGGTAAGAGGTCTCCCCATGATCTTGCACTATGGCCATCATTACATCACGAAACTGACGTATGATAGCAATGAATTTTTTAGGACACCCATACTTTGCTTTATTCTCCAGAGGCCTTCTCTGCCTAAATTGCCAAAGGCTTTGGTTAGATCAACATAGGTGGAGTATAGATCTACATTTTATTCTTGACACTTTTCTTAGAGGTGCTTTGCAGCAAACACCATATCAGTAGTACTACGATCCTTACGGAATTCACATTGACTCTCCTGTAAGAGGATTTTTCCAGATGAACATTGCTCTGCTCAGTACCTTCCCAGGTGGTTGTTGCAGACATGGGGGTTACATTTACGCCTGTATAAATGTATGATCGAGGCATCTTTGAAGTTTTGGGGAATTACCTCCTTCTATTAGATGATGTGGAAAAGCTGATGGTGTTTTTCAGTCAGGGTCTTGCCGCCCTCTTTTTATATGTCAGCTGAGATATAATCTGAGCCAGGAGCTGCCCCAGTGGATAGCAGGCGGATTGCTTTCTCAGCCTCTTCGAGTGTTTGGAGTTCATACAATTCCTAGTTTACGGTAATTTGGGGGAGGCGGACAATAGCCTCATCACTGATGGTAGAGGGGCAGTTAAGTACATTTTAAAATGCTCTGCCCATCTTCTCAGAGTCACATCTTTGTCAGTGAGGAGAATGGATCCGTCTGCAATAATGAAAGGTGATGATTTGAATGAAGTACGACCATACATTTCCTTGAGACCATCATAGGAAATATTCATGTCTTTTCTATCTGCATATATTTGAATTTCGTCTGCTTTCTTTCTTAGCAAGAATCATGCATGTTTCTGAGCTTCAACTGAACGTTGCTACGAAAGCTCTTCCATGTGTCCTTCTTTAGTTTGGAGGATGGATCTTCAATGTGGGTTTGTATGCTTTTCTTCTAGCAATTGGGTAATCTCAAAGCAGTTCTCATCAAACAAGTCCCTGTGTTTCCTGGAGACTTACCCGAGATACTCCATGGCTGGGGTGTACACTGTCTCGCGAATAGTCTTTATGCTGTTTCTACATCTCGGTTGTCTATTCCATCAGGTTCAAGGCGCTCTGACAGCGTTTCACAGAAAGATTTCTGGGCATTTTTTTTTATTTTCAATTTGTTGATATTAACTCGCTTTTGAGCTCTCTTTCTTTGAAATATTCTCTTTGGTTTGATATACAGATTGAGCGTAGCCACAAGGAGACAGTGGCCTGTCAAGAACTCGGCTCCACACATGGCCCTAGTGATACGTATACCCCGCCTGCCCTTTTCTGTTGATGATATAATCAATTAGATGCTAGTGCTTTGAACGAGGTTGCATCCACGATGTCCTTTTGTGAATAGGGAGGTGAAACACAGTTTGTTATCAGCAGGTCATGCTTGGAACAAGTTTGAAGGAGAAGAAGACCATTGCTATTAGAGCTTTCAATACCATGTTTTCCTATAGCACCTTCCCAAGCAGCACTGTCACAGCCTACTCGTGCATTAAAATCACCAAGTATGATGAGTTTGTCTGGATGTGATGTTGCCCCTATGATGTTATTCATATTTTTGTAGAACTTGTCCTTGATGTCATCAAGCTTTGTCATCGTAGGAGCGTATGCACTGCCAAGAGTAGTAAACTTATTTCAATTTGAGAGAGGGAGGCTCAGTGGCATAAGACGGTCCTTCACTCATTTTGGAGGTCCAGTAAGTTTACTCACAAACGCATTTTTCACCGCAAAGCTAACTCCTGTCTCACGCCTCTCCTCAGTTCCTCTGTGGTTCCAAAAGAAGGTGTAGCCCTGACCTCTTTCATTAATTTCAACTTTACCTGCCAGTCTTGTTTCATTTAGAGCAGCAATGTCAATATTGTACCTGGCGAGTTCGCCTGCGCTGAGTGCAGCGCATCTTTGTGCTCTGTCTAGGTGTGTTTCTTCAAGAGAGTACGAACATTCCATGTATCAATCTCGATATGTATTTTTTTCTTTATTTCGACCGCATTATTAGGGTTTCCACTGACCGCGATAAGCCAGTAAGGATACACACACACACACACACACACACACACACACACACACATATATATATATACACGTATATATATGTATATATATATATACATATATTGTGCATGTTAGTGTGTATTTTTGTACAATAGTACGTATAATTTATGTATTTCTGTTGTATTAAAGTACGTATAATTTATGTATTTCTGTTGTATTAAATGCTAGCTTTTTTCTTTTTTTTTTTTTTTTTCTCGTCCATAAATGTTTATCTACCAAGTTGATCTTAAATATTGTATAATCAATCCATTATATTATCATTTTCAGTCCCCCACCCCTAATTTCTGGCTCCCATCTTATCTCGCAATTACTTATAACGTCACCAACTAACTTCGGAAGAACCCCCCCCCATCCGATTTTGTTTTATATCATAAGTTGCTTAAAACGTGATTAGTTAAAGTTCAGAATAAAATCACGCTTTCTCTTAACGGTTAATTTAAAAAAAAAAAAAAAATCTTCTGAACGCTATTAAAAGTTAAATTCTTCACTAGTTTGGAGACGGAATGCGTTGTTGTGATAAGTGATTTTTTTCTCTACTAATTCGCACTTTTTATTTTAAGATTCAAATATTAATAACTACATTTTATTTCAGTATTTAATTTATGTATTTATGTTGTATTAAATGCTAGCTTCTTTTTTTTTTTTTTTCTCGTCCATAAATGTTTATCTACCAAGTTGATCTTAAATATTGTATAATCAATCCATTATATTATCATTTTCAGTCCCCCACCCCTAATTTCTGGCTCCCATCTTATCTCGCAATTACTTATAACGTCACCAACTAACTTCGGAAGAACCCCCCCCCATCCGATTTTGCTTTATATCATAAGTTGCTTAAAACGTGATTAGTTAAAGTTCAGAATAAAATCACGCTTTCTCTTAACGGTTAATTAAAAAAAAAAAAAAAAATCTTCTGAACGCTATTAAAAGTTAAATTCTTCACTAGTTTGGAGACGGAATGCGTTGTTGTGATAAGTGATTTTTTTCTCTACTAATTCGCACTTTTTATTTTAAGATTCAAATATTAATAACTACATTTTATTTCAGTATTTAATTTATGTATTTCTGTTGTATTAAATGCTAGCTTCTTTTTTTTTTTTTTTTTTCTCGTCCATAAATGTTTATCTACCAAGTTGATCTTAAATATTGTATAATCAATCCATTATATTATCATTTTCAGTCCCCCACCCCTAATTTCTGGCTCCCATCTTATCTCGCAATTACTTATAACGTCACCAACTAACTTCGGAAGAACCCCCCCCATCCGATTTTGCTTTATATCATAAGTTGCTTAAAACGTGATTAGTTAAAGTTCAGAATAAAATCACGCTTTCTCTTAACGGTTAATTTAAAAAAAAAAAAAAAATCTTCTGAACGCTATTAACAGTTAAATTCTTCACTAGTTTGGAGACGGAATGCGTTGTTGTGATAAGTGATTTTTTTCTCTACTAATTCGCACTTTTTATTTTAAGATTCAAATATTAATAACTACATTTTATTTCAGTATTTAATTTATGTATTTCTGTTGTATTAAATGCTAGCTTCTTTTTTTTTTTTCTCGTCCATAAATGTTTATCTACCAAGTTGATCTTAAATATTGTATAATCAATCCATTATATTATCATTTTCAGTCCCCCACCCCTAATTTCTGGCTCCCATCTTATCTCGCAATTACTTATAACGTCACCAACTAACTTCGGAAGAACCCCCCCCATCCGATTTTGTTTTATATCATAAGTTGCTTAAAACGTGATTAGTTAAAGTTCAGAATAAAATCACGCTTTCTCTTAACGGTTAATTTAAAAAAAAAAAAATATATATATTCGTAACGCTATTAAAAGTTAAATTCTTCACTAGTTTGGAGACGGAATGCGTTGTTGTGATAAGTGATTTTTTTCTCTACTAATTCGCACTTTTTATTTTAAGATTCAAATATTAATAACTACATTTTATTTCAGTATTTAATTTATGTATTTCTGTTGTATTAAATGCTAGCTTCTTTTTTTTTTTTTCTCGTCCATAAATGTTTATCTACCAAGTTGATCTTAAATATTGTATAATCAATCCATTATATTATCATTTTCAGTCCCCCACCCCTAATTTCTGGCTCCCATCTTATCTCGCAATTACTTATAACGTCACCAACTAACTTCGGAAGAACCCCCCCATCCGATTTTGCTTTATATCATAAGTTGCTTAAAACGTGATTAGTTAAAGTTCAGAATAAAATCACGCTTTCTCTTAACGGTTAATTTAAAAAAAAAAAAAAAAATCTTCTGAACGCTATTAACAGTTAAATTCTTCACTAGTTTGGAGACGGAATGCGTTGTTGTGATAAGTGATTTTTTTCTCTACTAATTCGCACTTTTTATTTTAAGATTCAAATATTAATAACTACATTTTATTTCAGTATTTAATTTATGTATTTCTGTTGTATTAAATGCTAGCTTCTTTTTTTTGTTTTTTTTTTTTTCTCGTCCATAAATGTTTATCTACCAGGTTGATCTTAAATATTGTATAATCAATCCATTATATTATCATTTTCAGTCCCCCACCCCTAATTTCTGGCTCCCATCTTATCTCGCAATTACTTATAACGTCACCAACTAACTTCGGAAGAACCCCCCCCATCCGATTTTGTTTTATATCATAAGTTGCTTAAAACGTGATTAGTTAAAGTTCAGAATAAAATCACGCTTTCTCTTAACGGTTAATTTAAAAAAAAAAAAAAAAAAAATCTTCTGAACGCTATTAAAAGTTAAATTCTTCACTAGTTTGGAGACGGAATGCGTTGTTGTGATAAGTGATTTTTTTTCTCTACTAATTCGCACTTTTTATTTTAAGATTCAAATATTAATAACTACATTTTATTTCAGTATTTAATTTATGTATTTCTGTTGTATTAAATGCTAGCTTCTTTTTTTTTTTTTTCTCGTCCATAAATGTTTATCTACCAAGTTGATCTTAAATATTGTATAATCAATCCATTATATTATCATTTTCAGTCCCCCACCCCTAATTTCTGGCTCCCATCTTATCTCGCAATTACTTATAACGTCACCAACTAACTTCGGAAGAACCCCCCCATCTGATTTTGTTTTATATCATAAGTTGCTTAAAACGTGATTAGTTAAAGTTCAGAATAAAATCACGCTTTCTCTTAACGGTTAATTAAAAAAAAAAAAAAAAAAAATCTTCTGAACGCTATTAAAAGTTAAATTCTTCACTAGTTTGGAGACGGAATGCGTTGTTGTGATAAGTGATTTTTTTCTCTACTAATTCGCACTTTTTATTTTAAGATTCAAATATTAATAACTACATTTTATTTCAGTATTTAATTTATGTATTTCTGTTGTATTAAATGCTAGCTTCTTTTTTTTTTTTTTCTCGTCCATAAATGTTTATTTATCTACCGAGTTGATTGCAAAAATAGATTACCTAATTGTACTCATTTTTAGTTCGTGGGAGGGGAATCTATCACCATACTTTCCCTTAAACAGGTCCGTTGGACTTTTATTAAGTACAATACTTAATAGTTATTTTTTATTTTTTATTTATTTATTTATTTATTTTATTTTTAATGGAGAGTAGAAAACGCATTTTGGATGCGTTATCGGCAGCTCCTGTTACTCTCGCTTCTTCTTATTTGTCCCTCAGTCCTCATTTTTTAAATGAGTGATTTTTCTGACAAAGGGAGAAGAAAAAGCTGTTTTCTAGGTTGGCAGTATTTTTGCGCGAACAGTTGGCAGAGTTGGTGGAAATTTTCTGTTTCTATGTCTATCCTTGTAGCCATGTCACTAGTAAGGGTGCTGGAGGTAAACGTTTTGTCTGGGCTGACGTTATCCGCCTGATAGTCAGGGACCCGAACCTTGGATTAACCACTAAGGAGGCTGTCCTATCAGCAGGTGCAAAGTACTGGGGCTGCTGTATTGCCATTTGGTGAATGGAATCTGGACCATGCAGTAGCTTCTGGTGGGGCCTCTCGATGCCATACTAGTGGGTAATTGTTACGGCTTTACCTTATCATGTGGTACAAAAAAAAAATTCTTCGTTTCTTTTTCTCTCTTAGTCTCCCCTCTCTGTCCTGCTCTAAGTAAATCTGTCGACCTAGTCCACAAATTCCAAAATTTCATCATGACAAGTTTCAAGAAAAAATACACGATTAAACCCGGTTCTCCAACTTCCAACGTAGACCCCTACTACCATGTCTCCTTCTCCAACATCAGGGGTCTACGTTCTAACCTTCCAGAGGTTGAAACCCAATTACAGGAGACTAAACCAGACCTTTTATTTTTAAGTGAAACTGGCATTGGACAGGCTATTTCCCTAGATGAGTTTGCAATTACAGGATACTCTAACTTAACTTCTAAATCTGACCCCCAAGATCGCCATGGGCATGGAATATGTGCCTATATTAAAGATAGCTTTCCATGTGGGAGGGACATCTCCAGGGAAGATCCTAACTTACCCTATATGTGCTTCCGGGTTGCTTTAGCTCACACTACTTCATTTATATTTACTCTCTATCGCCCCCACAACAGCGGAGTTACTATCTTTCAAAGCATATCTGAGAAAATTGACAAAGTCCTTTCTACTTATCCTTCAGCTAACATTCACGTATGTGGAGACTTCAATGTTCACAACGTCGAATGGTTGACCCACTCAAACAAGACCGATGATGAGGGGAGGTTCTGTCATGATTTCTCCATTGCCTATGACCTCACTCAGATTGTTCAGGAACCTACCCGTGTGCCCGATAATGACGGCCAGTATGCGAGCCTACTAGACCTTTTTCTCACAACTTGCCCTGAACTATGTTCAGTTTCTGTTCTGTCGCCTCTTGGATCTTCCGACCACTCTGTTGTATCAATTAAGATAAAAATGAAATGTAATAAGTCCCCAGACGTACCACTTCATCGTACAGTATATCGATACACTAAGGCTGACTGGGATAGCTTCCGTACATTTATATCTGATCTACCTCTGCATTCCATGTTTAAAAAGGATGTGTCCTCTATAGTATTAGACCTAACTAAATGGTTAATTGTAGGTATTGACCATTTCATACCCTCTAAAAAGTTTCAGCAAAAACCTAACAGCCAGCCATGGTTCTCTCCAGAATGTGCTGCTGCCATTGCGCACAGAAATCACTTTTTCCACTGCTTCAAACGTAATAGATGTATGGAAACTAAAGCCGTTTTCAGGACTGCCAGCAACCATTGTAAGAAAGTAATAAGGAACGCAAGAGAGTTGTATGCTCAATCTGTTAAGTCCAAAGTAGCTGAGCAGCGGCTTGGTTCCCACCAGTTTTGGCAAATAGCAAACAGTATCCTGAACAGAAGCATGTGCTCCATCCCAACTATTATCAATGGACCTGAGGTAATCTCGTCAGCATCAGACAAAGCCAAACTCTTTGTCAAGAACTTTGCAGCTAATTCTACCCTTTGCGACCAAGACCGCCAACCCCCAATATTTCCTCCTGTATCAGAAAACACGCTATGTGATATACGTATATCTGTACGTGATGTTGCCAAGCTAATCAAAAACCTTGATTCCAGTAAAGCAACTGGCCCTGATGGTATTCCAATTATAGTACTCAAAAAACTTCAACCTGAACTAGCGCCCATACTTACAAAACTGTTTAAACGTTGTCTTAAGGAGAATAGTTTCCCATCTCCCTGGAAAATCTCATCAGTATGCCCTGTATTTAAGAATTCAGGTGATCGCTCATCCCCCTCTCAGTACAGGCCAATAAGTCTCCTGTGCGTCATGAGTAAGTTGCTAGAATCTGTGTTAAATACAGAAGTAATCAAACATCTCAACAAAAATAACCTTCTTAGTGACACTCAATATGGTTTTCGTTCTGCTAGATCTACAGCAGATGTCCTTACAGTTATATCGCATAGGATTAGCAAATCTCTCGACGGTGGCAATCTTTCTAGGGCAATTGCTCTTGACATATCTAAAGCCTTTGATAGGGTATGGCATAAAGGTTTACTTCATAAGATCGCTAGCTATGGTATAGCTGGAAAAGTCTTCTCAATTATTAAATCATTTCTTTCTGATAGGTTCATAAGAGTAGTAGTTGAGGGGCAAAAATCAGAAGCTCTCAGTATTAATGCCGGTGTCCCTCAGGGATCCATCCTGGGCCCAACTCTTTTCCTGATCTACATTAATGATCTTCCAAATCATATCCTTACATCATTTGTAGACATTTATGCTGACGACACTACCATTTATGGTACCACATCTAAGACAGTAAACGAGCAAGTACTCTCCAATTCTCTCTCCTCTGATCTTGAGCATGTAGTACAATGGGGAAAGGAGTGGCTGGTTACTTTTAATGCATCTAAAACCAAGCTTCTCTCTTTACATCATCAACATTTTAATCCACATCTGTCATCAATTGAAATGAATGGCTCTCGTCTTCAGGAGGCCTCAAGTTTTGACAAGCTTTTGGGCTTGACCATTACTCCTGATCTTAAATGGAACACGTATATCAAATCTGTTGCCTAGGCCGCTGGAAAAATGGTGGGATCTTTCTATCGATCCAGTAGATATCTCACTGCTGATGCTATTCTCTATCTATATAAGAGCCAGGTACGTCCAAGGATGGAATACTGTTGCCACATCTGGGCAGGAGCTGCTAGAAAGGACTTGTCCTGCCTTGATAGAGTTCAAAATAGACTTCGTAGCCTCGTAGGTGATGTCCTTTTCTCCTCCTTACAACCTCTATCTCACAGAAGAGATGTTGCGAGTTTGTCTCTGATGTATCGTTATTTTCATGGAAAGTGTTCAACTGAGCTTCAATCTATGGTCCCCCCTCGCCAAACTTTCACAAGAAACACTCGTCTAGCTGTAAACACTATCAATAATTTCCCCCACTCTTTATCTGTGCCTAAACCTAAACATAGATTCCATGAACAAAGCTTTTTTCTTAGAACTGCACGCCTGTGGAATTGTCTTCCGTTTTCCTGCTTTCCGGCTGACTACAATATGGTTGTGTTCAAGTCTAAAGTAAATAAGTTCTTGATGAGCCGTTCCATATAAGTTATTAAATTTACCAAATTTTCATTACTAATGATTACTATATTGACCAACTTCTACTGTACACTCTTTAACCCTTATCCTTGAGTGGCCTCTGGGCCTTGATAATGTGGTGATACCTTTGTAAAAAAAAAAAAAAATAAAAAAATAACGTTTAAAGGATAAGGCTTACAGACGCCCAATATATTTTACTCGCTGATTTTCTTCCTGTTCTAATTACCAGGTATTTTGCGAGCATATGTATAATGGTTGTCATCTGTTAACACACATTCTTGTTATTTTATCTATTTCGAGATTGTTTATATTAGTGATAAGTGCATACCATAGTTGTCGTTAAGTTCCCCATCAAAATGTCCGCGCCCAGCCTACTCGAACGGACACAGACGCTAATATATACATTTAAAAAGAATTGTACTTATGATTCAGCAGTAAAATTGTGTCGGACTACATCGTGATAAAGAATTCAATTCCGATTTCTATCACTGACACCAGCTTGGTTATATTATTTGTTTTATTTACTCTTTCATCGGATGAATATATTGGTTCGGATTGTTCAACTGTTTTTAATTCTTGGGAAGAAAGCTGGGTCACTCGTCAGCATTATGTTATTCACACCTTAATAAGAATGAGAATAAGAAAATATACGTTTGTATTTATTTCATTCTATTTTGTACATAATAGTAGGTTAGTAGTTGTTATCACCTTGTCGTTTTTGTGTCTACGTTTTTTTTACATTGCATGATATCAAAAACGATGTCAAACCACGTTACATCTATCGATTGGGCATTAGAATGTTTTTTTTAATTATGTAATAATTATGTAATAACCTAACAAAAAATAAAATAGACAGGTCAGACCGCAACAATAAAAAAAACCTGAAGAAATCTAAAAGATATAAGTACAAGAAAAATGGCGGTAAAATAAAGAAGACAAAGTTTCAGGAGTTTGTAATATTTTATGTAGATTTACGACTACTTTTGTATGGCATTTGAACAAGTTTAACACAAAGATAATTTTCACATAAAACAAAATTATTATTCCATTTTATTGCGTTACGATTTATGTGTACAGAAAATAATTATCAGTTTAGAATTTTTTAAATATCAAGGAGGTTGAATTTAATTTTACCTGATTTTGAAATTGCATTAGTATTTTTTATTGTATCTTTAATTTGAATTCAAAACAATTTTAAATGTCGATATTAAAACAACTCAATTGATTTATTTAAATTGACATTTAAAAAAAAAATCTGTTTTTTAAAGAATTATTGGACATATCCACACTTGCATTTTAATCATAAAGTTTTCTTTATTTTGGATGCACTTGCTTTTATATATTTTTTCAAAATATAATCATCCCGTAATATAAAACATTTATGGGACTTTTAATAATTAAATGTTTTACCGGTATTTCGAAATGGTTATTGGTTAGATTTTATACAATTATATTTAATACGAACATTTTTGTTAATTAAACATTAATGAAATATATAGTTTCTTTAAAAAATCTTCGTTGTATTCAATTTCACTAAAATATAAATTATAAATTATAGTTCATAAATATCAAAAACATTTTATAAAAATTAAAAAAATCTGTTATGTATGTTATGATTGTAATTGATAAAAACCTAAATAATCAAGAAGTATTCTATCTTATAATATATGATTTTTACTTGAGTGTTTTTATTAAAAAGGGAAGAGAAATTTATGTACATTCCACAATAATTATCGATTAGGTCGAGGCAATGCAAACAGTATTAAGAATAAATATCACTCTTTGAAAGAGTGATACTTAGTCTCAATACTGTCCCAATATATTTACAACATAAATCTTGAAAATTAGAAAAAAAATGTCATTTTATGTGTAACAATGAAAATGAGCGTAAAGTCAGAATAATTTGAATAACAAGAAACAGTAACAATCATTTAATAAATTAAAACAATAAATGTCTATTGCTAAGATAATAAATATATGAGTAGAAGTTCTAATCACTGTAAAAATGAAAATACAACCCATCTATGAAATTCTAAAGTTTAATTTGATATTGAAATATTTATTTCTTGCTTTATGAAAAATATTTCGGCAATCTAACTCTTATATTTTGTATTACACCAAACCCAATCAACCACACACCTTACAGATTCATTACGCTATTAAATTTAATTGCAAACTGTCCCAAATTGTGTTCATTACTATGAAAGAATTTCGGAAAAATGGCATGCATATGTTTCTGGCAAATTCTATCACTTATATAGTAAATTATCAAATTATCCAGAAAAAATAGTAACGTAACTATTACTGATTTAAAAGTCAATTTGAAAGAAGTTATGACGCACTGTAATCTAATTTCTTATAAAAATACTTAGTTATCTATAGTTATCTAGGAAATATACATATTTTTGAATTCACGATCTAATCCAAACTGATATTCCACTGTTTATTATATTGAATAACAACTTATCCTTATCCTAATTATTTGCTCATGAGATGAGAACGTGCTTAAAACATCATATTTAAGCGCGTTTTGCAACCAGCAAAAGCCGTATAATTATAAAAGTGATCGTGTTTGTGTGCGCTAAAAATGTCTCTGCCAGACTCTACTCTGAATATTTAGGTTACACACTTCAATTTATCAGCTTATCAAAATTATTCTTGTGGTTTAAAACTTTTAAATTTAAGTGATGATATGATAAATATTGTTAATCAAAGCGTACACTACCTTCAAGGTTGCTTTAATTTATGGATTAAGACACACACGACTTAGATAGTAGCATGTGCGTAACACATTGCGTATGTGATAGAAATTACAATCAGAGATGACATGTCATTTTAGGATGTACATAAAAATTGAGAAAAATCTTTCAACAAAAGAAATTGAAAATGATTGATATATGTCGCGATATGATTGAAAATTATTTATATATGTCGCGTGTGTACAATTGATATCATGAATATGCAAATGTTGCAAAATGGGTTTAAACTATTAGATTAGCAACAGGATAGTACATAAGATGTTGTAAAATAATAAAAAGTCGCTGAGTACAAACGTGTTACTCATGGCAATATGGAATGCAATCGCTGTGAATGTTTGACACGCAACTAAATAAAAAACACATAAAACAGAATAGGATTGCATGGAAACGCTTTTTTATGAACTGTTCAATTGATATTTGACGTACTTTTATTCACATTTATAAATATTTAATGTTTTATTTGATGCTAATATGATTTTCAATATAACTAGGGCTATGGCAAGAGAATATTATTTTCATTGTTTTAAATCTCGAGTATATATCCGACAGATTGAGAACCACACCAATCTAGTAAAATCATATATTACCTAATATATAGCCGAGTGTAAAAATTATGAAAAGAATATTCTCTTGTCATAGCCCTAAATATAATCTACCCAAAAATGTTCTGTTTTTACTCGAGTTCATGCGTTGCTTAGTTACTATATTTGAATGTGTACGACCTAGTGTAAAAATCGCTTGATACATCGTCACTAAACATGGCAAATATCGGTAAAAAATACCAGTTTTTATTGAAAATATCTAGGTCAAATATGAATGTACAGAGCATAAAAAAGTTGAAAGATACACATTAAGCGGTATCTTCGGCTCCCGTCTGACCAATATAGTAGATTAATAAATTACGCAACCATTATCCGACATTTGATCTTCAGATTTTCATATCAGATTTCAGTTCGGTCAAGAACAATTTCACAGTTTCAGCTTTTCATTTTTCCAAATATGATTTATTCATTTGATGCTCTCTGATATCAATAGGTAACTGTTTTAACTTTCAGCGTAATCAGATATTGGTGTTTCGTGATAAAGTTGCCAATGGAATAACTTTTAATGTAATTTATTGCGTGCAACACAAATCTAAGATAATAAACTATAAATATGTTCTTGAAGCGTCGCATGCAGTGGTACGATTGATAGATGTTTTCTTCAATTCGTGCATTTTTAGTAATATTAGTATATATTTAGAAATTATAATTATGTTTAGTGTGTTTATTATACAAGCTTATAATTATAAATCGATCGTCCTATTGAAATCACATCACAAGATATCAAGCAAATGAGAGTATATAATCAGTTTTTATTTAAGGAACTTGAGTTATATTTAACGCAAATAAATATCTTATGTAACTGATGTGAAGGATGTCCCAATAAAATGCATACACTCTTTATATGACCAAAAAAACATCATTTATTATATAAAAAAAAATTCAAGCACTACAATACTGTGAACAAATATAGAAACCAGTTAATTATCAAAAGTGGCCAAATTATTGGTCATTGTGGTGCATGAAGATTTGACAATGCTCACTTATTTAATCAAAAACTTTCTAATGAGTTCCATCGGTATGTTGACACATCTTCTTTCAATGTTTGCTTTCAGATACGCATTGTGGATCGCTTTGTGTTATAACCTTATGTTTTACATGCCCACATACACACTCTCCGCCCACAAAAATAGAAAAATGGAGTGGGAGGGATCCGATGAGCGTGGACATTACTCGATATTTCCTCTTCGTCTCAACTATCTGTTTCGCAGGTGACTACCAGGATATACTCGTACGTCATGAAGTTAGTGGGGAAGTGCTCCATCCAGTTGGAAGTGCCATTGCATTTTTTAAATATCTCTTGGAAACAAAGTTTAGCGTATTCATGTAGCGAGTTAAGATAATTTAAAGAGTCTATATATCTTATTAGGACACCCTGTATATTAGTTATTCTTAAAATTCCACACACATCACATTTGCAAGACAATCTCAAATTCTAATCGCCCTACATGCTATGTTATTTTATAGGTAATTTAATATTGACGAATATTAGTCCAATACTTAATTTGCAAACATTTTCAAATCATAAATCATCTTATTAATAGAAGATAAAAAGAATATAAAATTCTATTACTTCTATTATGAATTCAAGCCCACTATTATACACTACTGATACAAAATTTACGACTACATTCAAATCTTTAAAAAGAAACCATTTTACGGACAGATTTTAAACTCGTCCGACATAAGCTTACTAATACTACAATCTAAAAGGTAATGGAAACAAAAAGGTGCATTACAAAAATTGTATGTAAAAATTTGCATTTTTATTAAATTAAGCTTTTTACACATGATCAAATTATAAGACCAAGAGTATAAATTGTGTATTCATGGTAATTCTTGTTTTTAATTCAGTTAGAGATTAGTAAACACTCTGTAAATTTGTTACCATGCATAAAGCAAGAAAACTAACCAAAGTTGAGCGCTGTCGAATTCTAGGATTCCATAAGAAAGGTTTGTTACAACAAGCGATAGCAGCTAAGGTAAATCGCAGTAAAACTGTTATATAGAACTTCTAAAGAACACTTAGAATTATGGAAAAGTAAAATCACTTTGTAAGCGCCCCCAAAAGAATTTCTCCTACATTGAGTAGGAGAATTAAACTGGTTGTTATGAATGACAGAGGACTTTCTTTTAGTCAAATTAAGGCGGTTACATATGTTGATTGCAGTCCATTAACCATCAGCCGACACTTACAACAAAAAGGCATGGTAAATAAAAAGCGTAAACAAATTCCTCGTTTGCTTCCTCGTCACAAAAATGGACACCTTAAGATGTGGTCGTGAATACCACACCTGGGACGCTGAGAAGTGGAAGAAAGTCCTGTTTTCTGATGAGAAAAACATAAATTTGTATGGTCCTGATAGCTTCCAGCGATATTGGCATGACAAAAACATGCCCCTTGAAATTTTTCCACATGTCATAGTGGTGTACGGTCCGTAATGATATGGGTTGCCTTTTCTTAAAGAATGACGATCGAGCTCCAGGTGGTGCAGGGTCGTCAGACAGCAGCTGGTTATGTTAGCATGTTACAAAAAGCATTTTCGTTTATGGAGGGTCCTCGTTTGTGTGGGATGGATGGTTTTCCCAACAGAATAATGCTGCAATCCACAATACGAAACGGACCCTGAGCTTTCTGCAAGAAAATGGAGTCCGTCTCTTGGGGCATCCTGCATGCTCAACGGACCTGAACCCAATTGAAAATATTTGGGCATGGATGACAAGAGAGGCTTATCGAAATAGCAAACAATATTCAACAGAAAGTGAACTTCGTGAAGGCATCTCCAGAAAATTAAGCCGGATCCCCGCACCTTAATAGAAACCCTTATTTCTAGCATGCCCCAAAGATTTTTGAAGTCATCAAAAGCAGTGGAGATGGAACTTATTATTAAGTGTGATTGTTGAATGTTTTCATACACTTTCGTACACTTTTTGCACACTTTTTTTTTACTATGTCATAGAATGTAGGCTCTGGTCTTACAATTTTGATCATCTGTAAAAAAGCCTAATGTAATAAAAATGTAAATTTTGAAAATGAATTTTTGGAATGTAGCTCTTTGTTTCCATAACCTCTTAGATTGTAGTATTGGTAACCTTTCGATTGTAATCGATCCTTAAAAATAGGTTATTTAAAAAAAGAGTCTTAAATTTCTGATCAGCAGCGTATTTCAGAGACGAACCAGTTGAACATATGTTATGTAATGGCCTGATACTTTGTCTGTAATAACCGAACACGTGAAAGACATTTTTCGCATTGATGTAACGTATTAACCCTAATAAAATAAAATTATCTTAGTTCAAAAAATATAATTTTTAAATTTGTATATTTTTATAATTTTGCTTCCATGAATGGTTGGAATTTGCTTCTGTGGCCCCAGTTTACAAGAATTCTGGCGACAGAACTGGCCCATAAATGCTCGCCCCATTAGTTTTCCAAAATAATTGCGTCCATAATAAGCCAAGCTCCAGTCCACTATCTCTCAGTTGCTAAACTTCTGTCCGACCAAGAGTATGGGTTTAGGCAAGCTAAAACTAATTATAAAAACCAAACTAGTTGGCTTGGTCATATCTAAGGCCTTTGACAGGGTATGACACGATGGTCTTGTCATGAAAATCCAATCATGTGTTATTACTGGACGGAGGCTTTACATAGTTTAATCCTTCTTAAATATAATAAGAATAAAGTTTGTTATCGATGGCCGTATGTAAATACATTATGATATAATTGAGAGTTTTCCTAATGAGTCGATCCTTTAACCTTTATTTTTCCTAATATTCATAAATGATCTCATGATAAAATTGCCTTTAAGATGGATATATTTGCTGATGATACCACCCTTTATAACTGACACGAGAGGAAAACGAATGAACATGTATACAAGACAATAGCAGAAACACTAAAAACATACATCCAGTTAGTTGTGGAGTAGAGACAAAAATGGATGATTACATACAATGCTTCCAAGATTAAGCTTGTTTCTTTTTATAACTATAAGAAACCTGCTCAACCGTCAATAGTTATGGCTAATGATACATTACTTGAAAGTACTTCCTTCAAGCTTCTCGGATTAACATTCGCGGAGAACATAAGTTGGAACAGATACATTAAGACGATTACTAAGGATGCTACAAAGAAGATGCGCTCTTTCTACCGTCCAAGAAAGTTACTCACGACTGAGAGTATCCTGTACCCCTAGAAAGCCACCATTCCCCCATGTATGGACTACTGTTGCTACATTTGTGGCTGGTGCATCCGCTACTACTATCTCCCTCTAAGACAGCGTTGGAAAAGAGTCGCGAACCTGTAATCTAATTTCAACCCCTGTCCCATTAACGAAATGTTGCATCCCTCTGACTATTGTACAAGTATTTTAATGGTGGATGCTCCGGCGAACAATAAGCCCTTGTGTCCTCCTAACGGAAATACACCCGACAAGCAGAAAAATCACACCGCTACACATTAGAAATCCCTAGATGTTAGAAAGCTTTCTACTCTAATATTTTTTTCTCTGGGATTACTAGACTTGAAAATTCCCTTCCGGGTTCCTTCTTATATGACTTTGTGTGCTTTGTTTGGGATGAAAATTGAATAAAAATAATGTCAAAAGAAAACAACATCACACTGAAACAACTTTTATCGTTTTATTTTACTCAGTCACTATTTATCGAGAACTAGACGCCAGTCGATAAGACGAGTAAATTAGATTTATGGTAGTACAGGAACATCAATATAGCGTTTGAAACTTTCAACCAAATTATATAAATTTGGTTTTAAGTAGATACCCAACAAGTATTTGTACATATTTAACGTAAATGCAATTATTTTCCATTATTGCAGAGCAAGTCCTCGATATTGCATTGTTCAGATGGGAATACCTTACCAGGAAAGATTTTAATGATGGCTATCCTAAGATTTAAGTGTTCAGTCGAAGAAGGACACCATAGTTAAAGTATATGTCACTAAACAGAATTAAATTGTTTGTGATAGGAAATGTACAAGTAATTGCAGTTGTCTAGATCACTCATTAAGGAATAACGATTGTGTACGAAAAGGCTAATAATACTGTTTTTCAAACATTGCCATTAACGAAAAAGAAATATTTGCTTATAATTTATCTTTACATGGCCAAAGCATAGTGTATACGAAAGTAAATCTTATCCTACAAGAATAAAAATTAAAAATTTTCTGTAGAATATTGTACAATAAACATTTGTAATTACTTATACAAGTATTCGTATTGATTTAAAATTATTTTGATTAACTTTCAGTTTTACAGTAATATGAAAGTCTGCACGTATGCGTTTGGTTGTTCTTGCACCATCGTACATATTGCATTTAACGTATTTCTTTTAATATAAATGTTTTTGGTGAAATTAATCATTCGTCTTTAATGTTGTTCAATTCTACATTGGTGTTTATATTTGCTTTTACCGGTCACAATCTGATAATTATGCCACGGTTGTTATAAATATATCTTGGCAAAACAATCTCAGGAAGCAGCAACTTTATGACAACCTACCTGCCATATCTAATACCATCAGAGAAAGACGTCTCCGGTTTGTTCGTCATTGTCTGAGGGGCAAGCATGAATTGGTGAGTGATGTATTGCTATGGACTCCACGACACGGACGCGCAAACAACGGGCGACCTAGATTCACGTACATTCAGCAAATAGCTCACGACGCCAACTATGAACCTGAAGATCTGAGCAGCTGATGGAAGACAGGAAACTCTGAGAGGAAGAGTCACATTGGTCCGGACAAAGAGCCCGTCATGATAATGCTGATGATTAATATTTTCTTATACTGGTAAATCAGATTATTGCAGATAAGTCATTACATATTTTATATATGCTACGATATTTATGAGTAGATTTTTATTAGACACTAGCAACATTTTCTATTTCCGTCCTGTTATGTTATACATTTCCACTTACTAGAATAATAGACACGAAGTGGAACACTTTACCAGTAAAATAGTCTTGAATCTTATAATAATTTTATGAGTTTTATATTGTAAATCAGCTTAATATACTTATCTACATTAGTTTATACTAGTGTATTTTTATACATTTATTAATGCCACCCTGTTATTTTGACATACTCCTTTCAGTTGAGACAGCCCTTTAATCCTAAATGCCTAAAGTTCCCGTTTCCCTATCTGTTAGAATTCATATGTGTGTGTTTTTAAACGAGATTTATTCTTACTTATGTTTAACTAACTTACTGCTCTGGTTAATAGTAAGGTTTTGCTATTAGTTTATAAGTATTTGTGCTTGTTATGTTTAAGTCTATGGTTGATATTTCTATACGAAATTAGATTGATACCAGTAATGTTAAAATATTCATCAAATACGTATGTCCTAAATACTTAATGCACATTTTTTTTAGTAAATACATTCTTAAGTTATACGTCTTCTCTTAAGATATTTAGTAATGATTATTATCACATGGTGATTCAATACATAAAGACTTAAAATAATCGGTTTACGTTCAATTATAATATTTATTATTAATTAACTATACCAACCACTAATTGTTATTTTACGTCTGATATATCTTTGACAGGGTATGGCATGAGGGTCTTCTCAGGAAAATTAGATCATACGGTATCACTAGTAGAATACTTAACATAATTAAATCCTTCTTAGATAAGAGAAATATTCAGGTTGTCCTCGACGGTCGCACATCTAAACAATATGATATAAATGCGGGAGTGCCCCAGGGTTCTATCCTTGGACCTCTATGCTTCCTGATATTCATAAATGACCTCCCCGACAAAATTGCCTCTGAGATGGGTATATATGCTGATCATACTACACTCTATGGCAGGCACGACAGGAAGACGAATGAACACATTTCTAAAGAAATGGCAGAAGCACTAGAGGAAGACCTCCAATCTGTAGTGGAATGGGGACAAAAGTGGTTGGTCACGTCCAATGCCGCCAAGACTAAACTAGTTTCCTTCATTAATTACAAGAAACCCTCTCTACCACCTATAGCAGTGACCAACGACTCTTTATCTGAGAGTACATTTTTCAAACTCCTTGGCCTAACGTTCACAGGAAACATGAGCTGGAACAATTACATTGAAGGCATTGCCAGGGGCGCTGCAAGAAAGGTGGGCTCCCTCTACCGTGCTAGACAACTACTAACACCCGAAAGTATCCTGTACATCTATAAGGCAACCATTCGCCCATGTATGGAGTATTGCTGTCACATTTGGGCTGGTGCATCTGCTACTAGTCTCTCGCTCCTTGACAAGGTTCAAAAGAGAGTTGCAAACCTGATAAGCCCTGAACTGGCATCTAAGCTTCAGCCTTTGTCCCATCGACGAAATGTTGCATCCCTCTGCCTGTTCTGCAAGTATTTTAATGATGAATGCTCTGACGAACTGCAAGCACTTGTGCCCCCAGGACGTGAGCACCCTCGACAAACCCGACAGGCTGCTACGTCCCACCCCCACACTGTATAGATCCCTAGATGTAAAATATCTTTCTACTCCAATAGTGTCTTCCTCAGAACCGCCAGACTTTGGAATTCGATTCCAGGTCCCTGCTTCCTCAACAGTATTGATGTGCAGAAGTTCAAGTGTAACGTGAACTGACATCTTGCTGCGCAAATCCCTACATAGTACCCCAGTAGTTGTTGCCCCTGATAGTAGCCCCTACACCAAAGTGGCAATCTGCCTTGTTTAGGGTGAAAATGTAATAATAATATATATATATATATATATATATATATATATATATATATATATATATATATACACACAAGCTAGAATATTTTACGAAAAATACAATAAAGATATAAAAATTTAAATGAGGAATGAAGTTTAGATTCTTTCAATACTAACTACAGTGGACACATGGCAGACAAAACACTTGCTTATCCGACTTTCTACAATAATGTTTATTATTATACAAAATAGTCAGCTATATAACGGTGAAAAATCTTATTCAAATTGTTTAATACAAAACGGAAATCATCAGCTGCTTACCATGTATATATATACTAGCATGAGCGCCCGGCGTTGCCCGGGTGTTCGGATGTGTATGCTGAGCAAAAAAAAAAAAAAATTTTCTCAAATCTCAGTACTCGGTATTTCAAATTTCGAGTATATAGACTAAAAATTGACAGAGTTATTGCGTAGGGAAATGTACACAGACAGACAGACAGACAGACAGACACGTTCACTTTTATATATATATATATATATATATATATATATATATATATATATATATATATATGGGATCACATTTAGATGACATTTAACGGTTAAAAACATTGTATTAATACAGACATAGACTTCACATAGAAATTCAATATGTACTACTAGCTGGTCATAATTTCAAATATTACCAGTCGGTCTTATTCAATATGGTAAACTTCTATAACATTTGTGACGGAAGTAACTCGTCTAAGCAAATGGTATTTAGAGGTGACAGCAGGAGACGTAGTCAGCAATCATATTTTACTATGATCACACAGATGAGATCTGCAACTTTGTTAGTTTCACATTGTTTCGTGCGACATTCGTGTGTAGTTTCTAATTCCGTAGATTGAACTTTCGCATTTACCACAAATTTACGTAAAAGCGAACATCTCTATTCGGAATCCCCTATTTAGATCCGATAAATATTAGTGAATGTTCGCATACTTTATCGGATTAGAGAAAATATCGAAATAAGGAGAACTAAACAACATAGCATCATCCAACAAAACAACAAATGCTGTATAGGAGATTATATTATTACGTGCCATAACTTATATGTGTATATATTCCATAACGGCGTACACGTTTAATGGTTGGGTTTTTCTTTTCCTCTGTATATTCGGGTACGTGTAAATGCGCGTATGTATATATGTTGTGTCATTCAGTTGATCATCTAGTGTTTATATTTTAACAGTTATGCAGCAGTTCTAACAGGAACCGATTTACGTGGACGTATCGAAGCAGTTGTATACAAAGAGTTCTTTAAACAGATGTAAATAACACAACACGTACCTGAATTATTTATGAATATTTATTCTCATGATCTAGCTAGCATTTTCAGAAATTACACGTTCTTATTTCTTGGCTGTCCAAAGTGACGCCGCTCCCCACGTCAGGTTGGTCGTCTGTCCTCTCCGGTGTACAGTTAGCGACTCATAGAAACTTTCCAAAACTAACTAAATAACGTGTTTCTTTACGTCGCATCATTATGTGTCTCAGACCAACCTAATTTCCCCATCTAGTTATTTGTTTATTCAAACCCCAAAATAGTGTTTACATCTATTTTCTAATTTCACATTCCTTTTGCGATGCACACGTCAATCATATTTTCCCCAATTATCTTTGTATTCTTCTAATCATAATAACTGATCCAGCGGCCATCCGTCGCCCAAATTAATTAATTAATTAATAATAATAATAATAATAATAATAATAATAATAATAATAATAATAATAATAATAATAATAATAATAATAACAATGTTTTGACCCTTGGCTGGTTTTACCACAGTTAACACAGATACTACGGTATTATCACTGCTGAAAGCGTCATAACATTACACTCCTTTTCCCCCTATTTTCAAAAATGTACGGACTACATTTTTCCTGTACGCCTTATTCTGTTTTTTTTTCATAAGTGCAATCTCTAGATTTCTCCTCACCGGCTAATGAAATGTGAAAGTGAAAGGTGAAGCTCTATCCATATAAAAAAATAAAAATGTATCCCTTTTTTTAAGCGATTTACTAACGGTCTCTTCTAATTTTATTCAGACAGGAATTTCCCCCGATCTCTTGGCATATCTCATTTTTAATACTATTCTTATACGCCACCAGGGTAAGAAAATTTAATTTCTTCTCTTTTTTTTAACTCCATCTCAGTCCTTTGTAACCGACTGATCTTATGTCATTTCGTTGGAATAGGTTACTCCTCCTACGACCGAATACACCCTGGTCTATTCGCGCCATAATCCATGAAGGCTTCTTTTGCCTGTCCACATCGACAATATCTTGTCGACTAAATTACTGACTTTTTCTTCCCTTGTTTAGCCTGACACGCTTCTTTTCATTCATATATATATATATATATATATATATATATATATATATATATATATATATATATATATATATATTTAAATATATATTTAAGTTTGGTGGTTAAATTCTAAAAAAACAACATATGGACACATATATTCGATTTAGAATTTATTGTTTGACAAAAGGAATACATAGAAGGGGTTGTGGTAATTTCCTTAATCCATGGATTTTCAGTAATCGTTCATACATCAGATGAAATGAAATGCGATTAGCAAAATGTTCAGCTGCGAATGGACGCTTATTTTGTTATTCAGCACAATTATTGAAAAATAGTTTTTTGGGTGGTTGTGGATAATTATATAGAAAAAATTATACTAAAAGAGAAGTTGATACAACCTGGGCAGTCCATTATCGGAAGGAGGACAATGTCTTCCGGGGTTATAAATGCAGATGGGCAGAAAATAGGTGCAGGAGAGAAGGTAATATTCCCATATAGCAAAAGCGTATTGCTCCTTATTGATTTTTTGAAAGGTAGACGGGGAAGTCGTATTTGTTGGTGCGTTGAGTGTGCGTTGGTTGGTGTAGTCCAAACGCTTTCTCGATATTGAAGTGTATCCAATGTTGGGTTGATATACCATTACATTGTAATTATCTCCGTGAGTAATAGTATTTGACCATTGAGTTATGTATGCAATGGATCTCGAAATCAATAGTATGGGTAGCAAAATTGCAAAATAATCCGGGATATGATATTCAGAAAGGTGCGTTGGACAATTGGCTTCTAGTGTGTGTCCTGATAGAAAGATAGTTCGCTTTCCTGTTGAAATGGGTGAGGGAAACCTTTTAGATAAAGGAAAGAGGAGAGTTGGGTTAAGTAGAGAGGGTAAAGATAGGGGGGAGTTAAATTTGGGCGAGAACACAATTGGTTAATGGAATTTTTCGGGGTGGGGGTAATTTGTATTTTAGTATACTTTAAAAGGAGTGCCCTCTTGATTTTAAGTTCAAATGGGAAATGGATATTCTTGTGATTTTCAATGGGAGTGTGGGTGATATGGGGTGCGTGTGCTGTTATTGCTGTGCGGATGGGTGAGTGGGTGAAGTGGATATATATATATATATATATATATATATATATATATATATATATATATATATATATATATGTGAACAAACAGTTAATGAAATATGTTAAAAAAAACACTTTGAAATGAGTTAAAAACATATTTAACCTGAAAAGGAAACACTAGATAAATGGATAGTCCTTAATCCGCGGAGTTTCGAAGAAATACTCTCCTTCTCATCAGAGGGTAGGAATTATCAAAATGCGGGATCGGATTTTGCATGCAGAAGTATTTGATGAAACAACAAATAAGTAAAAGATCTTACTTGAAAACAAAATAAGTTCAGCAGAGGGAATATGGTAAAGAAAAAAGTTATTACACATTAATGGATAGTCTGGTGGAAGATAAAAAAATCCAGTGACGGTAAAATCCAAATGGAAAACTTCAAGAAAGTTAAAAGCATTTCCATTTGTACAAGTAAAATCCAAGGAAATCCCGTAATTGGAAGAAGATGGTCCATAATAATCCAAAAGCAGAAATTCCTGGAATAATTCACAGAAATGTGTACAAGGAAAAAATAATATTAATAAAAGAAAAATAAGATGTGCTTTTCACTCTACTTCCGAGACATAACTATAATATACTTTTACAGTTACTCGCCGAATAATATGGACATACTTTAAAGAAGAAATAAACGTATAACAAACGACTGTTACATATGAACGCTTCATATTGTAAATATAATGTTAACGCTTTCCATCAGCAAACAAAAACATATTTTTTTAGATTATTTCTTATTCTAGATAAAAGTAATGATAAATAATTAGGAAAATGAAAACTAGATGAATAAGTATTATTAAGATTTTTTCCGGCTAGTGTTATGCCCCTGAGTGTCATTTTCACAGCATTTCGTGGATGTACCTATTGACCTTCTACAAGTCTATCTTGTCGAACTCGAAAATGTTTCTGCCGAACTCGAGAATTTAGACGGAATTTCTAACAGAACCGTTTATTTAGTGCATGGGAAAGCATACTTATTTTGTCAACCAAGTCTGGCTAGAAGTAATAAGCAATTATATTTTACGGTTGTCCATACTGAAAATTAGAATTTCCACCTGCTGGAAAATATCTATTTTGCGATTAATTTTTCCAAGTACTCAAACCATTCCGCCAGGGGTCCTTGGAACCACTGTGTTTATCTTGAGTCTCATTTTCACAAAGTGGTTGTATAGATATAGATATAAAATTTACTAGAATTTAAACATGGCTACGATTTTTGAAAATTGAAACGGTTAGGCCTGTTACAGGAAAAAGGGTTGTCCCTTTCCATGTAAATAAGAACATTAGATATGTAGAAATGAGATTAGGATAAGCCGAGACTCGACCATTGTAAGGAAAGTATCAGAGATATAATGTTAGAAATCGGAATGTTGAATAGGTCTATTGTTTAAATCTATTATATATAAGATATTGTTTATATTGTAATATGAATTGATTGTTCATTCATTACAGAACTGAATATTAAAAATGTCAGCTAAAAAGATTGGACAATACAAATTTAACATATATTGTAAAAAATAGGTTTGGTTAAAGATAGGTTAGATGAGAATTCTTTATTGTCAAAAGTGTGTTTGGAAAAACGTGTGCTTAGCCATGTGAATTTGTCTCGTTGGGAAACACACTTCCGACGTCATAGCAACAGGGAGATTCTTAATATAGAAGCTAGAGTCTGTCAGATCAGGGTAGCAATTGAGGCCGAACAGTTGAGTCTGCTAGTCAGTAGAGATCAGAAGGGTCAATCAGTTGGCAGTCAGTGGTCAGCGGCCATCTTGGAAGCGAAGGGTAGAAAGATTAAACTATGTAGAACAAATGTGAATTCATGACGTAATACTCATTCGACTGGTCCAATCAAATAAAGAATCACCATAGATTTTTGTAACTGTTGTTTTCAAGTCATCAGAAAAGGTCTATGTTTTTTTACAATATCACGACAGCTGATATTTGAACTTAACGATAAAGGCTTCGTATAATTAACTTCTGATTAATGTTTAGTTTTAAAATATGTAAATAAAAAAGTAATAATTCGCGCCAATTTTAAATGGCATTTCTGTTATCATAAATTGAACACATTAATGATTAAAAAAATAAATATAATGGTGAGTTAAACCCGGCTTTGTACAAGTGGCTATTCGAGTTGTAGTAGAATGCCGTACCACTAAGATATATCTCCCGATTGTAATAAATTTGTTGTTTTTTTTTTTAAAGAAGAAATGAATTGCTGAAATATTAATATTCGTGTAACGTTAAATATTTCTCCTGTAATTTTTATTTATCTGTAAGGGAGAGAATATATTTTTAAGATGTTTTTTTTTTTCGATTTTCGATGCTTATCGGATGATTTCCTGTACAGGCCTATCTAAAAACACTGCCAAACATATAAATTAGATTTTTTTATATTTGACGTTTCGGAACCCTCTGAGTAACGAACTTGCACTCACACAAAGTGACTTTATATAATTAGATGAGATTGCAGATGATATTTTCATGGTATAAGTGGATTAACATTTGTCTAAATTTAAATTTTGTACTTTAAATATGAGTTTAACTCAAAAATAGAATATTTATAAGAAAAACAAAAAAACAAAATACACTATCACAACGAAATATGTGGAAATCCTTAGCATTGCAAATATTCACGTAAGATTAAGTTTCTATTTTACATTTTACTAGTCACTGTAAATGCTTTGCGGTAACCAATACCCTAACACCATCTTTCGAACCCTTATATACATTAACAACTTTATGTTGTCCTTAGTACGAGCTATTTCTTCTACGTGAATTCATATAATGAAAATGCTGCTAATAATGGTTACGCAAGATACATGTCTGAATTAAATGTAACCAGAATTTACCTTTTTACGTTAGAGTGCAGTAGAACAATATTTAAGTAATATACTTAATATCTACAACTCCGTATATACTATAAATATGTCCAATATGCTATTTTATATCAACTTACTTATACTGGATTTTCGATAGCTTATACCTTACTTTCAGTTATAACTGCATTGACATGTACTTTCATAGTTTTATCTCTACTTAAGTCTTTTCTGAAAATCTGTATATCCTGTCGGTGCTGATGGGCCCGTAGATCTTCTTATGTAATCCGTCTATGAGAAAGAAAAATCTGAAGCTAAACCTGGGATAAGGAGGCCTCTTCACTCCTTGACGATGACTGTTCTAGAGATGGTGACTCGAACAAGTTACCGGTTTGTAAACCTAAACTGCTTAAGCAGTAGGTAGGCTCTGTCTATCGCCCGGTTTTCATACTTCTGCTTTGCTTAGATGCAGACGTGCAATCACAGTTACTCGACAGAAATACCCAGTGGTCGACCTTATTTCGGCAACAAACGCCATTCCCTGTTCCCACCACACCCAGTACTCTAAAACTGGACATTTAAAGGTGCTTGAGCGTCATATGCAGTTGAATTTGGTTGATTTTTTCTGATGGGTTTAGGGTACCTGTGGTATTATTACTCCCCGGGAGGGTTACTTGGTTGATGAACGTCTTGGGTACGCAACCAGCTCCACGGGGAATAAACGATATCAAATGATATCTAAACGATAGGTACATGCTGGAAACATCAACGAAAAATGGTCGATCCGTCGTCGGCTATAACTGTCTAGCATGGGTCGCATTATGTGTGATCATTGCAGGCATCTTTCTGTCGTCGGCATTAATGGCATGCTGAAATCGAACACTTGTATGAAAACAGCGAACGAATACATTTTTATAAAAATAAACATAATTTATTTAAGAGTTAACGAGTAAGAAACATATTTTGTTGACCCATCGCGTTAAGCGATTAAACCTCCACTGTTTTAAAACAATGAAATTCTATTTCATTTCTCATTTTCTCCATTGAAAGAGAGATAAACGGAGTGAAAGACAGAAATAGAGAGGGGAAGAGAGAGAGAGAGAGAGAGAGAGAGAGATAGAGAAAAGTATGCGTTTTACACAATGTTTTAGTTTTCAACTTCAGATATCCGCGTGTAAGTCTGACCTTTAAAAGTTTCATAATACCTGTCATTCAAACCCAACCGACATGGTCTAACGTTCCCAAACCCACAAAACACCTGCATAAAACGTTTTTAACTTCATCAAAAAGTCAGGCACAAGGTTAGAAGCTAGATATACGGGTTATTTATGTAGCTGCTCCCAGCTCCTTTAAAAGGGGCTACGTCATTGTGCAAATACCGGATTGAGAGTATCTGGCTTCTGTTTCCGACTGATAATACAGGTGCGCACCCACTTCAGTAGCGCTTAAAGCGGCTACTTCATCAGCAGTTGCATAGTTTCAGGATGATTCTAGTGCAATGACAGGCATGAAAAGGGGCCCATCTTCTATCTCCCATGGGCTTTCCCGAGACGAAAAGGCGATGTTTACCTTTATCACAGCGTGATCAGCATTTCGTAGTGGGATACGGTATCGTTACACAACCAACTGTTGTCAAAAAATAGGTCTAGAAGTGAGAAATGTTAATCTTGATCTGGGAAATTGTCGCAAACGTAATTGTCTGTGATAAGGAATGAACTATACAGAAGCTATGTGTTATGCTTCCAACTGTGTTTGTGTAAGTAGAGAATCTAAGCCAATCACTGTGGTGAACATTGAAGTCACGAAATACATGTATTTGTGCGCTAGTATCGAGGGAGGGTTCTGTATCTATGGTGTCAGAAACTTGGTCGATTAGCCTTGAGTCCCGGGTTGATGGAAAGCGGTTGAGAATATATAATAGCTAATATTATGTTGCATGTTAAGTCTAAAGCACAAAAAGTCCTGGTCGTCTGATTCAAGATTTGCCTACCTAGTAAATGGGAGGGTGTTTCGAATATAGACTCCAAGTCCGTCCGTATATCTCTCTGAGTCCTTACGACATAGTGAAAGATAACCAGGCATGTTAAAGTCATTAGACGGGATAGAGGCGTATAGGTTAGTATCACTTTTTGCTAAGATATCAAAGGTATTTGCTCGAAGAAATGATTCAACATCATCTAAGTTACTTCTTAGTCCGCGAAAATTCCGGATTGCAAGCCTCAAGGGAGGAAGCAAATAGTTTTTATTTGATTTTAAGCCTGATTTAATCCTAATTTTGAACTGCCATTTTATTTTTAAAATTTCAGGTTCAGGGTGAGAGGTTCTGGGCAAATCTCTTTAGTAGAATACCTAAGGTTCAACACAAATAGACCATCAGCCGACTCCTCATCTATAGTTTGTTTTTCTACCTGTAGGAAAACTGCTACTTTAGTATCCGTTTACAAGAATTCTGGCGAAAGAATTGACCCATTAAATCATCGCTCAATTAGCCTCCTCCCACTTTACGCCAAAATATTTTAGTCTATAGTTAATCAAGCTTTAATCCATCACTGATGCCAAGACTAAGCTTGTTTCACTCAATAATTACAAGAAACCTTCTCAAACACCAATAGCTATGGCTAAAGATACATTATCTGAAAGTAAATCTTTCCAACTCTTCGGCTTAACGTTCACAGGAAACGGGTTTAAACAGATACATTGAAAGCATTACAAGGGCCGCTGCCCGGAAGATGTGTTCTCTCTACAGTGCTAGAAAGTTACTAACGCTGAATGTATTCTGTACTTCTACAAGACCACCATTTACCGAGGTATAGAGTATATGAAAGTCGCTTACCTGATAGGTCCTGCACTGTCCTCCAAGCTTTAACCTCTGTCCCATCGACGAAATCTTGCATCGCTCTGACTGTTCTACAAGTATTTATATGGTTGATGCTCTGACGAACTACAAGCTCTTGAAACCTGTCGACGTAAATACCCTCGACAAACCTTACTATCAGCAAAATCCCAATCCTACACAACATATATCCCTGAAGGTAAGAAGGCTTTCTATTCCAATAGTTTCTTCCTCATAACTGCTGGACTCTATCACTTCCTTTCGGCTTCCTGTTTTGCTAGCTGTAATTACATGCAGAAGTTCAGGTGTAATGTGAACAGATATCTTACTACTCAACTCCGTGCATGGTATCCCTGCAACTTATGTCCTCCGATAGTATCCGCCTGCATCAAAGTGGGACTGTGTCAAAATGGAATAATATATATATATATATATATATATATATATATATATATATATATATATAAAAGTGAAAGTGTATATGTGTGTCTGTATGTCTGTTTACATTTCTCTACACTATAACTTTATCAATTTTCGATCTACACTCGAGATTTGACATAAGAGGAATTGAGATTTGGGAAAATCTTATGATCGGTTTTCTGCCAGAAATTTGGCTGTTAAGAGATCAAAGTTCGAAGGTTTGACGGCTGAGAACTTTACCAAACGCCTTCACGAATTATGGGTCTAAACACTTGAAATTTTAGATATACGTTCTTACGACATGGATCTTACTTTATAATTAAGTTTGAACCCAAAACAATAAATGCTAAGAAATCAAAATTGGGGGCAAATTTTTTTTAAAAAATAACCTCTACAGTCTCTACCAAATTAGCCAATTTTTGGTCTAAATATTCGAAATTGTACATAAAGTGTATTCAGATAGAATGTAAGTTCTTTACTCAGTTTTTGGCCGGAAATTTCGCTGTCAAGGGGTCAAAGTCCATTTGCTGTCTCTAGCAAACTATTATGACAATTTTGGGTCTAAATATATGCAATTTTAGATTAAGGGTACGCAGACATGCAGCAAGCTTTATAGTCAGTTTGCGGGCAAAAGTTTTGTTGCCAAGATGTCATGGTTGAAATACTTGACATTTGCAGACTCTACTAAACTCGTCCGCAAAATTTAGGTCTAAACACTTGAGATGTATTCTGTAGGTTACGGAAAAATGGGTCTAACATTTTGATTTGATCTGAGCCGCAAGCCATAAATGTTAAGGGGGTCCAAATTTGCGTAAAAGTTTAAGAAAATTTTACTTCTGCAGTCCTTACTAACTTTTCTCTATAGTAGTTAAGTATATTACATATGCACACATTTTAATATATAAATATGCACATACAGTTAGTAACAGTACATAGGGTCCGAGCAAAGCCGAGCTGAACTGCTAGTATATCTATAAAAGCGAAAATGTCTCTGCGTAGGCGTGGGTGTGGGTGTGGATGTCTGTCTTTGTGTGTACATTTTCCTACACAATAACTCTGTCAATTTTCTGTCTACAAACTTGACCTTGGACATACGGGGTACTAAGATTTAGGAATATCTGTTGAACTGGTTTTCGGACGGAAATTTTTTCTGTGAATGGCTATTTGATCTTTAAAAACTCTACCAAACTCCTCCGCCAAATATGGTCTAAATATTTGATATTTTAGATATATGTTACTTGGACGTAGATCTTACTATTTAATTTCATTTGAGCCCAAAACAATAAATGCTAAGGGGTTATAATTGGGGTCAAATTAAAAAAAATGACCTCTGCGGTCTCTACAAAATTACTCAGCAAAATGTTTGTCTAAACACTTGAAATTTTACAAAAAAAGTATTCCAACATAGAGCAAGCGTTTTAATCGGTTTGGGGCCAACATTTTTGTGGCCTAAGTGTCAAAGTTCAAAAGAATTTTACTTTGTTGGTCTCTAGCAAACTATTAAGCCAATTTTGGCTCTAAACATTTTAAATTTTATATAAAGGGTATTTGGATATGCAGCAAGTTTTTAACCAGTTTGTGGGCGGAAATCTCGCCGCCAAGAGGTCAAAGTTGAAAGAGTAGACTTTGCAGGCTCTACCAAATTCCTCCGCTAATTTTAGATGTAGGTTACTTGAAATATTTTGAGTTGATTTGACTCTAAAACAATAAATATTAAGGGGACAAAATTGGGGTCATTTTTTTAAATATGACATTTACTGTCCCTGCCAACTTTTCTCTGTGGTAGTTAATGAAGCCTATTATACAGAAAGGCATTACGGTACATACGAAAACCTTTCATTATATACATATGCACATAAAGTTATGAGCAGTACGTAGGACCCGGGCTGAACTGCTAGTATATGATATATATATATATATATATATATATATATATATATATATATATTCATTCTATTAGTGGCATAATTTAAGAAACGGAAGCCACTTTTATTTTAAACTGATTACACAAACGCCTTCTATACTATAAAAAATCATTCATATTTAAACGATTTTTCGTACATCTTTTGCCTTTTTCCCCTTTTTTCTACCTTTTTCTTGTTTTTATTTTTTATACTCGATTTTCCTTTTTAATAAAGAACTGAGCTTGAATACGACGATGTTTTATTAAGACTGAAACAATAGATTTATTGTAGCGACCTTTGGTAATTTTGTTAACGTAAATTAATAACACAATATATGTATTGTCTGTGGACAAAGGCATGTACAATAGATGCACCCTTCCGAAATGTAGAAATAGATTGTGAGATACGACTCTTGGTGTGGTATGTGTACTTTGTAGCACGCCATCTAAGACTGTTGCTCTTTGTATATTCTGAAGTTTTTGCTTCAATATATTGTACTTTTCTTATTCATATGCGTGTCCATGTGATTTTTAGTGATCAATCTTAGTCACAATAAATTCGGAACAAGGTATTTGAATTCACAAAAGAATACCCCCAGCAACTTGACGAACGAAGTTTCGAGAACGCATATGGTAATTTTATCTTAAAATAACTGTTTCACAACGTTTAGCGTCAAACCCTTGTATTTACGAAATGATACAAGATTTGGCGACGAATAGCTGAAATGGGTAAAAGGATCTGACACAAATTTCAACACACGAAAAAAAGGAAAAGTACAAAAGTACACCAGTGATTGCACGCCGAAGCTATAGGATTAGGTAAATGCCAAAAATGTTTTTAATTTACACCGAAATATAAAATGGCGTTTTGAGAAACGCCGAAAAATGTTTTTAAAATCGTATTTGAAGATGTGCTATGTACTTAAAACTAAAGACAATAAAACTGTACCCAAGTTTCTCTTTTGTTAAATTTATTTTCCCACGCGGAAAAAAATCTTAACATTTTCAACGTACAGCGATAAAATGAAATTAGTAATATTACAGTGTTTTTTTCTCGATCAATAAAACTTCACTATGGAAAATTCTGAAATAATTATACAAGATGAGTAAATTTAAAGAGATAATCTTTCGGATGTTAAAGCAACAGAACTAACAGCGACAAAAAGTGACGAAAGACAAAAGAATGCTTAAGAAATAAGGCAGAAATAATGTACAAACAATAAAAGATGTTTCAGCAACAAAGCGAAATGCAAAAAATCATTGAACGAAAAAATATCGTCCCAGAAAAGATATTATTCCGCTCCAGGGTGATGATTATTGCTTTTATTTATTGGTTTTAGACCATCTACTAGTTGATCAGCTCGTATACAAATCCTAAGAGCTATAGAATTATTTTATTATATCTGAAAGTGGTACAATATTTAACAAGCGAGATCAAGAATGCGCCTCTGTACAATTTATGCTACCGATTAAAGTTATGACGACAGAACCATCGCAAGCACCCTTAAAATGTAAATTCTGAGAACAGTGATGAAAAACAGTTTCCGATCGCGGTTACGCTCGTTGGTGTGGTTTTAAGTGAGGGCACCATAATGCCACCGCATATCTTCGAAGTCAACACGAAAGTTAATACTAAAGTATTCCTGGATGTGCTGAAAAGTGTAGTGACCCCTTGATGCATTGAGGCTTATGCGGATACAATTGAATAGATGTCAGTTATATTACATAATCAAGTTACCTTAATTTATTTTTTCAATAAAAGTTTATAAAAAAGATATAGTGTTATTTTCTCAAAGGAGACAAGTCTATCTTCTACTGTTTATATATATATATATATATATATATATATATATATATATATATATATATATATATATATATAAACATATATGTATAATAGTTGTATAGACTGGTTTCCTAGATGTAAATCTATGAAACCCGCGTGATTATTAAAAAGTGTTCACTGAGGGACAGAGCTTGTACGTTGCCTGTTTGGAATCTTAATTACAAAATACAACCTCATGAGACAAAACGGGACGATATTTACCGGACATTCGATGTTACATTCGTATTTTATAAAATACTAGCGTGTATGTGGAGGCGTTTTAAGTATTCCCGAGGGGAGGGTGAAGAGAGGTGTTTAAAACAGTGGTGTTGGTGTGGTGCTTCCCGGCGTTGCTTGGGTCGATTAAGGACCCCTGGGGGTATTAAAAAATTATTTGGAAGTAGCGGGCGCGGAAGGCGAAAAAACAGTAGGTCGTTTTAGTAGAGAGAGAAAAAAAAGTAGTGGTAGGTACTCGGGCAGGCTTGAACCCGAATACGAAGGAGGAACATAACGAGACGTGCTTGCCGATATCTCCACGTTGTCAACGTCGAAATTAAGTAAAGTCAATCCAACGATACGATAACTTGCAAAAATAGTGACGCAAACCAACCGACCTCTTCTTGTAGAAAGCTGACTAGTTGAGGGTAAAGAAATTAATGTCGGTAATCGACGGAAGTGTCGAGGTTTAAAACGATACCGGTTTCGTCAGGTTCGGTCGCCCCTGTCGAATATTCTTGGGAGGCATACAAACACACAAACAAACACACATCCTGCTTTTTATATTATAGATATTCGGGTGTGGTTTTCGATCTGAAAGAAAGGGGGTGTATAATATGTGAATTTGAGCAGTAGGGGTTTTGGAGGAGGTCTGGTAAGAAAAATGCGCATGAAGTCAAGGAAGGGGGAAGTACGATCTCGTGTGGTAAGCTGTTGCAGCGGGATGGTGTTAGCTTCATTTAAACTTGGCGGTTGTTTATTGGCGTAAGATTTTGCTTTGATCGAATGTTATATTATACCGTTATCATTGTTACTTCCCTATCTTAGGTCTTTATAGTTGATTTTTCTTTTCTGGTCGTAACTCCCTATCAATCTATTTTATTAGTAAGTTCTATTTAGTTATTTGCTTATCCGTAATTTTATTTCTTGTTTTTAATTATTTATTTATTTGTTTATTTTTAATTATTTATTTGTTTATTTATTTATTTGTTTGATTATTTATAACATATGCGTCCACATTGTAAAAGTAATAGTCAGTGAACAAATATACAGGCTTATTTATATGATTTAAATGAAAGAGGTATACTATGAAGTATATTTTCCACTCTACAGCGATGTCTGAAGTAATTACACAGACAATTTCATATGTATATATATATATGTATATATATATATATATATATATATATATATATATATATATATGTATATAAAATGAAAATTACAATTGAATTTACCAAAATGATCCAAGATGGTAAAATTAAAGTAAATTATAAATATTAAGAATTAATATTTATAAAATTATCTCAGCCAGATATAAAAGTTCGATAATACCAAATAGGAAATAGAGCTTATAATATGAGTAAACAGTTAATGAAATATGTTAAAAAACATTTTGAAATGAATTAAAAACATATTTAATCTGAAAAGGAAACACTAGATAAATGGATAGTCCTTAATCCGCGGAGTTTCGAAGAAATACTCTCCTTCTCATCAGAGGGTAGGAATTAGCAAAATGCAGGATCGGATTTTGCATGCAGAAGTATTTGATGAAACAACAAATAAGTCAAAGATCTTACTTGAAAACAAAATAAGTTAAGCATAGGGAATATGGTAAAGAAAAAGGTGATTACACATTAATGGATAGTCTGGTGGAAGATAAAAAACCCAATGATGGTAAAATCCAAATGTAAAACTTCAAGAAAGTTAAAAGAATTTCCATTTGTACAAGTAAAATACAAAGAAATACCGTAATTGGAAGAAGATGGTCCATAATAATCCAAACGCAGAAATCCATGGAATAATTCACAAAAAAAGTGTGTACAAGGAAAAAAATAATATTAATATATATATATATATATATATATATATATATATATAATATAATATAATATAATATATATAATATATATATGTATATAGATAGATAGAGAGAGACATACTGACAGACAGACGGACAGACAGAAACACAGAGAGAGAGAGAGAGAGAGAGAGAGCAATACTGTTAAGTATATTTTTCACTCTAACACGATGTCTGAAGTAATTGCACTGGCAATTTCTATATGTACAGTGCCGGCAAAAAGAAAGTCCGCACTTGTATTTTTTTTCAAAAACTGCAAATTTTAGCTAAATTTAATGTAACTGTTTACACAACCTATACCTCATTTGATTCGCCTTTTATTCTTTTATAATTTTACCCGTTCATATTTGACTTTTAATTGAAGCATTCTAGTGTTCACGTCAATTAAAAATTTTAGGTATAGTTTGTTTAAACAGTTACATCAAATTTAGCAAAAATTTGCAGTTTTTGAAAAAATTACAAGTGCGGACTTTCTTTTTTCCGCCTTTGTATATCCAAATATAATTAAGGCGGTTGTTATTATTTTATTTTGATTGTATTTCTTTTCTTTACCACTAGACTAAAACTATATTTTATATAGGTATATATTATCGTAAAGCCGCGTTACATAAGGGAACCAACCACATAATTAATCCCAAACGATAGATAGTACTCTTGCAAGAGGGTTTGGGAACGGAATGTTCCACCAACATAAACAAATGTACGCTATTATGTGCCTGCTTTCATGTATATAGACTAGAAAACCCTATATCTATAACGAGGCAGATAAACTATTCAGACTTATTTTTTTAATTTTATTAATGAGTAAAAGATTAACAATCCAAATTAGAAAATGACAATTACTGAAATTAAGTTTATATATATATATATATATATATATATATATATATATATATGTGTGTGTGTGTGTGTGTGAAAACATCTACCTGTATAATTACTTCAGATACCGTGGTAAAGTGGAAAATATATCTTAAATATACCACTTATAGTTAAATATTATAAATACGCCTGTATATTTTTGCACTGATTGTTAATTTTACGACGTGGACGTATATTTTATAAATAAATAATAATTATATTGAATAAAAAAAATAAAGAATAACGAAAAAAAAACGATGACAAAAACAAACACATAGAAAGAGCTTATCAATGAAATAGATGCTTAGGGATGTCTCCAATACCAAAATAGAAATAAGCATAAAGACTAACAGAGGGGCATAACAATGATCAGGGTACAATATTATTTCAGATCAAAGCAAAAACTAGGCTAATAAACAACCCGCAAGTAAAAGTAAAACAAATACCTCCCTCTGCGACAGTACTTCCCCCTCTTCGTTCACCCCCACTCCTTCTACCTTTATTTACCAGACTTCCCTCCAAGACCTCTACTGCTCGCGTTCGCAAACTATTCATCCCATTTCTTTCACAGCGCAGACTAAACCCAAATATATTTCATAAAAACAAATATAACCATGACTCTCGTTTCAATATCGTCCTCTTTTCTTCTAATAGTGGGTGTCACTTTGAATTAACCTTCCACTCACACATGTATGCGCATATTTAACTATATATATATATATATATATATATATATATATATATATATATATATATATATATATATATATATATATATAAGAACAAAGAATTCATAAAACATGTTAAGAACGCTTTAACAAAAGTTAAAAAACATTTAATTTTCAAAATGTGACATAAATTAAAAGGATTACGTGTTTTTTAACATATTATATTTATCCTTTGTTAAAAGCTCTATTTTCTATTTGGTTTTATTGAGCTTATACATTCATGTTTGGATTACTTTATAAATATAAAGTCTTTAATATTTATAATATATTTTAAGTTTATTATTTTTTATTATCTTTGTAGACTTAATTGTAATACTTTGTCATTTAATTGTAATTATAATTTCATTTATATATATATGTGTGTATATATATATATATGTGTGTGTGTATATGTATGTATATATATATATATATATATATTACCGATTTATCTGCTTAGTTACACAAGTTTCTATAACCAAATAGTATCAACGATCCGACAATTTTTTCAGGTTTCACGGCGATTTCTGTAAAGTCTGATGAAATTTCCCGATCATTGATACGATTCGGTAATAAAAACGTGTGTAACAAAGCAGATAAAACGGTAATAAAAATACATATACATATTTGCTCTGCAATAACGTTCAGCACTCTCTTCAGATTTTTACTAATTACCATTTTGCTATATATATATATATATATATATATATATATATATATATATACTGTAGCACTACTTTTTCGAGATTTCTCGTGTGCAAACTGAGATGAATTACTATTTATTGCTTGACTTATAACGTCGAGTTAAACTCAACATGATGACACTTTCATCCGAGTTGCAATTAATAAGATTGATTTCCCGCAGTGATTCCCTTTTAGTTTCCAGTAAAAGTGTTCTTCTCAAGTAAACCGTTTCAGAAGAGACAATTATAAGTACAAGAATTTTCCGCGCAATCTCTATATCTATAATCTCATGTAGATAACAGTTATCTGAGGTAGAGATAATTGGTGTCTATTTTGAATTGCTTAACGTGTTTTCTTAGTTTTGCTTTACCTATCACAGAATTTCAGCAATTTTCGCCGGCTTTGTTCACATGTCTCGTGTCGAAAGTAAATATAAACTATTCATTTGAAGATAAAATGGCTTTGTAAATATTCTAGTCTGCAGAGTCTTTCTTAAAGTTGTGTGCCCCCAAAAAACTTATTGACACTAAGGTGCGAGAACCTACTGTCGTTGAATTTAAAACTGACATTTTTCTATTATATTTTAGACTTTCCTTATTACTATAGTCAATGTAACATAAAGCAGGAGACAATGCTAAAAGAAAAAGAATTAAGAAGCGTACAAATTTCTAATGTACAAAAAGGTTTTATTATGTGAGTATCTGCGTTCGAATCTCACGAAAATCTAATATATTTATTTTGCTAAGAAAGAAACAGTAGACAAAACCAAGAAGAGGCATATAACATATATAGCTGTTTATTTATGATAAGCATTTCGAAATAAACATTATTCGGCATTAATTTAATTTCTTAATAAAAATGCGTAAAACGATTCATTTACCTTCCAATAATAATAATAGACTACTTCCTCACTAAATATCTTTATTTTTAATATAAAACGTTTTGATTAAAACAGATTTTACGAGTTTCTCATATGTATATTTGATTCAATATAAAATTTACAGTTTGTACTTTGTCGAATTGCCATGGTTTAACTTTTTTGTTGAACGCAGATAGCAACGAATTGCGACAAGCCACCATGTTGGGATCGAGATCTGGTAGAAATCAATTCAAGGACCAGACCTCGTGACAATTACTTGGAAAATAGCAACCTCATTCATCATAAGTGCTGCCTTAAAAAGAACAAAAAGGAACATGGCACGTGAATTGAATTCCCGTTCGCACTTAAATCACGCAGACAGGATTTCTATATATGGAGCACTTAAAAATATGTCAAGTTTCTGCTTATCGTCCAGGCGCTACGAACGATATGCCACAATTTATTTTCTAAAAATACATTAGAAAAAATAAACTATAATTATAAAAATAAAACTATAATCATAAAATATTATATCAAACTATTAATACAATCTTATATATTTAATGATTCTCTGCTTACAGCAAAATACAATTTAATATATATTTACCGTAATCAACACCTCCAACCCCTTACTATTATGGCTAATATTATGACTGATCTAAAAGCTAAAACGATACAATATGAACAAGTCTTCCGTCAATTAAAAATGTATGTGTTTACTGAATTTAGTTGTGAGCATTGTGTAGCGCCTGGCTAAAAAAAAATCAACACTAATATCCAATATTTGGAATAAACATTGACAATTGCTTCAATGTTACTGAGTGTAATCATTCACATTGCGTTTTTCTCCAATGTTGATGATATAATATTATCCTCGTTTTAGATTAAAATCCAATAAAAACCATGTAAAAAAAGTTGCGATATAACAATTAAAACATTCCGTTTAAAAAGCCTCATACACTTGGGAAATCTATACTCAGACAGTCTTTAGGTAGTATTTATTTAGGAATCAAAACTATTAAGATAAAAAAACATCCTTCTAGTAGAAATATTTTTGTATAAAGCAATGTAAAAAAGTTATCATTTCTATTTACCTGTGCTTAAATCAAAACGAATATTCCATGAACAAGGCTAATTTTTAGAAGTGAAACTCTCTTCCGTTTGGTTGTTTCCCATCTGACTACAACTTGGATGTCTTCACGTATAACATAAACAAATTCCTGATGAACCGCCCTCTTAAGTAAGACATTTTATCAGATCTCCATCACCAGCGATTACTACGCTATTATCCCATTGCCTACTGTACACGCAATAACCCTTATCTCCGAGTGGCCTCCGGGCCTTGCTAAGTGGTGACTTCCATGTAAAAAAAAATATTAGTAAGCAAATTGATAGTATTTTGTAGTTTATATTTAACAAAAGAGAATTGTATTTATTGATGCAGAAATACTAGAAAAATACATGGGTGTACGTTCGAAACTATTGTTTGTGGTACGCTATGATCTGCTCGGCTTTATTAATTGGCTTACTAACATGTAACTCTTTTGAGTTCGCTGTCTTTCGTAACGGCCGGTTTCGTAAACCATAATAAATGACTCTTTGTTGAGGTTAGAGAATAAATTTGAACACTCATCGGATTAGAAGTGAGAAATGGGACACTTCGAAAACCCCTAATCTAGCGAATATTATTTGAGATTTAAATCGATTATCAAAGGGCGTGTCAGGACAATAAAATATATAAAAAATTAAAAACACGGGGACAGTATACAATGCATCGTGGATACATTATTGGCACTTTCTGTAACTGTCGCTTCTCTTAATGTTTCTCTCAGTACTCGTTTAGGATGAGTGATTTTTTTTATAACGGAAGAAGAAAACGTTGTATTCTAGGTCGAGAGTATTTTTGCGTGAGAAGCGACCTGAAATATCGGAGATTCCTTGTTTCTATTCATATCCTTATACACATTAATAATAATAAGCGTAATAGAGGGAAGCGTTTTACTACAAGTGAAGAAGCTTAATTTTATTGTCAACAATTTTAAGGCGATATAGTAGCTGGCCTCATCATTATGAGCGTTTATGCAAAGTAAAGATTCAGACATTTTCATGCCTTACCTTTCCATTTTTCTGGAAACTTTCAACGAAAATTAATATTTTCATACTCAGAATTGTTTATCGATATTTCATGTAAATTGATGTGTCTTTGCACACTCTTTCCTGACGGGTTCAAGTACTTACTGATGTCGATTTGCGGAACAATTATCATCCATTATTTACCCTGAAATTGTTAATATAAGTTAGAGTAATTAATTGATAAGACAGCGAGACAGCTTGGAAAGACGAGATGGCGATGGGGAAGTTTATGGACATCAAGCGAGATGGACGCAGATGTTCGACTTACAACGTGTATCCTTGTACTTATTGTAACGATGACCAACAAAAACAAAAAAAAATCAAAATTGTTTGAGAAGTAGTGAAATAGACAGCGAAAAGGAGCAAGAACAAGATGAGCAAGAAGAAGATGAGTAAAAAAAACTAATAATCTCTGAATAAACCTCGTAGATTTTTACGCAGAAACAAGTACAAAACATCGGATATCGGAAGCTGAAAAATCTCAGACAAATGAACAGATAAAATATACTGCTGCAATGAACATGAAACAAGCATACACTCATTATAATGTTACATGATAAGGTGTGTCCCCTTTTCATGTAAGTATAAAAATGGAGAATTTAGTTTAAAATGAAAATGAAATAGCAATAGACAAATTCGAACCTCGTAATTTAGTTTAGAAATAGATTACGTGTGAGAATTTAAAAATGTAAAACAAACATTTGTTTAGAATATAGATAAATATTTCAAGGAAAGAATGTGAACTCTCAAGTTTGTTATGAAATTTTAAATTGAAAGAATGCAGCTTATAAGATAATGTTTTTAACATATTGGATAAATAGGTTACTGAGAAATAGGAAAAGTTTTGGACACATATGTCCAGAGCACGTAAAAGAAGGCACATGTTTTAACATGTGTATGACGTCACGGAAAATAGAAAGTTCTAGGAATAAAGAAAAAAACTTTAGAGTTATTCAGTCAGTGAAGAAACTCGGAGAGAGTGTCAGGCGTCTAGGAGCGAGACGTCACTTCAAGGAAAATGTGAGACTTTGAATTCTTGGTGATGGAAACGGCCGGTCGTGACGAAATAAACATTATATCTTTTGTAAAGCTCGTCTTGTCTTATGATTCTTACAAAAAGGTAAAGTGGAATTGTATTATATATTTGTGTTATATGTCTTTACATACACGTCTCAACATCATCATGTCCGAACTGTCTGAACACTATCCCTTCACTCCAAGAGCTTTCTCCTTCTCTTCCAATCTACACATCTAAAGAATGAAAATTTAATATAACAATCTCTCTAAGACTCTTTCTAAGCCTCTCTCTCTCACAAGAAAAAGCATCACTGTAATAAGACTCTTACTCCCTCTCTCTCTCTCTCTCTAAGACTGTGCTTTTAATAAGCATCCCTTCCTAAGACTCTCTTTTAATGAGACCCCCTATATAACAATAACTGTAGCTTTATAACTGAAAAATAACTAGAAATCCACTTGAGAGAATTTTTTTCGTGTAAAAGCAGCGTTGACTTCGAATCGTAAAAAAACGTAACAGACTAGCGTTATTACCACAGTGGGTATACTCAAGTTACAGCTCAGTCTTTAATGTAAGAATCATCAACAGCAAATTAGGTAAAAAGAATATCAAAGAGAACATGGAAAAGTTCAATTAAAGAAGTTTTGGACAAGAGGTTTGTAAAAAGACCTAACAGCAGAAAAGGACAATTACAAAGGTACTAGAGTTGATGGCAAAAGCATCTTATGCGACTAGAAAAGATGAATGTGGAGTAGAATGTGTGAGCAAGTAAAAGCATCTGGAAGGCAATATATGTCAAATAAAAAAGAGAGAAAAGAAATGAGAAAAATATGACAGGGAAGTAATTGCTGGTGGAAAAACATGATAATTTGAAGAACTATCTGCGTTTTATGAACAGTAAAAAATAAGTGTCCGGGAGTAACATCAGAAAGTATTAACCAAGAAAGTCAATAAACACGGGTTCAGTTCTTGAAAAGTTCAAACGCTGCAACAACTCATATTTATGTGAGAAAAATTAAGGTTAAATGGAAACAGAGTGTGATATAAAGTTTATAAGTACTTTGATTGATTAATCCATAAATTATTACTGAAACTGAAGGAAATCTAGAGAATGGGAGAACGTGTTGCCAAAAGGTACTATGCTGACCAAAACAGGTAAACTCTGAAGTAAATAGCGACTTTCGGTCGATATGTATTATAAATGCTGATAGTCAGATTCACATTTGCATCATGAATACGATTTTAATTACTTTACGCAACATTACACCGTGTTTATTGCACAAGCCATATCTATCTGAATGCCACCAGAGGAACGATAAAGCAGAAAGGATATTGGGGTCTAGGATTCGTTTAAATGCTAAAAAGCCTTGTTGCCTAACGATTTATACATGTGAGCCAAAACAAGCCAATATCACGGTCAGTCTGTTTAGATTAAAAAGGTAAATGGAAAGCAATCTAAAATCTTGATCGATGGTACGCTAGAAATTTATGCTATCAAATAGAATATGAGGATTAAAGATAATAAAAACAAAAGACTTACTCAACAATATCGGTGAGTATCAATATGCCATATAAATATAAGATTTCCTGTATTTAGTTTAGTCTATATTCAGCGTTTGGTGGATGCTTTTTTATATATTAAGTTGCTTTGTCAAAGGTCGAAGTTATGGAATGAAATTTTAATATGTTTATCAGGATCTAACTTGACCAACCAAATCTGAGAAAAACATAAAACTGTGCAATGTAAAAAAAAAAACCTTGAAGCTTGTAGTGACCTTAGTACTTGGTACAAAGTAAGAAAAGTACGTATTAATATGATGTTATAGGCTCTAGCGATCCTGAGATACGTTAAAATTAAGTACAATAGAAACAACCAGGAAATGAAAATCTCCAGAAAAGGTTGTTAAAGTTCATTAAAGCAAAATCCTGCTGAATTGTTACCGCTCAAACGGTATTGGCATTATATAAGTTTAACCCATTCTTAATAATGAGAATAATAGAGGGGATCAGTTCCGCTGTGAATACTAGAAATTTCTGGAACAGGGAGCGTTAGTTAATCCAGTTTACCAGTGGAGGCATTGTTATAAAATGGAAATATAAAAAAATAATTGTAAAAATTCTGAACTGAGAGAATATCTGCAAATAGACGATATCAATGCAGAGCTTGTTAATGAGGTCACCTATAATTATTTTTTATCTCCAACCTAGTAAGGTGTCATATTTTAGCTAATGACAAATATAAATCCGCTAAAGTTCGTACGCTCAGGCATTTTCTAACAGTGTTCAGAAAAAAAGCTAAACCGGTGTACTTAAAGGCACAATAAATTACCGAAAATTATTTTCGATGAGACAAGGAAGCAAGGTGAGTGGGTTAATTGTGATAAATTACCTAATAAGCCTAAACAAAAAAAAAAATACGTTCATCTCGTTCGTACTAGAAGCACTACTAAAAATCTACAAGGAAAAAAAATCATGAAATACGAAGAGAATTGGGAAGGCTCATCAGCGAATGAAATAGGTCTTTCTAGGGTACAAGCGCTTCTTTCTAATACTCACTAAAAAACCCAGGTTCTGTTTTATGTTCGCTAAAAGTCTATCAATCGTTTGTAACTGACTGCCGTTTTAATACGATAATAATGTTGCTCAGATGACATAGATCGCAAATAAAAAAAACTATTGGAGGAATGAAGTAAAGGTTATTGATATGCATGTCGGTTTCGAGTAAAGATTAGGTGTCGCGGATTTCCTGGTGAAAACTAAAGCAATGTGTTCACACAAATCGGCTTTAGCTTGCGATGGAAGAAGGCCCCGATGCCATTGGTTCAAAGCGAAAAAAATCGAGCGCCGAGCTCTGCTATTAGAGCAAGCAAGATAGATGGCTAGAATAATAAAGGCAGAACTAACTTAAAATATAAATCATGTCAGTACAAGCGACCTTTTATCTATATGGAACAGGAAAAAGTAATTTTCGAAGTTCAAGCCACGTTGTCAGACAGTCGATACTGTAAGGGAAACCTGATTTACATTGAGGGGCGGAGGTCTGCAAAAGAGCCATCGAGACAGACAATTGTTAGCTAGCAATTTTATCGGATTTACTATGACGAAGTAAAATATTACAATGAATGACTAAGATACACTGAAAACAATTTAATATCTTATTATTGATAGTTTACCTTTCATCTAAGAAGAGACTATGTAATTTGCCTTTGAATATGTCTAAACATTACTTAAGCCTTATGTTCAGACATGGTTAATGGAACGGAGATCAGATACCTAGACTAAATTAAGCGTTTTGTCTGAATTTCCATACAGATTGATGCGTTAAACAATTTTTATTGCTTTATTATTATGATTGCAAAAAAATAGTGGGTTCGAGACAGAAATTATATCGTGTTAGAATATAAATTAAATTTTTCAGATAAAAAAACAATCGTCCAAAGAGTTGAAATCATACTAGTTATAATAATATTGATAACTCAGTCAGAAGCAATTATTCATTAACTAGCGGAACGTGTGGAAATTCCACAAAGAACACATTCATATGTAATATAATGAGTTTTGCACTCTTTAGAATGTCAGTGTAAATGGGGATGCTCTGATATTATTGTAACTCTTTTATTACATCTATAAAAGTATATATCTACGCTAGCCCGATCGTGAATTATGCGTAAATATGTTATCTTTTTGCATAAAAATGATATTTATGATATTTTAATTAATAAATAAACTTACGATATTTTAATCATAACAAATAAATAATATTTCTGATGTTCTAATTCTTGCTTAAATATATTTTAATTCTTGGATATACGGCATAATAACGTTATACAGACCGGTTTCCGTCAGATTACCGAAGTTAAGCAATGATGAGCCTTGCCAGTACAGAACGGGTGACCATTTGGACCTTCCAGGTGCAGCATGTGCTCTCCGGTTATGTTAGCGTTGTTCCCAGTCGTCCAGGGCTCTCCATATCATTGGATTCATGTAGTATCGATTAAGTAGAGACGTTGTTGGGATTGCGCAACCCTTCCACATAATTACACGCGCAGCTCCGCCTATGTTTTGTTTTTCTGAGACTGAACGAAGGCATCAAATTATTGCAAATTTCGTATATCTTATTGTAGAATTAATCTTCTATCAATGATGATACATTATACTGTTGGGATTTAAAAAATAAAAAATGTATATCTATATGAATTGGGTGCATCAGCTGGAATCGAAAACCAAACTTATATATATATATATATATATATATATATATATATATATATATATATATATATATATATATATATATATATATATAGCATCGATTATCGAAGACATTCCGACACAAAACCAATCTAACAACACTGCAAAGTGCATGGCGTACAATTGTGTAAAATTACAAAAACATATGCCCAGCCGTTTATATGTAAATAGTGAAAGAGCTCATACACACATATTGACGCAAACACTTATTATTTCAACATGGTCCATAAACTGTTGGAGTACCAAATATGTTTTTTATATTTTAGATAAATATGATGGCAATTATTGTACAAAATGTAAGTATTTGATAATTTTACTAAGAGTTTTTGAGGAAACTATTTCTTAGAAATAAGATTACTGGAGTGCCATCAGTTATAATCAGAACCGAAACCAAAACTTATGAAGAATTCTTGGTAAAAATATTTATTACAAGAAATAGAATGCGATAAAAATTAAACTACAGTTACTTGGATGTAAGCATGCCACACAAAATAAAAAGCGCATACGCTATTCTATGAAAAAACACATATGATTTCTCTAATGTCTAAACTTACTTAACTTTCTATCCATCTTATTTTTAACACTTTTCTCTTAGTTATAATGTATTTTTATCTTCATATTATAAGTTTATATAGTTATTCTTGTTGTTTCTACTTCATTTAATATTTCTTTATATATACTTCTCTTCTTTCCCAATAAAATATCATTAAGCCAGTTCTTTACCTATAATTTACATTTTGTATATTTGTAGTTTTTCTCATCATCTGATGAGTAACAATTTGCGTCGACATTCCATGCGTTTACTCTTTCCTTCTCACTATATATTTATTAATCTAAGCATATAATCAACTAATATGCAACGTGCATTCCTCACATGTTATAAAATATATATAGATATATACATATACATATAATATATATATATATATATTATATATATTATATATATACATATATATCCATATACACATTATATATATCCATATATATCCATATATATATATATATTATACATATCCATATATATATACATATATATATTATATATATCCATATATATATATATCCATATCTATATTATATATATACACACAAATATATATCCATATATATATGTGTGTATATATATATAATATGTATACATATATATTATATATATGTATATATATATACATATATATATTATATATGTATATATATACATATATATATTATATATACAAATATATAATGTATACATATATATATATTATATATATACATATATATATGTCCATATCTATTTATCTATAAAAGTAAAAGTGTATGTGTGTATGTGTACATTTCCCTACGCAATAACTCTGTCAACTTTTAGTCTACAGACTCGGAATTTTATATACAGAGTACTGAGATTTGGGAAAATCGATGTGATCGGTTTTGGGCCAGAAAGTTGGCGATTAAGGGGAAAAGTTCAACGATTTGAACTTTTGAGAACTCTACCAAACTCCTCCAACAATTTTGAGTCTACACATATAAAACTTTAGATATTGGTTTCTTGGACATTGATCAAACTTAATAACTAGATTTGATCCTAATACAATAAATTGTAAGGGGTCATAATAGGGGTCAAAATGAAAAAAATGTCAGTTTTTTTTTTGCTAATCATATACCCCCAAACACCCAGGAAACGCCGAACTCCCATGCTAGAGTATATATATATATATATATATATATATATATATATATATATATATGTGTGTGTGTGTGTGTGTGTGTGTGTGTGTGTGTGTGTGTATGTATATATATATATGTATATATATATATATATAGTCATCCACATACAGTACTGTTTCGCTGTTTCACAGCTCATCAGTGCGGCTAGACAGGCAACTACCTCAAGCCATGTATATATATATGTGTGTGTGTGTATGTATATATATATATGTATATATATATATATATATATATATATAGTCATCCACATACAGTACTGTTTCGCTGTTTCACAGCTCACCAGTGCGGCTAGACAGGCAACTACCTCAAGCCATGTATATATATATATATATATACATGAGACTTGGGAAGGAGCATAGGTAGGTGAAATATTTTTCTCATCTTTTTCTTTATAAGGGAACTGAATCCTATGCTCTTCATTGTTAAAGTGGTTGTTAATCAATACGTCTGACTAAAAGCTGTTCTTGTGAAAATTTTAAAACGACATGAGGTTTGAATTTGTCCGAATAGTCTGGAAACAATTGTAGGTAACGATGAAATACAGTATTTGTTGCTATCAATCTATTTCTGTATGTCTTGATATTATTAAAAAATACACACACACACACACATACACACATATATATATGTGTGTGTGTGTATACGTGGTTATATCTATATCTACATAAGACCATACCATTTTATCTATGTTTATTCTTATATATATATATATATATATATATATATATATATATATATATATATATAAACATGGATACAATGGTATGATTTTATATGCATATATATATATATTTTATATATATATATATATATTTTATATATATATATATATATATATATATATATCGCATATTGTAATACAAAAGTCTTTACATCAGTAAAGCCGCTCATATGTTTACTACAAAACATTTAAAAGACACGGAGACTGTAGTTGTACAATTAGAACTAGCAACACTTTCTTCTCCAACATCTATTATTCGTGTATAGTCACTACTATTCCTAATGCACTACTGCCTAGAATTCAGTGACACATTTCTATCTCGGGGTACTGTAGTGATAGTTTCTTTCTTTCAGTTTCACACTGCTAATAAATGCCGGAGATATATAAAACTTCTGTAGCCATGATTGCAAAATTTAGTCAGTTATAATGCCGATGCAATCTGTAATGTACTCTGATCGATTTAGGCGGAATAAAAATAAAATGCGTTATGTTGGAATCCGATTCGTATAAGTGATGCCAGTGTTTTAAGTCGCATTATTCTATAGAGGAATTGTTTGTAAACTTATGCATGATCACATATCAGCTTTAATTAGAGCAATAAACATAATTAAGACATTTTTTCTAAGAACTGACCCATTAAATTATCGCCCTATTAGCCTCCTCTCACTTCTTGCCAAAATATTTGAGACCTTAATTAACCATGCTCTAGTCTAGCACCTTACAGATGCTAAACTTCTGACCGACGAACAATATGGATTTAGACAAGCCCGTTCCACAGCAGACATCCTCACTGTAATCTCTGAACGCATATACCATTCATTGGACAAAGCGGGAGAGGGCAGAACGGTAGCTCTAGATATATCTAAGGCTTTTGACACGATATGGCATGAGGGTCTCTTCAGGAAGATTAGATCATACGGTATCACTGGTAGAATACTTAACATAATTAAATCCTTCTTAGATAAGAGAAAAATCCAGGTTGTCCTCGACGGTCGTACATCTAAACAATATGATATAAATTCGGGAGTGCCCCAGGGATCTATCCTTGGACCTCTATTGTTCCTGATATTCATAAATGACCTCCCCGACAAAATTGCCTCTGAGATGGGTATATATGCTGATGACACCACACTCTGTAGCAGGCACGACAGGAAAACCAATGAGCATATATCTAAAGTAATGGCAGAAACACTAGAGGATGACCTCCAATCAGTAGTGGAATGGGGACAAAAATGGATGGTCACGTTCAATGCCACCAAGACTAAACTGGTTTCATTCAATAATTACAAGAAACCTTCTCTACCACCTATAGCAATGGCCAACGACTGAGAGTACGTCTTTCAAGCTCCTTGGCCCAACGTTCACAGGAAACATGAGCTGGAACAATTACATCGAGGGCATTGCCAGGGCCGCTGCAAGGAAGGTGGGCTCTCTCTACCGTGCTAGAAAACTACTAACACCCAAAAGTATCCTGTACCTCTATAAGGCCACCATTCGCCCATGTATGGAGTATTGCTGTCATATTTGGGTTGGTGCATCGGCTACTAGTCTCTCGCTCCTTGACAGTGTTCAAAGAGAGTCGCAAATCTGATAGGCCCTAAACTGGAATCTAAGCTTCAGCCTCTGTCCCATCGACGAAACGTTGCATCCCTCTGCCTGTTCTACAAGTATTTTAATGGTGAATGCTCTGATGAACTGCAAGCACTCGTGCCCCCACGACGCGAACGCCCTCGACAGACCCGACGAGCTGCAAAATCCCACCCCCACAATGTAGAGATCCCTAGATGTAAAAGATCTTTCTACTCCAGTAGTTTCTTCCCCAGAACTGTTAGACTTTGGAATTCCATTCCAGGTCACTGCTTCCCCAACTGTACTGACATGCAGAAGTTAAAGTGCAACGTAAACCAATATCTTGCTGCCCAAATCCCTACATAGTACCCCAGTAGTTGTTTCCCCAGATAGTAGTCCCCTACACCAAAGTGGAAATGTGCCTTGTTTGGGGTTAAAATGTAATTTTGAAAAAAAAGTTAGTTTTTTGCATTCAGACTGAAAGGGCGGAGTATGTAATATTCACCGTTTGAGAGTTTCGAATCGGCGACGAAGACATCTCTGATCCCTCTTATCAATGAACATATCCTTAGGCAGGTGTAAACTGCGACTAGAATATAGTTAAAATTAAGATTTATGAAGAGTCCCCCTCGCCAAACTTTCACAAACAACACTCGTCTAGCCAAAATCCACACTCTTTATCTGTGCCTAAACCTAAATATAGATTCCATGTACATGCTTCTTTCTTAGACACACACGCCTGTGGAACTCTCCTCCGATTGCCCGCTTACCAGCTGACTACAGTCTGATTGTCTTCAAGTCCCACGTAAACAAATTCTTTATTAACCGATTTAAAAAATTCCCACTATTAAAGTTTACGAAACTATAATCACATTGGCTTATGTATACCCATTAAACCTTATTCGCGCGTGGCGTCCGGACTTTGATAATTGGTTATTCCTGTGTAAAAACGGCGCTATTCTAGTAGGTCCACAGTGATCACTAGTTTTTAACATCAAGATTTACGCACGTTGGCTAGGTGGCCGACTTATTCAGTTTAACGTACAGTACACAATGTGCAGTACACAATGTGCAGTACACAACGTTATGAACCTAGTTTTTTAAAGAAGCAGCCATAATTATTACTAAAATCATTTTAATACCTACATACTCTCATGTTTTGGGGAATTATCAGTTTAAGAATCACGATTACCGAACGTTGAGTGATTCGAACCCATCACCTAAGTTATTTCTGACTCTATTAACAAAGAGGACAAACTCCGACCGGTGTGAACCGCGTCGTTAATTTAGTTGAAATTAATATTTAGGAAGCCTAAAAGTCATTCAAGTAGGTCTAGAGTGATGCAATGATTTACGCATCACGATCCTAGCACGTAGACTATGAACGACTTAATCATTTCAACGTTTTTAAAGAGGCTGGCAGAATTATTATAATAATTATTGTAAATACCAACAAACACAAGTGTTTCATTCTGTTCGAGAATTATCAATGGAGAGAGCGAAACAGGCCACGAAGCAATCTTTTACTCCATTATAAAGGAACATGCCCCTCATACGTCATAAATCACAGCTACAATTTAGTTGAAATTTACATTTATAAAGCATAAAGTGCTACTACGGAAGTAGGTCTAGAGGCATCTAATGATTTTAACATCACGATCTATGCTCGTAGGATAAGTCACCGAATAATCTATTTCAATATACAGCGCTGATCTATATGAACTACAGTTATTAAAGAGGAAGACATAACGTTTCTTTAACTTCCACTTTAAACCCAAACAAGGCACAGTGAAACTTTGATGTATGGGGTTACTATCAGGGACATAATATGCAGGGATATATATAGGGAGTTAAGTCGCAAGATTTCTATTCACATTACACTTAAACTGCTGCATGTCAGTACAGTTGGGAAAACAGGACCCCGGAAGGAAGTTCCAGTGTTTAGCAGTGCTGGGGAAGAAACTATTAGAGTAGAAGGTCTTCTTAATCTTAGGATCTCTACTGTGTAGTGGTGGAATGTTGTGATTGTCAGGTTTGTCAGTGGTATTTACATCGAGGAGGTACAATTCTTGTAATTTGTCCAAATGTCCACGACTTAAACAGATGTAGAACAGGCAGAAGGGTTGCAACATTTCGTCGATAGAACATAGGTTGAAGCTTGGCTGACAGTACGATACCTATCAGATTGGCGACTCTGTATTTAGCCCTAACAAGGAGCGGATTAGTAGCAGGTATGTCAACCCAAATGTTACAACAATACTCCATACATGGGCGAATGATTGCATGATAGAAGTACAGGGCACTCAGTCGTAAATAACTTTCTAGCACAGCAGAGAGCCCATCTTCCTCGCAGCAGCCCTGACAATGTTCTCAATGCATCTGTTCCAATTTATGTTCCTTATGGCCGATGTTAGACCGATGAGTTTGAAATAAATACTAGCAGGCAATGTATCTTTAGCCATAGCTGTTAGGGTTGAGAAGGTTTCTTGTTATTATTGAAGGAAACGAGTTTGGTCTTGAGAGCATTGAATGTGACCACCCATTTTTGTCCCCATTCCTCTACATATTGGAGGTATTGCTATAGTATTTCTGCCATTTTCTTAGATATGTGTTCATTCGTTTTCCACTCGTCCACTGTTATAGATCGTGATGTACTCAGCAAATATACACAGCTTAGAGACAATTTTATCAGGAGAGGTCATTTTGGAATATTAGGAATAATAAAGGGCCACGGATAGACCCCAATATATATAATATATGTATATATATATATATATATATATATATATATATATATATATATATATATATATTGTTAGTACCGTTCTAGCTTTCGAACAAAAGGCGACATTTAGCTTCGAGATTTTACGATATTATGTGCCTCCGTATAAATATGGATGTTTTTATACATTGATTAGCGTAATGAAATCTTTTTTATGCATAAAACTTACTAGTTTTACATGGCAAAAATCAATGAAATATTTTTTTCAAATGTAAATTAAAAGTGAAACTTCTAAAATAATCTTAGAATGTTAGGTGATATAAGGCGTTTATTTTGTCAATATCGCCTGTTTCCTCTTATATCGGATTTTTTTTAACATGGATTGTCGATACTCATCGAATACATTCCGATCTAAAACCAATGTAAAAAAACTATCAGGTAAATGACGCACATTTGCGTGAAATTTCAAAAACACAGCCTATCCGTTTATGAGTCAAAAGTCAAGGATCTCATACACACATATTGACGCACACACTAAGTTAGTTTTATAGATTAGTAAACATTGTCAAAATATAAGTATTTAATAATTTTGATAATTGCAATGAATTTCTTCCACTATGCGTGTCTATGTAATAAGTCTGTTAGCAGTGTACCGGATGTTTCAAATTGAACTTTGGCTTTCCAATCCAGGTGTTTCTAGAAACACTAATTAAGTGCAGTAAGAAAAATGATAATATATATATATATATATAATATATATATATATATATATATATATATAATATAATATAATATAATATAATATAAAGCTGAATGTCTGTGTGGGTGTGTGTGTGTGTGTGTCTGGTCACGAATACGCTCCTATATGGTTGACTATTTAAAAAAAAAAAAACTGATTACATATAATGATAGAAGCTGTATCGAGACGAAGGAATGGGTATGCTTGATCTGGCAGAACGGTTGTTCATTAAAATTGTGGAGTCTGCGTTCGCACCTGGTCCACAAAGTATGGAAATAAATAATTAAAAAAAAAAAAAAAAATTTACAACTGTTTTGATATAGATGTGCATAAGAATACTTTGATAAATATGTTTTAACTTAAATAGGGATGGTATGATACAATTGTGAGATCTGAGTTCGCGCCTGGCCTCCATAGAATGGAAATAGGCACATACTTTAATAAAGACTTTTCATATCTATCTGCGTAAGTATAATTTGATAATTATGGTTCAGTTTGAAGAAATATGGTATAATAAAATTATGGAGGTTTCGTTCGCACCTGAACGCCATAGAATAGAAATATGTCACAAAGTGTAACAAGGTTTTTTAATATAGATCCACAGAATATTGTGAGATAAGTATTTCAGTGTGAACAGGTATGGTATAATAAATTATGGGTTTTATCTAATTTATTTTTACTTTCATCATATTTTGCTTTGGTTTTGATGCCCCCAAATTCAACCCAAATTTACAACCCTTCCTTTTCATAACCTATCATACTTTCATAAATCAGAGTCAATTTTCTGTCGGCTATTTTTAAAGCTAGTCAACGACGGGTACTTTTGCTAGTATAATATAAAGCTGAATGTCTCTGCGTGTGTGTCTGGTCTCGAATACGCTCATATATGGTTGCCTATTTAAAAAAAAAAACTGTTTACAAATAATGATGGAAGATGTATCGAGACACAGGAATGGGTGTGTTTGATCTGGCAGAACAGTGGTCCATTAAAAATGTGGGATCATAATTCGCAACTTGTACACAAATATGGCAATAAATAATTTAAAAATTCAAAAGAACGTTTACAAGTGTTTTTGATATAGATGTACATAAGAATACTTTGATAAGTATTTTTTAACTTAAATAGGGATGGTATAATAAAATTGTGGGGTCTGCGTTCGCGCCTGGCCTCCATAGAATGGAAATAGGCACAAACTTTAATAAAGATGTTTCATATCTATCTGCGGAAGTATACTTTGATAATTATGTTTCATTTTGAAGAAATATGGTATAATAAAATTATGGGGTGTTCATTCGCACTTGGAAATATGTAACAAAGTTTAACAAGGTTTTTTAATATAGATCCACAGAATATTGTGAGATAAGTATTTCAGTGTGAACAAGTATGGTATAATAAATTATGGGGTTTATCTATTTTATTTTTACTTTCATCATATTTTGCTTTGGTTTTGAAAGTCGAAGCTATCTCTTTACAACCCTTCCTTTTCATAACCTATCATACTTTCATAAATCAGAGTCCATTTTCTGTAGGCTATTTTTGAACCCAGTCAACGACAAGTACTTTTGCTAGTATGTATATATATATATATATATATATATATATATATATATTTATATATATATGTATATATATATATATATATATATATATATCACGAGTAATCAAAATGCCACTGTTCATCTAACACTGTCGTCTAAACAACTGTTGTCTCTTTGGTCTCATTCAGATACTGTATGCATATTTTAATCAACAAGATATCACAAACATTTTTTATATTAGCGGTAAAGTGGTAAAGTTTATTTAAATAGAAATTGACTTTACCAGCGAATATAAAATAGGTGTAGTTATTTGTATGTGACGTGGATAGGTATCATTCCATCTGGTTGGAAACACGCCCATATCTAAACCGCTACATAAGGAGAACAAATGACAAAACTAAGTTTTTTATGCTTAATTTTTATCGTATTTTACCAATTAGTAAATATCCACTCTACAAAATATTTCATTTGTGCAAATTGTTATCAATAGAAAAAAAGGTATTTAACACCTGTGCATTAATATCACGGAAAAACTTTTTTAGTTTCGCTTTGAATGGCACGGAAGAAGGTGCGGATGCAATTTAAGAAGCGGGGGAACAAAAATGTAAACATATTTTAACAACAATAAAATAACACAAAATTAACATTAATTATCTGAACGTATACTGCATAAAATATTAAGATTATTTTAACAGAAGTTTATTTAAATAATTTTACACCAAAACTCTTAAATGTATGAACCGTGTCAAATGGTATGATTTAAATATATATATATATATATATATATATATATATATATATGTGTGTGTGTGTGTGTGTGTGTGTGTGTGTGTGTGTATGTCTGTGTCTGTGTGTGTAAAGCTATTAAGCTATACACAGACTACTGCGTTTAATTCTCGATGAAAAAAAGTTAAACTACAATATATTGTAACCTGACGATTTCCTATACTGAAAAAACTTGGACGCATCCCTTAACCTTAATTTGCATAAACGTGCTTATATGGTCATATCACGTATTGATCACTGCTTAATTAATTGTTAAAATCGATACATAAAATATTTCATCTGCGTGTAACATTTTATTTGAATACATGAGATATAAGGACGTATGTTGTAATGGCGAAAACTGGTAAGAAGACATGATGTTGAACGCCATTTTGTATATTTTTTTTTAGATTTTCGATTAGTTTTTTTTTTATTTCTTTCGAAGAAAATATAGCCTAAAGTATATGTCTAAAAGGAAAAACCAATATTTTTTACTCGTGGAAAAAATTCTAATAAAATGGTTTCACAGCGACGTCGAACACTGAAAGTTTCAGCTAAATTTGAAAATCAAATACATTCACTGTAAAAAAATCCCTTAAAAATAAATATTTTGTCCAGGAATATTTCAAAAGTTTACTTGCAAAGTAAAATCTTTAGATATAAAATTAAATACAAAAATATTGAATTAAATACAAATTAAAAGGTACAAAACTAGTTAATTAGCCCCCAAAAGAGATCTCGTCTCACACAATCGAAACAAACGTAATGGCTTCGCTCATAAGTTCTACGTACGCCAAAATCTCAGAAAGTCAGTTTTAATTTATAAATTTTCAGAAAAATTGAAGCATCATTATATATTAACTATTTATATACTTAATTATGTGACGACTGGATTTATTCCCAAACATATTGAAACAGTAAATTAAATTAATCTGTTTTAAACGAAAGTTAAAGTGCATTTTAAGTATGAAAACTGTCAATTAATACTTTCTTATACTGATACAGATAATACGAACAAGAAAAATAGTACGATACTAGACTAGTCGTGACGCCTTGTGTCAGTACATATAGCTAGCTATGAAATATTGAGTATACAGAATTAATTTATAAAAGTGTATGTAGATTTACAGAATTAATGTATAAACGCGCAAAAATTGAATGCACGCGTGCGCGAAACCAGACATGATTACTAATAAAACAATACAGCATTTTGTCCGCGCGAAAATAATTGAATACTCGCACGCGCGAAAACAAACATACGCCCAGTGAAGACATTACGGAATACATTGGATAGTAAAGGCCGTAACATCATTTCCCTTAGATTAAATGAAAAACACTTAATATGAGAGAAAGATAATTCAGTAAAAACATTGGAAAAGGTGGAGGATACAAGGACAGAGGATCCATTATACAGGTTTACCCTAGTTTTGTTGTGCGTGTGTTAATAGCCTTAACAATATCAGGAAATAATAATTAACTGATTAAGTAATATTTAACGGTGAGACCTTTTCAAATCAAATATTTAAAAGAAAAAATGAAAAATCCGCGACACACACGGGTTTTGGACTATTTCTTTGTATTTTGAAAATGTTTGGAGTCTATGACCCCACCCTTCAACCATCACCACCACCACCACCACCACCACTGAACGTGAACAAAAATACTAACGACTACATATCTCGTTTATTGCTGGGTTGTCGAGAAGCGAGTGTTCATTTTACGTAAATTTTATGTAGGAAATTGAGCTCCCAATCTAAAATGTTTAACAATTTTTATTATAAAAATCTTTCTTTTATATTATCTTATATAGCCGTTAATACGTATTAGCCAAAATATTATATTTTCATACATTTAAAGATGTACACTACGCTGGGATATGTCGTAAAAACATTTTTTTAAACTACGTAAATTGATAAGGTTGCTTTTTTGTTTTTCTTTTTAATTAGAAAAAACATATTAAAAGTGCAATTTTGTTTAAAAACGATTCCAACTTGCAATAAAAAAATCCAAATAAAATAAACGAAAATAAAAAAGCGGATATAACAAGTCAGTCACGGAAAGCTGAAGCAGTTTACGGGTAAAAATAACTTCATTTTATTTTTATTTTTAAGGCGGTGAGTTGTATATAGAGTCATTGTTGGAAGTTGCTTAAACAGTTTGCAACTTCACGATCACTCTTTTCATATATGATTAGCTACATGGGAGCGGTTACATATAATTTTTCCTGGGAGTGGCTGGAGCAGTTTACGAGCTACACGTCACTATATTTCATATATATATTTTAAGGAGGGGTATATAATGTCTATCTATGAAATGGATGTAACAGGTTAGTATGTATTAATCACTTTATTCCATACATATTTTGGGTATAAAGTATATAAAATATGTCCCGGAAATTGCTGAAGAAGTTTACAGCCTAAAAATGACTACATTCATATATATATATATATATATATATATATATATATATATATATATACATATATATTTGTGTTTATAGATCATATTAATATATATATATATATATATATATATATATGTATTTACAGGGTGACCCGGAAAAAACGGGCTCCAACTCTAATTAGGCTCCGTTTCTTAGTGTTTTGTTCGCATGAAATGAAACTTTGGTCATAACTAGTTTATTATATTCAAAACATCACATCAAAACATTAGGGTCTTTGGCCATTTTTCTCCGTTGTACAGCATATGTTCTAGATATACTTTCTATGTTTTTTGGGTTTTTTTGGTGACCCTTTATAATCTATTAATATATATATATATATATATATATATATATATATATATATATACAAATAAAGAGTATAAAACGTCATTCCCTAAACTAACTGAAGATGTTTACAATATCTAAACCACTTTATTTCATTTATACTTCTTTTTTAAGTAGTGTGTATGAGGAGTCAGTCCCAGATAAGCTGAATTAGTTTACGATGAAAAACTCACTAAATTTTACATGTATATTTAGGAAGGGATTGTATAGAATAGGTCCGGATAGCTGAATTTGTTTACAGTCGAAAAAATTACTTTATTTCATATATATATTTTAGAAGGAAATGGTGATGACTGCAGCAGCTTACGATCTGAAAGTTATATTATTTCCTATATATTTTAAGTAGACATGTATATGGTGCCATTTCTGCAATAGACTAAAACAGTTCATTATCTCAAAATAAGTTAATTCTTTATATATATATATATATATATATATATATATATATATATATATATATATATATTAAGTAGTCATGTTTGAGTCAGTCTTGGAAACAGCTGAAGCAATTTAAGATCTAAAAATCCCCTTTTCACACATAATTTCAAATAATGGTTTGCTACACGAAGTAAGCCACGGAAGTAGCTGACACAGTTTACGAGCAAATACACTTTGTTTCGTATCTATTTTTAGTAAGCCGGTATATAGTGCCGGGCCTGGCAATTGTTGAAGCACTTTACAACCTGAATATCACTTTATATACGTAATATAATATTACTAACTAAAGACAAACCACATTATTATATAACAAGCAGTGTATGAGGAAATTCCAGAGCTGTATCATCTGTATACACTGTATAATGTATTTTCTCAGTATCACAGGTTATCATAGCTTAAGTCAAAATCTATGTAGGAGTGTGCACCATATCTAATGTTATGCCCAATCAGCGTTAATGCTGTAACATCAGTATTATTTTAAAAGTTTAACATGAATTCAATTTCACTATGGATGATGTAGTTTGTGAACACTGTAATAACGCATTGCTATCGCCATTACTTTCGAGAAACTTTTGAAGTCGCCTCATTGGATGAAAGACGACCACAATATAACTTGTAATACCGTATGACAGAATACATGTTGCAACTGCATAGTGGTCCGAAGTATGAAGAAATGTATTTTAATTCGAAGCTCATGCGATATGCTTATTTCATTTGCTAAAATACAACGTAGTGAAGAGTACGTACGCACATAGATGTGCTTTAATGCCCTATATATATATATATATATATATATATATATATATATATATATATATATATATTGAAAATTGAAACTAAGCAAGACAAAGAATGCAACCTTACAAAATATAATATGACCAAATCGTTTATGTCAACAAAATATATGATGACTGGAATGTACAAACTATATCCGTAAATATTCTATATGTTTCAGCAATACATATTTGCTACCTACGGAAATAGCCGATACACAATAGTTTTTTATTTACACATCATATTAAATAATTTCAATCAAACAAGAGATCAGAAACATTAAGTTTAATACATACAACCATACTGGTGGTACTTAACGCTCGAAATTACATATACTGCATTAATCATCAAAATGATGTTTGGATTTATAAAATTAATGATAATTATTTGTTTAAGATATCGTTACAAACTTTTGATTCCGGAAGTCCTAGGATCACATATTTAACAAGAAATATTCTTTAAACCTTACGGTTTTAGCGTTCCTGATTTTCAATACACTCGATAAAACATAAAATTCCGGTTTCACTTTGATTTTCTTCATTCATATAGACAATTCTTCTGTTTATTTTCATTGTGTTCATCAGAATATATATATATATATATATATATATATATATATATATATATATATATATATATATATATATATATATACAGTGATGATCATATTAATTGGCACGGTAAAATAAAAGTTAAATTTTGTCTAATAAATTCTAAAAAAAGGGATTAAATTTAAGAAACTAACAAAGTATATTATGTATTTTTAACTGGCCTTTCCGATGCAGCAATCGGATTTTAGAAAAAATAAATAACAAAGGAACAACAAACATAATTGCAAAAAACCCTTATTAGACAAAATTTAACTTTTATTTTACCGTGCCAATAAATATGATCATCACTGTATATATTATTTGAATGATCCAAACTTCTGCTCACACATTGGATATTATGCTCGTACTGTCTAATAGTTTGAATTCTTATCGACGCAATCGATAATGTTTATGTTACACTCCGGGATATATAGCACAGCGGCTAACATCCTAAATGTAATAAGTTTTACGTAGCAGTCCTCTGGATGATAACATTTCAATCTTCAGTTTGGACGCATCTTATATAAAATTACGGATAATTTAAGCTTAATACCAAATCATTAATGGCGAACGCTGAGGACTACCGACGCTGATAAAAGATTCCTTTCGAAATTCCACGCGTATTCCTTCTTGGTATAAATAATTCTCATAGATTGAAAAAAATATCACTAAAAAGTATAAAATTTTAAATAAAACGTAGTCAGACTAATAAAATAGACTTAAAATTTTCAATTTCAATCTAAAAGATTCCGAACATTTATATGCAGAAATGATATTACGTTATTGGATTTTTTATAAATTATATTCTGTCATATTTATGTTAGACTAGCAAGGCCACCCGGCGTTGCTCGGGACCGTACAAGACAATGACAATAATTTTGAACATAGCATTTATTATTAGAATGGAGGAAGTTCTTATGTTTATGCATCATTTGCCATTCTCAGCAAAAGAATATTTTACCTACCCTAGGGGCGGTATTACACAACATATGTATGGAATAATTGTACCTTCATTTACAGCACGTATGTTGAAAAAAAAATCCTTACAAAATAAAAAAAATAAATAAAAAATAACCAAAGAAATTTTACCCCCCTCCCCATTTTTTATAGCCTTCAGTTTTCAATTGTCTTGTAAAAAACAAAAAAAAATGTAACACCCACGCATCCCCCACCCCCGTTACACTTTGAAAGCGATTGCGTCACCATGTTATTTATTCATTCGAGTACCTTTCATTTTTAGGCTAAACCTGTTGTCACAAGTTAATTTTTCATGAAGAGATTAAAAACGAAATCCCCCCTCCCGCTTCTGATATGCGATTTTGTAGTTTCAGTCACGTTTAAGTTTAGATTATCAAACCTACCCTCCCCCCTCATCAAAACGTATATCATAGGTGAGATTTTTTTTTATAATAGAGTGGTATAATAAAAAAAACACACCTTATTTCTTATATAAATGTCATACTACGCGAATATATTATATAATTTTCGGTTTGGATTATTTTTATCTAAGCCACAGGTAAGATTTTCTTTCTTTTTCATATGGGTACTATACTGTACAAGTACCTTATTTCTCGGTTAGGATACTGTACAAGTATCTTTTTCTAATGTAAAAATGAAAGCACTTGATACGTTTATGCAATTTTCTGTTGTGTTATATTTTCTGTACGTCAGGGGTAATAATTTGTTTAGTTTGCTATCTGGGTGCTATAGTGAAGAAGCACTATTCCTCATATGTATGTCACACTACTTGAATATTAAACGGGATTTTCGATTTTAATAACTTTCATTTGTGTCATATGTAAGACGTTCTTTGTGTTTCATTAGTACTATACTACACAAGTGGATTATTACTTTGATAGAATTTCTTGTACACATAAATATATTAAAAAGTGATGATTGCATGTGATTTTTGGAACATGGCTATAAAAATATGCAGGCATATATAATACATTAAATTTATAATGATCAGTTTATAATTATAGGAGTGAATCCGATACATACAAATATATAAGTATATACGTATACCAATCATTCATAATGAGTGAATCCATAGAAATATATACCCATATACACATAATAATAATGAACAATGATCGCTTAATTATTTAAGGAGGGAATCGAATACATACAAATATATACACATATTAAAATTAATAATGATCGGTTGTTTAGTTTAGGAGTGATTCCAATACATAAAAATATATAAACATATACACATACCTAAAATTAATAATGATCGGTTAATTAGTTTAGGAATGGATAAAATACATAAAAATATAAAAACATGTACACATAACTAAAATTAATAATGATCGGTTAATTAGTTTAGGAGTGGATCAAATACGTAAAAATATATAAACATATACTCATAATTAAAATTAATAATGATCGGTTTATTAGTTTATAGGGTGATTGCAATACATAAAATATATAAAAACATACACATAATTAAAATTTATAATGATCGGTTAATTAGTTGAGGGTGAATCCAATACATACAAATATATAATTGTAACATTTTGTTTGTCGAGCAGTTACTTGCTCGACTAATATAAACATATTTAAAATTCACAATGATCTGCCAATTAGTCCAGAAGTGAATCCAAGCCATAGAAATATACAAACAGATACACATAATTAATATTCTTAATGATCGGTTAATTAGTTTAGGAGTAAATCCAATATAAATGTCATTACTTGATCTATTTACGTGATTTTTGGAATGTAGCAAATAAGCCGATATAATATATATATTTGAATATGACATTTTCGTTACATAAATCAAAATCATTCTTCTGATTTTTTAAAAATGCAAGTGGTATTGTGTATTCATTATACAACATCTAAGAATATCGGAATGTACAAAAAAAAGAAAAGACAAGATGCGGATCGAAACCGCAACCCTCGTGCTAGTAATCGGTCACGTTACCCGTTTGGCCAAAGAGAAAATCGCTTTCCGAACATTGTGAAATATCTTAATACATTTCTCTTTTACTCGATGTAACGCATGCGCGTAATGACACTATTGTGCTACGCTCGTCAAGGTGTTATTGCTTTCAAGTTTGAACCATTTTTTGAAGCCCTTAGAAATTGTTTTAATCGATTAAATTCCCCTAATAAAATTCTGCACTAAAAATGCAATCTTTTGAGTTATTGCACATTGTCTAACGATCATCCGTCTAGGAGGTGATACAAATTGAAAAACGGAGACAGATACACAAACGCACACTCGTAGTGAGATTTATATATTAGACTAAAGAATATTTTTAAAGGAAAATCCAACCAGCACTTATTAGTAATATTCATGATACATTCTTATCTACCTTATATCTTTATTAGTATTTTAACAAGTTCATTCCAAAGGGTATATAATAAGGCATTATCGTCAATATATACAATCAGAGATTTATGATTTGAAAAATCATTTTATTTCATCAAACGTCGTTGTAAACGTAAGACGCGTATAGAGCATATTCCACAATAATACATACACCCTTTCAATCGTCAAACTCGTTCGATTACCTGATTTTGAAAGGCGAGTAGAAAAGTATGAATACACATTTAATGATACTGGATGTAGAAAAAAAAATATTGAAAAAAAAATACATCACAAAGGTTTCAATGTTTGAAGCAGAAACCCCTAAAAACGGCAGACAAAGTAGAGACAAAATGTGCTATCAAGATGCAGGCCAGTAAATGGAGTTTCTCCGTAGAAACTAGTGACAAAGATTCTTCCAGAATCTTTGAAAAAAGACGTCCAAGAATAAAGAAAAGCCTCTTTCACACCTTCTAGGGTAATAATTACATCCTCATAGATTGTATACAACTAATTATAGAATGTAAACTCTTAACATTGTAAGAAAAAAGTGACAAAATTCGAGCGACTATATTAAGCTTATGATTTATGTTTAATTGATGAATTGATTTATAATATTTATAATATCAGACAATAATATGAACTGATGTTAGAAAAAATAGTTTCCCTGTTTAAACCCCGTTAAACTATTTATACATTATATCGATTAATCAAAACAGTGTGAATTTGATACACTTATTCAACTACTATGTATTTGAAGAATAAGAATGGCGAGGCCAGATCATCTCTATAGAATTCACCAATTTAACTACGATAATCTTTTTAAAAATTGAATTCATAAAGTCATTAGATATATGAAACGAGCATTCAACAGAAGTTTCAGCATGTTACTCTAGCCAATGTAAGCATTCAATAAGCGGGTTTACAAAAATATATCAAAAATAGACTTTAACGATTTTACCAATTTTTGTTTGTTCTGAATAAAATCCCTATGGTGAGTGGAAGCGCTGTAAGATCGGTCTACCAAGTTAACCAAGTTAGAGGATTTGGAGTTTGACTTTATAAAATATAACTTTCAATTAATTATAAGAATATTCAAATAAACCACTTTGTACATGGCTTTACGTCCAACATAATCGTTTTCCATATTGAATAAAATACTGTTACTTTGCAAATTCTTCATCAACAGGAAAATTATTGATAGCACGATAGAAATATATTTTTTTTAAAAATAACTTAAAATCGGTGAAGAAATCACAAAGTTTTTTTGCCAGAAGCAAGAAGGTAGACACAGATGTTTCGTTTCGCGTTTTTACATGAGTTGATATGCCTGTAAAAAGAGTATGTTCACAAATTAACTGGTCTTTTAGTTGGCTGGTGAAAATATTTATATTGCATTCTATATCGTAGTGTGTAAATTATATGCGCGAGGAGACAGGGGTCTGCGTTGGAAATACAGTTATTGGTTATGAAGCATAGTTTTGAAGTGTCACGTATATGTCTATACCGTATATATCTGGAACCGCTGTGAGTGAGTTTTATATAAATTTACCTTATGCATCACCTTGCTAATAGCAGGTATGATTTGACCGACGTTTCACGGAGCCGATATTAGAGAGAGTATTTTGATTTTATTTTTGTCAGTTCATTCGGATTTTATTGAAGCGAGCTACAGATGAAACCGAGTAGCAATTGATTAAACGCATATTGTGGAAATCATTACCGTGTGATACTTTTATAGTGATAGTAGAGTATGTGTTTTGCTTACGAATAATCTCTGGACTTTCCCTAATTTTGCTTTAAGAGATAAAAATGATTAATTGACCACAATGTATACAAACTAAAATAAAATATTAAATCATTATTAGCTATCTTATATAATACAACACATATTTTTCATACATAAATCAAGTAAATATTGAGTAACTCATTGATTGTAAAATGAACATAAAAGATAACAATAACTGCTGGTTAAAACGAATGTAAAATATGGAGTAATAAGTAAATTTTGTATATTATCTCTATTAATCATTAATTAATGACACTTTAAGAGATATTACTGCAGTAAATATCTATTAGTCTTGCCTTGACCTATATAATTCTGTCTCAAAAATTGCAAGAGTAAATACCAAAATATGTAAGCACACATGTGCGCATATGTCTGGTAAAAATTATAATAATCAATCAAAAAACTAAAGTATTAAGTTTACAAGGAAGTTCTAACTGAATTTAAAATTTTGAATCCAAATGATGTATTTTGAAATAAGTCTTCGTAAGTGCTAAAATTACAATTGTTTTTAAACAATTATGTCTTCTTTCCAAACTAAAACGGAAAAATGAATTTGCGATATCACCGAAGCGTTTTGTCCAGGAACTACTACTGAAAGCACAGCACAATAGTAGTTTAAAAAATTTCCTAGCAGCAAAGAAAGTGTTAAAGATAAGGAACGTAGAGGAAGGTTATCGGATGTTGACAACGATCAATTAAGAAATTAAGTAAACGCTAATCAACGTACAACTGTCTGAGAACTTGCTTCTGAATAAGCCGTAACGTATACGGCGATTTCCAGCCACATGAGAAAGATTGGAAATACAATAAAAAACTTAATGACTTGGTGTTTTACGAATTGAAAGACAGCCAAAAGAAGTGTAGTTATGAAGTGCCATCTTTTCTTTTTTATGCAACAAGAACGACACGTTTCTCCACCGATCAAAAGTGGGTTCTTTACGAAATTTGGTGTGGCGTCATCGTCGTGAGGGAGCGATGTTGTTCCTCATTGGGGAGATTGAGACCTCCTAAACCATGAGGGAGACCGGGTAAATATGCTGAGATTGACAGCGGCGGGTGACATATCAGAAGGGATGAGCAAACAGACAAACTTTTTTGTTTAAAAATTTCAATGACAGGAAATGTCAGAATAATGTAGAAACGAGATTTGTACTTGTTGGCCTGGACAAAACCTGGTCAGAATATGACTTTCTGAATGACAGGATTTGACCAATAAGGTCGTGTTAAAGGAGTTCATTTTTTGTCCCAGGATTTGAAAACTGTAGACGGATTGCAAAAGTGCACACACGCGAACTAGCTGAGGATTCCCCCTTGACGTGTTGCATTTTTGTTGGTCTGGCAAATCGCCAGACCCACTCAGTCCCTGAATATTTAAGCAAGCGCCCAGACTGTTTGGGGCAGATCAAAGCCAATCCAGTGGACGATGATAAAGACTTTTGTGAGACTTGAAATGTTTTGATGAACGGGCTAGGTACATATGTAAAAATCCTGTAACTTTTATGAAATTAACTTTTCGCAGTTAGAACCGCTGAGATTGTTTGACATTCTTCTCCAGCGTGCATGCAAAGCTTTCCTTTTTTATTTCAGCAGAAACCAACACAGAGACGCAGACAATTTAGTGAACTCCTCTCGGGAAAAACGCGATCACAAGCCACAGTTTCCGATGAGTTAAGAGGACAATTGCTGACCAGAGCACAGGTGGCTGTCACATTTGGTGCCACGACCAGGATATGACGCTGAGGGTGTAATCGATTTGCCACGGAAAAAAGTACAACGACGAACACAAAAAAGTAATAATAAAAAGAGAGAGAGAGACAGACAGATAAAGAAAAACGTAAAGAAAAATACAGGAACGGTAGAAAAAAGCACACGCGATACACACATTTGAAAATAAGATGATTGCGAAAAACTAAAAAAAAACTATAATGGATAAAAATAGAGTGAGAGTAAACACAGAGAAAGAAAAAGAAAAAAGAAAAAGAGAAAAGTGAGGAGAGACAGAAAAACGTGAAGTTATAAAACACAGCGACAGTAAAAGAGAAAAAGAAAAGAAAGACGTCCCCCCTCTTTTAGGTAACACGCGCGAACAAGAGAAAAGAAAGACAGACCAAGCCACGAATAAGAAAGAGAATCCGGGCAAAGAGAGAGTGAGTTTTAAGTTTTTATTGTCTGCTATCTGCGTAGCCTGTTCTAGGTGTTAGCTAGAGAGAGGGTGAGGGGGTGTCGTTGAAAATTAAAACTGAAGGGAAAGGTTCTTTGCACGGTGGAAAAAAGAGTGAGAGAAAAAGGCATATTCACGATAAAACTGTTGCTTGCAGGAAGAATTAGATAGATAGTAAGGGAGGGGCTGTTAAAAAGTGTTGATTGTCGTAGTGGAATTTGATAGTCGGTATCAGTAAAATTAGAAAGAGGGCTGGGGAGCGTTGTTAAAAAGAGAGAGCTGAGTTTACAGCAGTTCAGTTATCCGCATGCGTAACTGGGATTGAGTTATAATTTCCTGTGTGGTCTAACAATGAAAGAGAATGGTTGAAGAGGAAGAAAGAAAAAAAGAACGTAGCTTTTAAGGAGATAATTGTGCGAGTGACGACGTTAAGAAGGAGTCACTGGAAGCGGCGGTCGTGAAGCGAGGAGGGGGTATAAATGTAGGGGTACACAGTAATGAATTATACAAGGAACGAAATAACGATTGCGTACCGGACAAATTAGAGTGGGGAAGCCTTAGTTGATTGGGTCTTGGCGCGTGGTCAGTAAAAGGAAAGTACTAACGGCGAACCGGAACTACGGAGGTTAACAGAAGCTTCTCGAGCTCTTTAAGGGAGGCTGGAACTACCCGAGTTTTGAGGAAATCCTAGTGAACTGGATGGGTGGATACAGATCCTCCTGAAAAAAAGACGATCTATGACCTCTCTGACACGGAGGTGATCTTATTGGCATACGAACACGCCACGGGTTCAGTGTCAAGGTTCATTAGTCAACAGATGAGAGACCACACCTGATAAAAATGGGTACAATTACATTCAGCTTTAGAAGGGGAATACTCTATGGAGCGGACTCCCCTCGATGCGATAAGGAAGATGATCCAAATCCAGCAATAACACGGAGAGGACATAGTTGACCTGGGGGAGCGGATATCCGGTTTTGCAAAGAGAGTCTTCCCCGATGAAAAGCTGAGAGAAAGTGAAGCCGTGCAGACGCTATTGGCGGCTATACTGGGGGAGGCCTTATGAGATAGAGACGTCCGAGCCGATGTTATTAAGGATGACACGGACGGACTGTAGGAAGCAGTTGAATCGGCCCGGGAAGGTGTTACGGTGAGATGCAGTTTTGACTGAGAGTATCGACGGAGATTTGCTAAGAAAACTGCCATTCGGGGAAGAGGGGACTCCGACGGGTATCAGTGAAGGAGGGAACACCAGGGGGGCCTCTACGTTCCCTGCGGAGAAAGAGGAATGACTCATTTGGCTTGTAGATGGGAAAGGCCTGGGCTGAAGAGTAACCCGATCTGTGAGAAGCGGGGCCACTACAGCCAAGTAGCTGGTCGATGTACGGACGCGGCTGACCGTGGGTTAGGAAGAAGAAAGGATAAAGAAAGACTACCCCCTGACCTACCAGAGAAGAGAATGACAGGTCAGGGGGTTCGAGTGGAGATCGCCTCCTCCTACCCAAGAGCGACTTGGGGAGGGGACCGACAGTTACGACCTGATGACCCTTATAGACCAGGGAGCCGACCAGTCGAGGGGCGAGGGGGTGCCTGAGCTGCTGAACCTGTGGTCAGTTCGGTCATATTGCCCAAGGCTACCCAAAAAGAAAATGCTGGCGTTGTCCGGAGCCAGGCCATTCGCGAAGCGAGTGTTCCCGAAAAAGGGGAGACTGATTGATGCAGAAGCAGAGAGAGAAGCCGTTGTCTGGGGTTGACCAAGAAGGAAGAAAAAGGCCAAGACGAGTGGAAGTTCGCTGTATTTTGAAAGAGCGTCGGGATCTTAGATGCCAGATAATGGTAGTAGGCGTGAAGGTGACAGACCTGATCGATACAGGCGCCTCGGTGACATTGGTTAAGTCCAGTGCTTATCGGAAGATGGCTGACCAGGGAAGTTTGTGTCCGGTTGACCTAGAATTGACACAAGCGGATCAAGGCCAACTATTCCTGGAAGGACTGGTCAGGCTCCTCTATGATGTAGCGGAGATGACTGTGCAATTACAGGCTTATGTGGCGCCCGATTTGTGTGAAGAGTTGATATTGGAGTATAATTGGCTGGAAGAAATAGGAGCAGCGGTCACTTTCGCTCCACCAACTCTGTGGTTAAAGAGAAGGGTTATTCCCCTCAGTGGCCGAAAACAGCCAAAGGACCTCCCGGTGGTAACCTCAGAGTATACGGAAATCCCTCCCCGAACGGTAGTGTCCACAACAGGAAGCATCCAGGGCCGAAGGAAGGGAAGCCCTGATGGCTATTAGGTAACTTCCCTAGAAGAAGACGGAGACGGGAACTTAGAAGTGGCGATTAGTGATGCTATAGGGAAGTGAACTGAAAGCATCCCGGTGCTGTTAACAAATAGTTCCTGTAAGACGGTACGGGTTAAACGTGGAGCACAGGTGGTACAAACCTACCCTGTTGAGAGACTTAAAAAATAGAGACCTGAGGTAGAGAGGCGACAAGGAATCGGAGGGAATCATAAATGATACAAACAGAGGAAGTGATAGCACCGCCTGAGTATCAAAGGGAGGTAATAAAACTGCTAGAGCACAATCGAGATATTATCGCTTCCATGGATCGGGAATTGGCTGTACAAACACAGTTACGATGAGGAATGTATACGGGAAACCGCCCGCCTGTAAGATTAAACCCCTACCGAACCCCGATTCATGAAAGAAAAATTGAGAGGAGGCGGTGTCTGAGATGTTGGTGGCGGAAATAATTGAACACTCCACGTCACCGTGGAGTTTCCCCGTGGTGATCGTGGAAAAGAAAGACGGGGGGCACAGATTTTGTATGGATTTTAGGAAGCTGAATGCTATTACCAAATCCTTAGTGGTGCCGTTGCCAATCATAGACGACATACTGGCTTTGTTCGAATGGAACAAGATAATTTACCACCATGGATCGGGTTACTGGCAAGTAGCCCTCGATTGGGAGGATCAAGAGAAAGCGGCGTTTGCATGTCATGCAGGACTATTTAACTCCAGAGTTATGCCGTTTGGCCTCTGTAATGCACCAGGGGTCTTCTCATTATTGATGTCAATAGTTTTCGGGTGTTGGAGGGTTTGCAGTGCCGTACTTGGACGATATTTTAACCTTCTCACGGACACCTGAGGAGCACTTTGCACATTTGACGGAAGTTGCGCCAAGATCAACTGAAATTAAAGTTGCCCAAGTGTTTGTTTCTTAAGAAGGAAACCAAGTATTTGGGGTTTTTGATTAATGAGACTGGAATTAAACCGGACATAGACAAGGCAGAGGTTATCAGGTCTCTATCTGAGCCGAAGCCCAAGCGACAAGTGCGAGGATTCATTTTAATGATCGGCTATTATAGCCGATTTATACCTGCGTTTAGTCAATTGGCCGCTCCCATAATAGCGTTAACGAAAAGGCATGCTAGTTATAAATGGACCCTCAAATGTCAGAGGGCTTTTGACGCCCTGAAAGAGCACTTGACTGCTATACCGTTGCTAGCGTATTCGGACTTAAGTAAGTCTATGGTTCTGTACACGGACGCGAGTGACACGTGCATAGGGGCGGTGGTGACCCAACATTGTCCTGAAAAGGAAGGCCCAGTGACTGGCATACCAGATGAAATTCCAATATATTTCCTGTCGCATAAGCTATCAGAAACCTAACAGAGGTGGTCGATGATTGAGAAGCAAGCTTTTGCGATTGTATATGCGGTACAAAAGCTAAAATATTATCTGAGTGGGGCTGAATTTGTGGTGAAAACAGACCACAAACCGTTGGGATATCTATTTAAGGCGGATTGGACAAACAAGGAAATCCAGCAGTTGTCCGGCTATCAGTGCCGAATCGAATATTTGCAAGATAAAGAGAATACCTGTGCGGATTTTTTCTTCCGGATTCCAGAGCAGCTGGAATCCGAAGCCATCCGATTAGAACCGAGGTGGATGACAGGGATTTCAAGGTAGGAGTGATCAATTTCCGCACCGTAAAGGAAAGGCCGAACTGAAGCGAGACAGATTTAACCGAAGCTGAACCCATCGTCGACCCACATTAGGTCAAAATAATCGAGTCAGGTCAGGAAGATAAGGCTAAGAGGAGGCTAAGAGTCCGAGTGGAGGAAGGTCGGACCCAAAAGAACACCCCCCATGACCGGCTGTATTATATTGCTGTTCGGGACGAAGAAATGGGATTATAAGCGGTGGTACCAGCCCAACTCCGGAGAGAAATCCTGGATCAAGCCCATGAGAGGGCAGGACACTTAGGGATCGAAAAACCTTATCAGTTTATATTTCGAAACTATTATCGGCCGGCACTGATCAATGATGTTGTGGAATGTGTGAACAGATGTGTAAAATTACAGACTCACAGTATATATCAACCGCTTGCTCCATTGGCGGAAACGGATGTTCAGCAGTATCCTTTCCAGAAAGTGAGTCTGGACATCTCCGGACCCTACCCCATGACAGAGCGTGGTAATCAATATATCGTGAGCGTAGTGGACTGGCTCACTAACTTGCCGGAGGCTTACACGGTGCCAGATAATACCGCCCAGTCGGTGGCCGGTATAAACCCGAGGGAGATCTATCCGGAGCAATTAGTCACCAACAATGGCGCAGAGAATGTGAATAAAATTATGAGGGCGGTACTCGACGAGCTCCGCGTCCAGCATATGTTGACTTCCTCTTACCACCCCCAGAGTAACTCCAAGGTCGAGTGTTTTCATAAGACGCTGGTTGATATCTTGAGTAAGCTTGTTTCTGATAATCCGGCGGCATGGAATCGGTTCTTCACACAAGCCTTAGCAGCAGTGAGGTTCACAGGAATGAAAGCTCGGAATTTTCACCATTTGAGTTGGTAGTTGTAAGGGATGTGATTCCCCCGATTGATAATCTCTTGAAGCCGCGTAGGAATTATCTGGGGGGGGGGGCATCACCAATTATTGTTGGAACAGCAACATAAGAGATTTGTCCAGGCCTGGAACCGTACTACACGAGCACAAGAGAAACGGAACGCCCGGGTGAAAACATATAGAATGGAGGTGGAGTTCAAGGTTGGAGATCCCGTTTACTACAAGGTGCAAGCTCGAGATGCTAAGCTTGATAAACGTTGGCCTCCTTGCTATCGAATAGTAGAGAAGACCGGTCCGCTTTCCTTTATAATCTGGGACCCAGTTGTTGGAAAGATAAAAAAGAGTACATGCCAATCAACTTAAGCTGGCAAAATTGGAATGTGATATAAAACTCGTCCCACGAAAATCGGGGAGACGCTCACGTAAGCTAACATGTTTGCATCCCAGGAAACGGAAACCTCCGATGAAGAGGGAGTGTCCGTTCAAATCGACGTAGATGTAATGAGGACGCTTAGAGACCGGGGTAATAAGGCGGCGATGCCAATCCCTCGGGAATCCCTAGCGACCGGATGTTTGCGCCAGTTCTAGCCGATTTTCGATCCGAGAGCCACAGAAAGCGTCGGAATTGGAGATGACAGTGAGGCTCTCGGAGGATTCCGAGGGTTCTTGTGGGGAGGAGGATAAGATTACCTTATCCTTATTGAAAGAACGTCTGTCGCAGCGAACGGAGGGAACCAGCGCCCTCTGGTTCCAAGTGAGGCTGAGGGAGGCACGGCCAGAGAGAGAGAGAGAGAGAGAGAGAGAGAACGGAAGGGAAACTTTTGACCCCTAAATTAACTCGGATAATAACCCCAATGAGGCGAAATGCTGTTCGCACATGGAAATAGGGTGATAAAATTGACGGAAAAGGAGAGAGAACAGTTGGAGTCTTATTTGGAATATGAGTTGATCGACTTGTTTTTTTTTTAATAGAATAGTGGACAGTCATTCCTAATTGCGAATTGATACGAATATTAATTTTTGACGAATTAATCTAATTTACTATATATATATATATATATATATATATATATATATATATATATATATATATATATATATATATATATACAGGGTGTCCGTAAAGTTACTATACAGTCTTACAAGTTACTATGCAGACACCCTGTAATATATTAACTATTAATACAAATATAATACAATAAAACAATAAGACTGTATCGTAACTTTACGGACACCCTGTATATATATATATATATATATATATATATATATATATATATATATATATATATATATATATACATATATATATATATATATATATATATGATATTAATAATAATTGAACAAAAATCGAGAGTGAGATGGCTTTGATGATAATGATTTTGATTAAATTACATATAAGTTGTGAAGGGAGAATTCCGGTGATTGAATTTAATTGAAAAAAGAAACTGAAAAATGAAAGTATTATTTTAACAGGTTTTTGAATCTTGATGATTTCTTTTAGCTGAACTAGCGTGTGTATTCTGTAGCGATATTAAGCGTTGTGTAGGGAATTATACTTTTTTGAGAGTTTGTTTTTATGATTTCCAACGAGAATAATTAGAGGCATTAATTTTGAGAATTGAATTAATTTTTAGGAAAATTATTATTTTTTTCCTCGGTCTGAAAAGATTTATCTCATGAAATTCAACAGATTTTTGTTGAATTCAGTTGAGAATACGTGAGGGCATTAATTTCAGCGATTAAATTAACTTTTGAGAAGAAAATAGTATTTTACCTCAGTCGCAAATGACTTCTTAATCGGGAAATAAGGGTACAGATGCCGCTAATTGAGTGGGATTAATTGAAAATAATATCACTGAGCCAGGTAATAAGTTAATTATACTGCACTCAAATTTAGCTCGAATGTGATTTATATTTTTTAGATGGACTTTTCATTGCGAGTAAATCGTGCGCCTGGTGTTCGCACCTGAAGAAGAGGATTTCTTAAGAGACATCGGGGCGATAACTGCCCCTACGTAACATTACGCATTTTAGCATTAATAAATTTTTTTTTGGGGGGGGGCGTGTTAAGAAAAGTAAAAGGGCTGACGGTTGAAGGTGGAAGGGGGCCTGTGCCGTTGTTATGGTTGTTGGATGGCTCTCAGTTTTGGATCCGGCCGGGGGTGACCTGACCCCAATGGTGATGCCTCCGTCCCTCAGAGGCCCTGTGGGCATTCATGGGTGTAGTGTACGAGAATAGGGGGAGTAAGCGCACTAAGCATGATATGTATGCTGCTGGTGATGATGGTATGTGTTGTTGCCTGCGAACATACGTAAAAAGAACGAATGTGATGAGGAAATGAGGCGACAAGCATCTCGAGACTGGTTGCGCGGATAGCAAGAGAAGCTCTGGTCCGACCCGACTATAATTCAGGAGGAAAATTGAGATTCCTGATGCCGACATAAAAGAGATCAATGTGCGTGTGTAGCCATTCCCGGCGCTGAGGTTCAGAGGCCCCAAAGGACATATATTTCTCTTTTCTTTCTTTTCGTTTCTTTCTGTTTTATCAACATTCTTGCAAGACTCTGAGTTGTGAATTGCCAAAAGAAATCCCAACGGTAACTTGAATGAGGTGAGAAGAATTCCTTAGCTCAACAAAATTCTTACAAGGAGCTGGACTTTTAATTATAAGGTGAAATCTCATCTGCGACTGGTTAAGGTGAGAGAAACCCCCCAAGTCCAACAAAAAGCGGGTGCTTAAGTACCCTGATTAGGGTTGTATACCGTCTATTAAGAGACTTTGCTGTTAATAACAAAACAATCTTAGATATTGTGACGGCAACTCTGGAAACATTGATTAGAAAACGGAAATCACTCCTGTAAACCCTCGATAAAAAAAATTCGAGTACTATTTTGAAAAACAAACAAACAAAACAACAAAATTATTTTTTTAACAGGGAAGATAACTCTTATGAGTTTTGAGAAAACCATTACAATTTTTAATAAGTTGATAATTAAGAAATACAGGGCTTACAAACTGACCAAGAACTGAATTACATGTATAAATGTTGAATTATTTTTTTGTTATCATTGTAAATTGTGAGAAACACAACAAATAAACACTTTCATAATGCATGATGAAAAGAAAAATACACTTTATGACCCTGATTGAAATTTTAGCACTTTTTATGAACTTTTTGATTTTCTAATTTTTTGTAATTATTTCTTATGGGCTTTTGTATGAAACAAGGGGGAGAACTCTGGTTGGAGGGTGGCTATCAGACTATGTATATGCTGTCTTTTCTTGACAGGTAAATCAACGATGAAGAGGGGGCGTAAGAAATCTGGTGGCGAGCTGTAAGAAGTGCGGATCGGTGTCTTGGGCTTGGACCAATTGGTTTCGTAAGAAGCAATATGTATAAGGAAGGCAGATGTGACGTCAGAGTCTTGATCGAGCGATGTTGCTCCCCATTGGGGAGGTTTATACCCCCTATATCCTGAGAGAGGCGGGGAAAATATGCTGAGATTGTCTGTTGAACGTTCATTGAATCCTGAAAGCGGCGGGTGACCTATCAAAGGGGATGAGCATTGCACTTAAGAAAAAAAAAACAGAAAAATGTATTGTTTAAAATGTCCAATGACAGAAAACATCAGAATAATGTAGAAACGATATTTGCACTTGTTGGCCTGGAGAACACCTGTTCAGACAACGGCTTTCTGAATGACAGGATTTTACCCCTAAGGTCGTGTGAAAGGAGTTCATTTTTTGACCCAGGTTTTGAAAACTGTGGACGGATGGCAGAAGTGCACACACGCGAACTGACTGGGGTTTTCCTCTTGACGTGTTGCAAATCGCCAGACCCACCCAGCCCCTGAATATTTAAGCAAGCGGTAGACTGTTTGGGGCAGATCAAAGCTAATTCTCGAGAAAGAAACCCGCTCCCAGAACGCCTCAGACTCCGCTTTATCCTGATCGCCATCTAGTGGACGAAGAATAAGACTTTTGTGAACTGACGATGTACATATGTAAAAACCTGTAACTTTTGTGAAATTAACTTTTCTTAGTTATAAACCCTGCATTTGTCTATCTTTATTTACCGGCCCGCATGACATGCTTTCCTTTTGCTTTTCAGCAGATATCAACACAGAGACGCGCGGAATTTTGTGATAACGAGTCACAGTTTCCGATGAGGTTAGAGGTCATTTGCTGACAGGAGCACAAGAGGCTGTCACACTGGCGACGCTCAGTTAAGTGGTTAGACGCCGACGAAGCTCCATGACACTTTCAATAGCCAGGGGCTTGCATAAAAAAAGTCGGGCATGCTGAGTGTTTGGTTGTCTGCGACCGGTCTTATCAAGTACAGTTTCGGGAATTCTAGGAGACCAATTACAGCAGAGAATTAGTGTTAACAAATGGACTAAAAGCATCAGAAACTTCGACAACACCCAGCATTAGTCACCAGAAAAGGCACATTTCCCCTCCTCGGCCGCACTTTGGAAACCGACCCTGCAGAAGTTGAAAGGATTTGGCTAGGAAACACTGCCTCATTCGCCATACTCTCCGGACTTTTTACGTGGTGAATTTTACTTTTTTCAGCATATCATCATCTATCTGGTTAAAAAACCTAAACGATATCGTCATCGCTTATTAGAACGCAAGATGTTTACGTTACTGGCATAAATACACTTGTTTTGCGTTTTATTCTGATGGTGCTTATTTTGATCAATATATTTTTTTCGAGCCGAGATATCTTCATCTGAATTTTAAAGTGAAAAACCGCAAGAACCTGTCAAGCTGATATAATAATTGTAATAATATTTGAGTATAGCATTTACTTGTTTCCTCTGCCGGCATTTATCTTTCCAATTTGCACTCATCTTTGACGTTTACTTCTTTATAGACAGTTTCCCATTTGTACAAAAGTCGTTCAAAAGAAAGAGATCCTGCGATTTTTTACTAAAATCAGAGAAAGTTTGGTGTCGGCACGTAAAATGAACCCACTTCCTTACTGTCCTGACATCAAGTGCATCGGAAACGTTCAACAGACGCCGGTGATTTTTATTATTCTATTTTTTATTTTATATCTTTTTTTGCATAGAAGAATTATATTCATCTCTGTTTGCGGCTCACTTAATGACAGGGGGTTTTCTGTTAGTCTCTCTTACTGTAAATGTCTGAAAACAAAGAGAAATGAAATTTTCGAGTCATTAATACATACATACAGTCATCATAACAATGCAATTTGCAATCCTCTCTGATCCATAAGGGAGTAATGAAACATAGAACCAGTTATTTGAAGACATCCCTCATTTTCTTTGTTTTTGGATGAGATTATTCTACAGAAATGATTGAACTAATTCAATCAGAGCAACACGTGTTCTACTAATACTTAACATCAATTTTCATTTTTTTTTACACGGTGGTCACCACTTATCAAGGCCCGGAAGCCACTCAGGGATAAGGGTTATTGCAAGTATATTACGTTAGTGTGGAGATTTGATGAAGTGTTTACTTAAGGAGGCGATTCATTAGGAATTTGTTAACGTTGGACTTGAAGACATCCAAGTTGTAGTCAAGTGGGAAGCAGGCGGACGGAACAGAGTTCCACAGGCGTGCAGTTCTAAGAAAGAAGCTTTGTTCATTGAATCCACGTTTTGATTTAGGCACAGATAAAGAGTGGGGTATATCTTTCAAAGTGGATTAGCTAGACGGGTGTTTTTGTGAAAGATTGGCGACGGGGGACCAGAGATTGGAGTTCAGACGAGCACTTGCCATGGAAATAACGATAAAACAAGGATAGGCTCGCAACGTCTCTTCTGTGGGAGAGAGGTTTCAGGGTAGAGAAAAGGACATCACCTACTTAGCCATGAAGTCTATTTTGTACTCTGTCAAGGCAGGATAGGCTGTTTTTAGCAGCTCCTGTCCAGATATGGCAGCAGTATTCTATCCTTGGACGTACTTGGCTTTTATATAGATAAAGAATTGCATCAGTAGTTAGATATCTTCTGGAGCGGTAGAAGGATCCCACAATCTTTCCAGCGACCTTGGCAACATACTTGATGTGCGTGTCCCATTTCAGATCAGGAGTAAAGGACAAACTCAGAAGCTTGTCAAAACACGGGCCATCTCCTAGACGAGAGCCATCCATTTCAATTGATGCCAGATGGGGATCAGAGCGTTAATGATGTAAGGATAGGAGTTTGGTTTTAGAGACATTAAAGGTAACCAGCCACGTCTTCCCCTACTGTACCACACGCTCGAGATCAGAGGAGAGAGAATCAGAGAGAACTTTTTCATTTTCAGCCTTTGATGTGTTGCCGTAGATGGTCGTGTCATCAGCATAGATGTCAACGAATGATTTAAGTATGTGTTTAGGGAGGTCATTGATGTAGATCAGGAAGAGAGTTGGGCCCAAGATTGGCCCTTGAAGGACTCCAGAATTAATACTGCAGGCCTCTGATTTTTATCCATCGACCACTACTCTTATGAGCCTATCGGAGAGAAATGATTTAATGATTGAGAAAACATTTCCAGTTATACCGTAGCTGGAAATCTTGTGAAGTAGGCCCTTATGCCATACCTTGTCTAAGGCCTTTGATATTTCAAGAGCAATTGCCCTAGAAAGGAAGCCTTTGTCAAGAGATTCACTAATCCTGTGAGATATAACCGTTAGCACATCTGCGGTTGATCTTGCAGTACGGAAACCATATTGTGTGTCACTAAGAAGGTTGTTTCTGCTGAGGTGGTTGTCTATTTCTCTATTTAATATGGATTCCAGCAACTTACTCATAACACACAGGAGACTTATTGTTCTGTACTTAGAGGGATATGACTTATCACCTGAATTCTTAAATACGGGGCATACTGATGAGGTTTTCCAGGGAGTCGGAAGGACGTCTCCTTAAGGCAACGCTTAAAGAGTTTCGTAAGTATGGGAGCAAGTTCTGGTTGAAGCTTTTTTAACACTATAATTGGGATGCCGTCAGGGCCAGTTGCTTTACTGGAATCAAGGTTCTTGATTAGCTTGGCAACCTCATGCACAGATATTTGTATGTTACCTAGCGTTTTCTGTGTTATAGGAGGAAATATGGGGAGTTGATGGCCTTCGTCGCATAGGGTAGAATTAGCTGCAAAGTTCTTTGCAAATAGTTTGGCCTTGTCTGATGCTGATGAGATGACCTCTGATATACACTGATAAAAGTAAAATACATGGGAAATGTTATCATTAATAACAAAATAGTTTATTAAACCCTGCAGGTCTTTTTTTTTGTATTGCTACTAAACCACGTTCCTTTTAATTAGGAGCTTTATTTAAACACCAATCTCAGTTTCATCAACGCAATGCGTGTCAGCGGCGTGACAAACGCACCTATCGTAATACAGAATACCACCTAATAATAGTCCATTTTTCAAGGTGTCAATGTAATTTTGCAACTGAATAGCAGCGTTGCAATCAGAACCCCGATTTCTAAACAAAAAAGTCGAACGACCCAAAAACATTTAATTACAATTAAAAAATGAAAGCATAAAAACTAATATGGTTAAGATTAAACATGAAAAAGAAAAGGACTAGTTGTTATAACTGGAAAAGAAAAGGAAAATATAGTCTAGTAAAAAATATAATAAATTTATAACTTTAAATATTGCAGCATTTGAATTAAAAAATCTTAATGCTGCAATGTTTAAAGTTTAAAGTTATAAATTTATTATATTTTTTCTAGAATATCTTAACCCTTTCTTTTTCCGTTTTAACAACTAGTCACGTAGTTTTCCATGTTAAAGTTTAACCATATTACTTTTCATGCTCGCAGTTTTCTATTGTACTCCATGGTTTTTCCATGCTTCCAACAAATTCACTTGTTTGTTTAATTTTATTTTTATTTTTTGGCCCCATAAACATAACATATACAGATTTAATAACAATGTACGTCACATGTCTGTTTTCAATAAAATCCCCCCGATTACCTCCCTTTGATTCTTTCATTCAATCTGTTTCACTAGTTGATTTTATTTTTTCGGGAGTGGTAAATTTGTAGCAGCAGTAGTCGCTTAAGTGGCGTGGTTGTTATGAAAACCAGTCATTTAAAACATCGTTTATATCCTTGAGCACCAGTAAATTCATCATAACGTTTGTTTTACGGAACGAAAATTAAAAGTTTTTTTCACACTATAGCTTAGAAGGTGATCTATCAACTGTAATAATTGTTTGTTGTTTAGTCGACAAATGACTAGGCGGCGACGCTTTAAAAATGTTTTAAATAACTGAAACTGCTAGATAACCATATTTTCAAACATAACCCTGCTTGAATGATTAGAAAAGTCTATTTATGACAACCATAGGACCCAACTAATCTCCTTTCTCCATCTGCTCGAATATCAACAGATATCATTTAGCCCCACCCCAAAAAAAACTGAGCTTATCAGCTTCTAACATATGAACATAAATAACTGACTCACAGCGAGACCAGCAACTTTCTATTAATAAAACATTTATTAAATCTGAAGACGATCGCAATCACAACAAAAACTATTGTATTCAAGAGATAATTATCATTTCAAAGTCGTTAATTACTTATTTTATTGCCTTTCTTCAAAAAAGGAAATATTTCTCACTTTGTAGATGTGTCTATTTATGTTGCAATTACGCACCCCTTGTTAAGCCTTAGTATTTTATGTACGTAGAGATTTGAATGTAAAAGAAATGAGTGGGTGTTTCATTTACATTATTTTAAATGTAGTCATGTCAATATTATCGGCATAAAACAATACGCCTGAAGAAACTGAAGGTGTCGTAATTAAACTATATTTATATTTCAACGATATCTTAGAAAGGAATATAAATAAAATCCTGGGGGTATGTGTTTGTCTCATTTTCATGTCTATTCGAATTCCTCAGTTAGGTTGCAATCCTGCATAGACGAACAAATCCACCAGAAATTTCTAATTTGATGAACATAAATCACCAGCCGCGAAATTCATCAGTAATTGCAACGGGCCATGCGTGAAATTCTTATCAAATTGAATAAGTTAAGACGTCCATGCATTTGCTGCAACTGTCTGCAAAGGTTATTGATTAAGAAGAGCGGTCACTAAGTCGCCGTTTTGCTCGTCTCTTCAAATGTAGTCTTCCTTGTAAGATCTACGAAGCTGAAAAATCTATTTAATTTTTTTTTAGCCGATATATTCATTTTACGTGTAATGTACAATTTAAAACCATCTATATATCGTAACTATTCGAATTTATGTTACACTGTTTGCAAGATCATTGGACATTTATTTTATGTTCTATATAAGTAAAGTCTTTTTTTATCAGTTCCCATATCACTTTGTTCAATGTAGGAATATGGCATCTTACCATATGCTAGCGGTGTCATTACTAACCGAGAGATATTTAAATTCTAACCATTCCATTAAGTGCAATTGTTTTAATCTCTCTTGTTCTAAGTGCTCCAGATGTATTTTTCAGGTATTTTGGAAATTGATTTTTCTAAAATCAGTTTGCTCATATAATTACCGAAATGATAGAGATTATTATATGATTTCACTCTTTGTATACGTCATACATGAGACCTTGGTATTTCGTGATCTTTTCCTCGCAGCTCTGTATAACACAGCATCTTGGGGACAGTACATTTTTCTTAGGTTACTTCATTTGCCGTTTTGCCTTATATCACTATATCATATTTAAAAAATATGTTTTCGAGATTTTCGGTTAAGGAACAAGTGTATTAACAATAATGTACAAAGATAGGAAAGTCTGTATATCTGCTAGGCACTCGGCTAGCAGTTGAAGTGCAGTCGCATCTCCCTCACCAGTGTTGGAATTACTAGCGCTATTTATAATGCTAATCGGTGTAAATTCATCTGTTCAAGGAAGGCCGGTATAACACTTATAGACATTCGTATTTCTCCATTTTCTATTTGCAACACTGTTTATGTTTTAGGTATAGCCGTTGTATCTGGTGACCCTACAAATATTTCGACATACGTAGCTGTAACAAGTACACAGTCCTAGTAGATGATGTATGTTTGTTTCCAAGTCCTTTATCGAGTATGTTTCCAGAGTTGGCTGACTCTGTATAAATCTTTATTCGGCAGATCAGTCAATTAATAGTCTAATTAGCTCTCCAATCCTGGTGTGTACTGATCATATTGTTTTCATTTTTGGACCTATTTCATGATGTCATAATAAATAAGGTTGACAGACATAAACAGGATGTCACCCACGGACCCACGCTGTCTCTTAAAGACCCTCTGCCGATCGTGATGCTCATATCTTTCCCCAAAACTTACATCGTTTATATTTGTCCGCTATCATTATTTAAGTGTTTATTTAACGTACGTTTATATGTCTCAGTAGACCTATCATACATAGTGTACGTGTTAAGAGTTTTCTACATAAATATTAGTAAATATTTGTTCTAATACCGCAAGCCAATAATTATGGGAAATTTTAAATTATAAACGACTTCCCAATTACTCTTATTCTATCACCTACTTTATATCACAACTCTAAATATTTGATTTAATAACTATTTCAGAGATACAGGAATAAACATAGAACGAAATATAGGTCTTTAGTATATATATATATATATATATATATATATATATATATATATATATATATATATATATATATATATATAGTTAGTTAGTTAGTTAGTTAGTTAGTTATAAAATATACATGGCGATTAAGCTAGACTGAATATTCCGCGTTTTATCCACTTTAGGACTCTTCAGGCTTATGCGCGAATTTTGTGGTTGTCTTTCGTATATAAGAACGGCAGACAACCACAAAATTATGCGCATAAGCCTGAAGAGTCCTAGAGTGGACGAAACGCGGAATATTCAGTGTAGCTTAATCACCATATATATTTTCTAACTAACTAACTAGCTGTACCTACGTATTGAGCACGTTTGAAATAAATACTTAAAGTTTCATCTCACCCTCTACTTAATTGGCTGAAAAATGCGAAGCTAGCGCTTTGTTTGTTTTCATACAGCCGGTTTGAGCACTGTAAAAGTGGTGGGCGAATGTTTGTTTAAATAGACATTCGTACAGGTTATCTGCCGGCATCGCTTTCGTGGTCGAGTGAGAGAACTGGCGACTGTCAACACGACAGTTCTAGGTTCAATCCTTGGCTTTGGAGAGGTGCAAGTTTAGCGGCACTGATGACTTGTGGTAAAATGAAACAGGATTGTATGTCGATGACTACAATATATATAGTGCAACATTTTGTTGAAAATTAAAAGACTCAGGTTTTCTTTTTTATAACCTTCATTTGTTTCCTGGATTTTTTCTATTACAGCTGTTCCGTTAGTGGGAAGGTAATTTTACGATTTATGTGTCCATAAAAATATCCTTTTCCACCAAAATTTTCAGATGTTTTTCCATTATGTTTTTATAGTAAAAGGTATATTTTAAAATGCTGAACATAATGTTCGGGTAAAAATACTTTTAAATCCATGCTTCCTCACTTTCTCCATCTTTTGGTGTAATGTGAAGATAGTTTTCCGTTTTAACCCGTAGTTTTGTATTTTTATTTTTTATTCATTTCTTATTTATTATTTATTTTTGTTTTAATTTCCCCTTTTCCACCGATTTGTTTTTTCCAATTATCTTATAATTTTATTTCTACATTTACGTGTATTTATTTTGATATTCCTTTTTACTTGGGGTTTTAATTCGTATTTTCACCTGATCCCTCTATTTAAAGGGAAGTCACTCACATGGTATCAGTTTTTATATCTTGCACCTTTTGTCTTTTCTTATATTATACATTTAGTTTTTACTACTTTTTTCTTAATCTGTTCTAGTGCCTGAAATTAAGTATCTACATATATATGTGTGTGCGCATGTGTGTGTATGTGTGTGTGTGTGTGTGTGTGTGTGTGTGTGTGTCTGGAGCATGATTCCGATTGTTTTTTAATTACTTCGGGACTTAAAATTGTAGAAAAGCGATAATAGGAATAAGATTGGAAGAAAATGATGCTACAAAGTTATTATTGTATTAACTTGTGCGGATTGAGAAAGTGAAAATTGAGATAATCAAACGTGATGATATAGGTAAACAAGTTTCAGAAAGTTTAAAACTGATAATAAACAAACACTAAGTGTTGACAAATAGATAAATTAAGAATATTTTTTTTAAATAAGACAGATAGTCAAATACAATTGAAAACGTTTTAAGAGAAAGAAGACCCGACTGATAAGGGAAAATGTTAATGAATTAAGATAAAACGTTTTCAGAAATCTGTAACAATATTTACAGTTCCACCATTTAAAGTGAGTATTTATAATATTTAAAGTGTGGATTTAAAAATGTTATATTTAAAGTAAAGAATTAGAAAGAATAAATTGAGATTGAAAAATGGGATTGACAGGAAGAATATTTAGTAAAATTTAGCTAATTTTCACTTACCATAATGATTATTTATATTTCTATCATTTGCAGTAAAGACATTAAACACACACAAATCTGTTTATTTATTCAACCATTGGTTGTTTACAACATAGGGCGAAGGACCATATATCGAAATTTATGAATCAGATTAACAGATTTAAAATTCACCCTTGATTCGAATTTATAGTTAAGTATAGCTAACAAAATAAATATTCTTCCATTAATAAACATTTTGTTATCTATTCATTGGCCATATACATTTTGACACTCAGAAAGTACGCATTTGAATTTTAAAATACTTCAAATACTCTGAACAAGAGTTTCTTTTCAATTATGTAGGCGTTGGCGCCAGCTTGTGTTTGTCGTTGTCTGGCCATCTATTTGTTATGAAATCATACACGATTTATTATAATTTATTTTGTTCTTGACATAGAGAACAACATAAATAAAAATGTCATATTGAGGTTTTCAAAATATCTAAAAATAGTACACAAAAACAAATCTACAACGAACACAACCTACCAAATGCAAAAGCAATATTTTTTTTTACCTGGATGTATATTTTTAAAATTTATTTCATTTCGTATACTTTTTTGTTTTAAAATAGTGTCTGCTCTGATAACTTATGAACAAAAAATAGTTATCAATAATGCATGTACAAAGACACTAAATAAGTTCTCAAAATAAAAAATTTAACAATATGCTGATAGAAACACATTAGATAAATCCCAATTACTTTGGAAAATGTAACCTTATTTCGGTATTATTATTAGTATGGAGTTTATCGTTATTAGATATATTTAGTGCTAAAAGATTAGTGAATATGCCTAAAGAGTATTAATGGGTTAAAATGATGATCATTTTATGTTAAATTTATGTACAGAACTTGAAACTTTTAAATAATTGTTCTTTTATTTTCTTTAGGCACTAATCTTCCAATCCCAATCGTAAGTGTTAATCTGTTACATAAGAAAGACTGCTCGTAAGAAGGCAGACTAGATAAGTGAAGATGATATAAGAAAAATACTAGAATCGAACCTGGTATGCGAGATTTAAAAAAAATAATGGATAATTGAAATCTTAAGAATGAAGTCTTTTATAAATAACTAAATATTATTTGTGTCAGAAAAAGAGCGATTGTTTATTCATTTAGAAATAACGGGATATTAAATATGTCAGTTAAAAGAATGGGCAATGCGAGTAGATAGATAATGATTAAAAATGTGTTAGATATTGAAAATTTTAAAACCTTTGTTTTCCAAAAGTTTGGGCAAACATATTTAAAATCCACGTGAAATATAATCACGTTGGTTAACAGCACACCTTTTGCGTTACCAAAAAGGAGATTTTCAATATATTGAGACGAGGATTCGAAGTTAGAGAGTCACACTCACAGCCAGAGCGAGGGGGTAAGAGCGTGAAGCTGATACCCTTAGAGGTGAAGGGTAGAAAAGTAAACCATGTAATCGAAAAGGCTTGAATATCCTGACATCATCTATCGGGCCGCTGATGAATAAAAGTCACCATCCATATTTTGTAACTGTTTGTCTTCGCGTTGTCAGAGGCCCGTGGCGTAGTGCATAGAGACCTAAAATCTCTACGGTTTCAGCTGAGAATTGTTTTAAGAGAGCGGTTTCAATCCTACCCAAAGCCGGTCAGAGGATTACTTGACAAAAAAAAAAACGCGGTGAGACGATAACAAGTATGAATGGCAGTAATTGCTGAGAATGCAGTTAGGAGATTCGGAGTTCCTATCCCGTTGCGGTTATCACCTGACGAAGGCAAGACGAATAGTTGTCCGGAACATCTAGGAAAGATGAGGATAATAGTCCCGCGATATAATAAGCTTTTGTTAAGTGTTCTACAAAAATTATAAAAATATACGTTGTTAACTGTTACTTTTTTTCTCGCAAATATGTACACACGGATTTTGTAAAATTATTGCATGATTTATGAAGATAGGAATACAGTTAAGTTTACTTTCGCCGGTGTTGCATTTATTGCTTTCCTATTCTCGTTTCTCATAACCCATGACCGAGGGTAATGGCAAAGAATATCTGTTTTTCATGTGGGTTTTCCTTGCAGATATTTTCAATACTGATATAATATTCAGATACAGTCAACTATTTAGTTATACTCTTCCTTAATAAGTACTTTCGATTCTTTTTCTGTATAGAAAGTTGCGACTTATTATATAAAATAGTTAGGGAGTTAAACTTTTAAACTTCTCTTTTCTTCTCATAATATAATACCGCTTTTTTTCTTTGTTGATATCATCTGAAACTCATCTATTGTGACTATAGTTAGTTGAAACAATAGGCTAAGTGTATTCACCATTTGTGACAAAAAACAATTTATCTTTATTTTGTTATCTAAATTTGATTAGTTCAACAGTAATTGCTAATTACATTATGCCCGTTTAGAAAAGAAGAGTCGAATTAGAAAATCACACCACAGCCTAATTAAAACTTGTTTTATAAAAAAAAATTTGTTAAAGTACTCAAACAGTTTTATATAGTTGTGCGATATGCAGAAATGATATTCCTTTAAAAGTATGTTATGTGATTTTATGAAATTATAAAAGGTTCTACATATGTACGATGAAAAAAATCCCCAATTGATCAACATAGACCGAATCTTTCCATATTATAAAAGTTAAAATGCCTGTGTGTGTCTATCTGTCTGTGTATGTACATTCCATACCCAATGACTCTATCAATTTTCGGTCTACAGGCTCGAGATTTGAAATTAAGGGGTATTGAGATTTGGGAAAATATTTTTAATTGGTTTTCAGTTAGAAATGTGGCTGTCAAAGTTCAATGGTTTACACTTTGAGAACTTTACCAAACACCTCCGCTTATTTTGGGTCTAAACTCTTGGAATTTGGGATATAGATTACTTGGACATGGATCAAATTTTATAATTTGATTTAACTATAGGCTACTTGAACATTGATCTTATTGTATAATTTGGGTCCAAAACAATAAATGCTAAATTGGGACCAAAGTTTTAATAAAAATTGACCTCTGCGATCTCTACGAAATTACTCAACCAATTTTTGGTGTAAATATTTGACATTTTACATAAAGTGTATTAAGACATAGGCAAGCTTTTCTTTTTGGTGAGAATTTGGCATCCAAGTGGTAAAATATTTTTCCTTTGTTGTCTTGAGCAAACTATTAAGCCAATTTTGGGTTTAAACATTTGAAATGTTACATAAAAGGTATTCAGACATGCAGCAAGTTTTTAATCAGTTTTTAGACAGAAATTTGGCTGGCAAGAGGTCAATGTTTAAAGAGTTGATCGTTGCAGACTCTATCAAACTCCTCCGCCAATTTTGGGTCTAAACACTTGAAATGTTGGATGTAGGTTACTTGAACATAGGTCAAACATTTTAATTTGATTTTAGCCCAGAACAATAAATGTTAAGGGGGTTATAAATATTGGTCAAAGTTTTTAAAAAAATGGCGTCTGCGATCTCTACCAACTTTTCTCTATGGTAGTTAAGCAACCTATTATATCGCAAGGCATTACGGCACATATGCACACTTTTAAATATATACATATTCACATAAAATTATGAATAGTACAAAGGTCCGAGCAAAGTCAGGCGGAATTGCTAACTTGCAGTTCCGCCTGGCTTTAATGTTAAGCAACTTATTGCACTAATCCTTTTAACACATTTTGTTCCTCGCGATGTCATATGCTGTGCCTTTGTTATGAAATTATATTTAGTAGGATTTTGGCAGTTAAAGGTAATTAGTGCGCCATTGGTTTTCCCTTAAAATAAACCCAACGGTAACAAAACCTGCAGAAATACCAGCGTAAAGATTAATATTCTTACGGTGATAAGAATTCAATTTATCCAGGATCAGATTTGTAAAAAGAACTCCGATGTGGATTAAAATTATATAGACCGACACCGAAAAGAATTACTAAGCTTTCTTACCTCTAACTTAAGCTCAATATTAAACACAAAATTATCCCTGTTTTGTACAAACTTCAATAATAATTTGAATTCATTCGAAAAGATAATTTTCTTTCAATGTGTTTATCAAATATATTATATTTATATATAGCTAAAAAAACTTTACGTTTTTAAGAAATAAATATCAAACATCATTGTAACCCCAGAAATTTCTTTGACATTTTAAATATAAAAATGATTAATTATTTTTTGTTAGAACTATAAAGAAATAATGAAAGTAACTCATTTGATTTAATAATCAAATTAATTTATTTTAAATGTATTTTACATTGGATTTCGTGATATTGTAAATGAAGAATTGTATATATTATCGGATTCAAGAGATTTCAAAGAAATTACATCTATATAGCGGGATAAAAAATACTTGCAGTAAATGACCTCTATTAATCCTCCATTATATGATAAAGTATAAAAGGCAGACACACATATATATTAGTATATATTAGTATATGAGTATGTGTATATATATATATATACAGTATATACGTATGTGCGTGTGTCTGTTTGTTAATGCATGTATATGTATCTCGTAAGAAGCAAATTATTCAGTAAAACTATCGGAGAATTTATTTGAAATACAGTGCCGCCCAAAGGAAAGTCCGCACTTGTAATTTTTTTTCCAAAACTGCAAATTTAAGCTAAATTTAATGTAACGGTTTAAACAACCTATACATAATCTGATTCACCTTTTATTCCTCTATAATTTTACCTGCTCATATTTGACTTTTAATAGAAATATTCTAGTGTTCGCGTCAAAAAAAAAAAAAAAAAAACGTCAAATTTAGGAGGCAAAAAGAAAGTCCGCAGCAACAAGTTCTCTTGAAAGCAACTCAAATATCGCTCCCAAATCATTTTAAAATATCCATCAACGGACAACAAAGCATCTCTAATCGTAATCGTCGTTGTTCTAGGTAATACAACGTAACATTTAATCTATATGCCACGACGTTCTCTTAATGATCGTCAGGAACTCATTAATCTCCACCTTTCTGGTTCATCGAATGGAGAAATAAGCCACAGATTGAAATGTGATGAAAAAACGGTACGAAAGACTGTGCAAAAGCACCAAAACACCGGAAGTATTTGTGATGATCCTAAATCTGGTCGTCCAGCAGTTACTTCTAACAGGGAAGATAATGCTATCAATATCCGCAGCCTAAGAAACAAATGTCAAACGGCTCCCCAAATCCAACAACATCGGAATCTTATTCAAAAGTGTTCTCTTTCTACTTCCAAGAACAGATTAAAGGAATTTAATTTTCGATGATATGTTGCATGACGCAAGCCAATCATTTCTGTAAAGAACAGAAAGTAACGTGTGGACTTTGTCAGATACAATAAAGGCCATCACTTGATCAAGATATTGGTCAAAAGTGCTTTTTTAACGACGAAAGCAAGTGCAATAGGTTAGGGAGTGATGGTAGGCAGTAAGTCCGTTGGAGGAAGACGAAGCATATAAACCTACGTGCTCAATATCAACTCTGCAAGGTGGTGGAGGTTCAGTTTTGGTGTAGGACATTATTAGTACCAATGGGTAGGTTCAATCGTTTGCTTGCAAGGTCGAATTAATTCGAGGAAGTACATTAATATAGTTGACTGAGCATTTTCTACCGTACTTTGGTCAGAATTTGGATGATAATCCCATCTTCATTTAGGATAATGCTCCTATTCACACAGCTGACAATGTCAAAGGCTTTGTGGAAGAGCATGATATTCCGTGTTTGGATTGGCCTGTATAACCTCCATATCTCAATCCTATCGAAAACGTGTGGCATCACATCAAGCAACATCTACGCAATGATAAAATTTCAAATTTGGAAGAACTTTGGACCAAAATAAAAGAAAAGTGGGATGCCCTTTCCCCGGAGTATGGCTGCAGTCTAATTCAAGGAATTCTCAAAAGATTGCAGGCTGTCAAATTGCAGAGGGGTTACTACATATTAACTAGTTCATTGTTTTTCTGTTATATTTGTGTTGCAATTATGCCCTTAAGTTACATTTAAATAACAATTTTCTATTGTACAACTTTTCTTTTCGCCTCCTCAATTTGAAGTTATTTTTTTTAAATTGACGTGAACACAAGAAAATTTCAATTACAAGTCAAATATGAACAGGTAAAATTATAGAGGAATAATAGGTGAATTAGGTGAGGTATAGGTTGTTTAAACCGTTACATTAAATTTTGCTTAAATTTGCAGTTTTTGAAAAAATTACAGGTACGGACTTTCTTTTTGCCGCCTGTGTATAAGGTACTATTAAATACAACACTTTTTATTGAAAAAAAAATTAAAGACTGCTCAGGTGTTTACTATTTTATCATGCTCATTTTATTTCAGCGATTAAGACATTGGTTTACAGCAATAATACTTTTAGAATAAACACTAGCATATAATAGTTATTCTGTCATTTTTGATAGACGCGTTACATTCGGTAATCTTACGTGTTCGACTTTAAATCATTGTTTATATCTTATTTATATTTAATCAAATAAATCTTATAAAAAAAGCTATATATTTGTTGACTCTTGTTAGAAGCAATTTGTTTATTTTTGTATAATTCTCATACATATGGAGTTCACAACTGAATGTTGTGTCTTATTTTGAGCAGAACAGATCTGCTTTTTACAAAAAAATAAGCTTTAATTACTGGATGCACTTTCATGTCATGCTGTCCTTACTATATGTGAGAATGTGTGTGTATGTGTGTGAGGACAGCTCTCACCCTATATACTCAAAAAACTCTGTGGTGTGCAGATTTGATATTTTGGATTCAGAAATGTGGAATACTTTTTAAACAGTTTCTAGAATGCTAATAAATCACAATTGAATAAATACCAACTTGGGGGGGGATCATCGGATTTTTATCTGTTTGTCAGCTGTTTCATAACTGCGTATGCGCGAATCGTTCATGTAACAGCTTAATTATGCTAAAAGTGCGTAGGTTTAAAACATTTTTAAAGATTGTAGCAAGCTGGCCATGAGTTAGCGTGCTTGAATCACTGTGTTTAGGTTTTGGTTTCGATTTGGACTCGAGTAATTTTCGTTTGATAAAAAATTTTAGTTTAGAAAATGCATAGTACTGGCATGCCCATCAGTTTGTCAATAAATAAAAATGCAACAATGTTCATATTTTACAAACGGGCAAAGCCGGTTTGTATGCTTGTATATCTATAAACGTGATGATATGTATGTGTATTATAAGTATATCTATATTATAAGTATATCTATAAAAGAGGATGTGTATGTGTTTATAGTATATCTATAAACGTGAGGATGTGTATGGGGCAACCCTTAGCCTATATCCTCAACGATTTTTTTATCTACTGACTTAAAATTTTAAGATATATAGTATTCAAACATGTGGAAAACATTTTAATCGATTTTCATCCAGAAAAAAAGCTGCTAAACTGTAAATTGAAAATCTGTACTTGCTAACCATCATATGTTTATCTGTTTGTCAATTCTTTCACGACTCAGCATACTCGAGTAGTTCACATGACAGTTTATTTCTGTATACTATAAGTTTGTTTGTATAGATGTTTTAAAGATCGTGGTCAGCTGTCATGTTGGTTATTGTACTTGTACGTATCTTTAAGCTTTGATTCCGTTCTTAGCTAAATTATTTTTTTTTTACTTACAAGAAATGAACTGTTTATAAAAATAACACTAGCACGCACATGACTCAGTTTCTTTCATTATTATTTTTTTTACTTACTTAATTTTTAATCGAATTAATCATTATGTGTAACACCGGGCAAAATGGGGTACATCTGGCAGTATCAAATAATTGTAATTTTCAGAAAACTCCGGGCGTTTCTACCAATGCACGCAAAGCACATATCCCAGACTGATTTGTTTCCTTTCTGGCGACTATAACTCAATGTTATATTGATTTGTTTTTTATATATTAAGTATTGATTATATCAAAGCAACTAGTGAGTTTTGATCTAAATCCAGAACCAACTAGCATAAACTCCATGTCTCTAAATCGAAGCTTTGGGATTAATCAATGTTTAAGTTTTATCTTGTAACTAAAACAAACGCTCTTAAAACTAATAAATAGAGACGTACAATGAAAATGTCAACACTCTTTTCATAATCTATATATTTTGATACGTTTTATATATATATATATGTGTGTGTGTGTGTGTGTGTGTGTGGGTGTGCGTGCTTGCGTGTGTCTAATGCTCAATTACGTCTATAGAACTATATTGTAATTCATATGGTCATGTATGAGCATTATAAATATACACAACTGGATGACGGAAAAATTACAGCCACGGCTCTGTCGGTGTCCGCATTCTGTTAGACGATGCAATTGATAGTACGAATCAAATATCGATCAGTAAAATGTATAAAAATCAAATTGATGTACAGTTAGGTAACGATTTAGGATAGATGTGTATAACCGTGTTTACAAATGGTGCAGCAGATATACAAAGGAAGAAACGGACTTATAAACAGAGAGGAGAGTTGATAGATATATAGATAATAACATAGAGAGAACAAATCATGCATATCTATTTGTAGACAGCGTGAGAAAGTAACCGTTTGTTATGAGGATTCTCTTTCAGAAATTAAGAGAGCAACGAGTGAGACCAAAAGCTAAATCAAAGAGAATGATAAGAAAAAAGAAAGAAAGAAAACGGGGGATAGAATGATATTGTTGCAGTCATGTCAATTATATGGACAAAAAAATTAACGTCAGTTAAAATAAAACCAGTACAATTTAATGTATTGAGTTGATACACATATTTGAACTTATATATATTTTTTTGTAAAATCAAATCAAAGTTTTTTTTTTATTTGTACTGTATTGTCTATATAATTATATCATAAACATGCCCTGCCTTTACGTAATTGTGACGATCTCTTTCTTCTCCAGTGATCATATCGAAATTCAATACTGATTTTGTTTTACAATAGTATCATAATAAGATTAAGCACGTCCGAAAATACAAGCAACTGTTAGATTTTTTACCCTAGGGCGTCATCGAGTCACGTAAATGAGACGATCAATATAATTATTATTGGCTCACATGGAGCTTTAACACAAGTCAACAAATGATCTGATTGGAAACCTGTGGTGTTCTCTGGAAGCTAAGTGACAACAAATCTCCTCAGACGTCCAGCTCTCTCTCTCTCCACCTCCTTCGATAGCATTTGCAAATATATTTGCGGCATCGCAAGAGCCTCTTACAATTAATTTCTCGCTGGCAGTGGCCATCGGTTTATACTGGAATTTGAGTGGCACTAAGCCTCCCCCAGGTCGTCAATAATAATAATAATAATAATAATAATAATAATAATAATTATTATTATTATTATTATTATTATTATTATTATTATATTATTATTATTATTATTATTATTATTATTATTATTATTGGCTCAAATGGAACTTTCATACAAGTTAACAAACGATCTGATTGGAGACCTGTGGTGTTCTCTGGAAGCTGAGTGACAACAAGTCTCCCCGGACGTCCAGCTCTCTCCTCCTCCTTCGATAGCATTTACAAATACATTTGCATCATCGCAACAACCTCTTACCATTGATTTCTCGCTGGCAGTGGCCATTGGTTTACACTGGAATTTGAGTGGCACTAAGCCTCCCCAAGATACTCGTTCTTTTCGCACTTGTCCAGCGGAGGTCTGGCCAGTGCTCCCTTCTTGGTCTTTCTAGCCTCCTTGGCCCTTCTCGGCTCTTTAGTATATTTTCTATTGGGGGGAACGGTGGTGTAATAATGGAGAGGATGCATGATGAGGCTGTAGAACATGTGGATATGCAGCTTCGGTGTTCTTCATTTCCTGTAACGCTTATTTGTTATATTGTCTTGTATTATTCTCCTCATTCAAGGGTTTTCCTTAATATTCCAGCCGTTTTCATTATCGTTAGGCGTTGTATTTTTGCAGCTATTCCTCTGATTCCAATTTCTGACATTCTTTCTTCCACGTTTTTCGGAATTATTCCTAGTGCTCCTACTATTATCGGTACTACTTGGATTTTCTTCATCATTCAAATCCCTTTTAACTCTCTGGCTAGTTCTGTGTATTTGCTTCGTTTCTCCTTTTCTTTCATATTCACCCTGTGGTCAGCTGGGACAGCAAAGTCTACAATTTGACAGGATTTCTCTTTCTTGTTAATTATTACGACATCTGGTCTTCTTGCTTAGATGGGTTTGCCCCTATGTATGTCCATGCCCCATAGGATTTTGTGGTTCTCGTTTTCGAGCGCTCTTGTGTGTTTATGCTTGTACCATTTATCTGTACGCTCAAAATGCAGCCGTTTGCACAATTTCCAGTGCACCGTCATCCCCACTTGGCCATGCCTGTTTTTGTATTCCTTTTGGGCAAGTTTGATGCATTCACTTAATATATGGTTTATCGTTTGGTCTCATTGTCCACAGCGTCTGCATTTGCTGTTTTCTTGTGTTTTATCGATCCTTGCTTTGATGGGTTGGTTCTTATCGAGTTATCTTGTGCTGCAGTTATTAGAGATTCAGTTTCTCGGTTTATATGTCCTTTTCATCCATATCCTGGTGTTTTCGTTATTCTCATCGTTTGTCATTCTTATGAATCTTCCATGGAATTGTTTCTCTCCCCATTTCGCTTTTCTCATTTTGTCATTTGTATATCTGTTTTCTGTTTTGTTGGTTTTCTCCGTGTCTCTCGCTGCCATAATTATTCATTCAATGTTTTGCATTGTGTATTTTTCTAGTTCTTTTTTGTGTCCTTCACACAGCCTTTTATACAGATCAGTCCTCTCCCGCCGTCTTTCCTTTTCACGTAGAGTCTGTCAATATCGGCCTTTGGGTGTAGTGCATTATGCATGGTCATGAGTTTCCTGGTTTTCTGGTCGAGCTGTCTCAGTTCTTCTTTTGTCTATCCTATAAACGCTCCAGAGTATCTCACTAGTAACACTGCCCATGTATTTATACCTTTTATTAGGTTTCTACTATATAATTTAGCTTCCAGGAGTTTTCTTGTTCTCCTGAAGTATTTCTTTTCAATTGTCTCTTTCATTTCTGTTGGTCTGATGGAGTCCACTTCCAGAATTTCCAAGTATTTATAGTCGTCATGTTCTCCTAGTGCCTTCATTTCTGTTTGGTTGAGTAGGTCCAAGCCTTCTGTCGTTTCCAGTTTTCCCTTTTTTATAACTAGTAGTGCGCACTTTTCCATTCCAAATTCCTGGTAGTGTTAATTAGTGTCTCTAGCTCCTTTTCTATCTTTGCAAAAAGTTACAGAACGTCCATGTACATCAGGTGGTTAATTTTTTCCTCCGTATTGGAGAACTTGTATCCGGCTTGGCACTTTCTCAGAATACTATTCAAGGGCATCATGGCTATGGTGAACAGTAATGGTGATAATGAGTCTCCTTGGGAGATGCCTCTTTGTATGTTAATTTCTGTTATGTGTTGTCCATCAGCTGGCAGTTCCAGTCTCCATGCTTTCATTGCATATTCTATTACAATGGTGATCCCGCTTAGTATTTTATACATTTTTAGGCATTCCATTATCCATGTTGGGGGATCCTGTCGTACATTGTTTTGTAGTCGATCCATGCCATGGCTAAATTTTTCCTTCTCCTTTTTACCTCCTTTAGAATCTTTTGATCAACATATAGCAGATCATGTGTTCCACTTTTCCCTTTTTGACATCCTTTATGTTGGTCGGGGATGAGTCCACAGTTATTCAGTGAGTGGTAGATTTGTTCCTTCAGTTGTGCTGTCAGTATCTTCCACATGGTGGGTAGGCACGTGATTGGCCTCTAATTACTGGGGAAGGTTCCTTTTCCGTGTCGTTCTGTAGCAGTGTGGTTCTACCTTTTGTCATCCAGTCTGGCACGTTTGCTTTCTGTATACAACTTATTAGGTTTTGGGATAGCCTTTCGTGTAAGGTTGTGAATTTTTTGAACCAGTGTGCATGTATCCTGTCGTGTCCTTGTGCTTTCCAGTTTGCCACTTTTCCTATGATTTTCTTTAGGGGTTCCTTGCTGATTTCATTCACTGTTCTTTCTTCGATTTGTTTATTATTATTATTATTATTATTATTATTATTTTAGAAATGCAGATGTTTTGATTGTGAAATATGTATTTGAGAAAAAAGTAATCTTATTTAAACGTATCATGTATTTTAGAATACATACATACATTATATATATATATGTATATATGTATATATATATATATATATATATGTATATATAAGAATAAAAATTACAATAAGTTTACCAAGGTAATCAAAATGGTAAACTTAAAATATATTATAAATGTTAAAGAGTTAATATTTACAAGTAAAATAAACTCAGCCAGATGTAAAAGCTCAATAAAACCGAAAAGGAAATAGAGCTTATAATATGAACAAATGATTAATAAAACAATTTAAAAGACATCTTGAAAAAGAGTTAAAAACATATTTAATTTTAAAAAAGGAAACACAAGATAAGTGGATAGTCCTTAATCCGCGGAGTTTCGAGGAAATACTCTCCTTCTCATCAGAGGGCAGGAACTAGCAAAATGCAGGATCGGATTTTGCTTTTAAAAGTATTTAATGAAACTACAAGTAAGTCACAGATCTTACTTGGTTAAAAAAAGGATGAGGTAAGGGGAACAGGAGGATTAAGGACTATCCACTTATCTTGTGTTTCCTTTTTTTAAAATTAAATATGTTTTTAACTCTTTTTCAAGATGTCTTTTAACATTTTTTATTAATCATTTGTTCATATATATATATATATATATATATATATATATATATATATATATATTTAGTGTAGTACCTTAAACGTACATACGTGTGTCACGGTTTCTAGATTATAGAATAATCAATCAAGAGATCCTATTTATAAAAAAGGAGAATAGAAATGTGATAAAATACACTGTTTAGTGTATAGATACGATAATTTAATGTCCGTAGTGTTATTTTGTGCCTTTTAATCTATGAGCTGTGCTATGTCGTGGTGGACAATGCAAAAGGTCGAAACTTATATAATTATTGATTTGTTAACCGTTTTGTAGAAAACGATAGAATGTTTTGAAATGAATGTTTACTTTAAATATTCATGTACAAAATCTAACGTTGAAATTTTAGCAATAAAATATTAGAGATACTTATGTAATAAAATAGATTGAAGAATTCAATTTCATAAATAATCAACAATTGAATTAACGTGGTAGCAACGATTGGGAAGGTGTTGGTATATAGACTACAGATACAAGTAAGATAGAAAACAAAGGAGTTGTCCATGAGAGAAGGTTATCTTTGTAAGTCGTGGAAGCGTTCGACTGAGTTACAAAGAGACAATGTAAGGACTAAAGTAAGAGAAAAACATGTATATCTCTGAAAAAAACCCTTAACTTGGAAAATGAAAATAAACAAAAAGAAGCATTGCTGTTACTGCTCCACATTGGAATGTGTTTTGTACTGTCCAAAGGAAGAAAGAGGCTACAACAGAAGGTTATCAAACGGCCATTGTGTGCCTATATGTCATGTTTGTTGAACCTGACCCGAACTAATGACTGTTACTTATTTCATGTTACGTGAACTTTATTTAATATGTGTAAACACGCACAAACACAGACACAGACACACACACACAACGAACATTTCTAACCACTAGAGGATACCGAAATCGGTTTCATATACACGTATATTTATATAAACTAGACGTGCCTTAAAGCACTTATATATTCTCGTTATATTCAACCCTAAATTCTAACAGTAGTATGTTATCACCTTCTATCTCTCTTTTTAATAAATAAGATCTCCTGATCATCGAAGAAGCAATGTAAAAAAGAAAATTTAAATAGGTGATGCCACTTTTTAGGCCATACCTGAAACTAAAACATACTTTCTTAGTCTTCTGGCGTGGATTCAAGTGTAGTATCTGTTCTGCCTAAAAATTGTATAATGATACCGTGAGGTTTGATACAATACAAGTATTCACATATTCCTTAACGGTCATCGGAGATAAAGCGTAACAATCAAATATACTCTAAAATTACATTAACCAAATCACTAAGATGTATACTTTTACAGACTTAACCAAAGGGCTGCAATATTATCGCAGGGTCTTCATTCACGCCGAACGTGCACAGAATGTCCAGCAGCAATATAGTATATGTGAAAAATGCCGCTGTAGAATTTTTACAAGTTTTTTTTTTAATATTATGTTAACTATTTACCTAAAAATGTTAGAATTTTAGAAGAAAATAACGCATAGTACTTAGTATCAATACTACGACTAGATTAGTGAGCTGAGTACTGGCGTCACATGTGGTAATATCTTTTATTTATACACGTAGACCAGTTAGAGCAATTTAGTTTTCGGTCTGAACGTCTGCGAGTTGGGTCCTGAATAGTGACGAGTTATAACGGCAGAATATTGTCTCTGATATATGAAGGTTTGGATGAACGTTACCATAACAATATGTAGCCATAAGCACATCCGATACGTAAAATAAACGTCTATATAAAAAAATATTTAATTAGTGTTTAGATGGTTTTCTTTAGCGATAGAAGAATTTCAGCAGATGGCAACATGCAAGAATCCAAAGCAAAGAAAAAAGAAAAGAGACAAGGTAGTGACTTATCTCATCACCTTCAAACAAGTAAATATATGTACACGTTTTGTTAAAGGAAATGTTATGCATTCATTCTGCTATTTCATAAATGTACACAACAAAGTTTATATTAACATATATATACACGCACCCATATAGATCAAAAACAGGAAATTAAATATGCACCTCGAACAAGAACATATATGTTTTGTTAAGGTAACATTTACAAACTGTCTCCAAGTTATTGTGTCGTAAGAAACAGCTTTATATGATATACACCGCTTCCGTTGTACAGTTATAAATGAAAACTACGAATATTGACACACACACACACACACACATATATATATATATATATACACCTAAATATAAACGATTAGATATACAATTATAAATATATATGCATACACATAATATATACGACACAGACACTTTACCTACTTATACACTGGTTATTTAGATAGCTATATAACACAATAAAGCTACTATAATTATATTTTAAATACTTATTCTTTAAATACTTTATTTATTTATATAATTATCAATATTACTGTTTTATAGATTGATTTACTTTAGTGTAAATAGATATGCGAGTGCTTACATCATCTCATGTAAATAAATCAGAAATTGAATCGTATATAAATACACGTTCATCACGAAAATAAGGAATATTTTAAAGCTTGGGTGCTTGTTTAGGTAAATGGATACCGACGGAACACTTTCACGAAAAACATAGCTGAAGCCACTGTCAAAGATTTTCACCACTTTTTATCTGTGCCAAAACCAAAACCTAGATTCCATGAACAAATCTTCTTTCTTAGAAGTGCACGCCTATGGAACTCTGTTCCGTCTGCCTGTTTCCCAACTGACTACAACTTGGATGTCTTCAAGTCCAACATAAACAAATTCCTGAGGAACTGCCCCATAAGTAGACACTTTATCAAATCTCAACATTTACGTACTGTACACGCAATAACCCTTATTCCCGAGTGGCTTCCGGGTTTTGATAATGTCGACCATCTTGTAAAAAAAAGCTAAAAAAAAAACACGGGTTTAATTACCAGAGGGGATTCTTCTGGCTAAGTAGAACTTACTGTTGGGAAGATTACTTCGAATCAGATTAAGGAATTAACATTGGGACATTTGAGGAGCTGAAACAAACCATATCGCAATCGCAAAATTTAGACTTCATTTCTGATTCCAAATAAAAATCAAAACTAATAAACGAAAACATATTAGATCTAGCAAAAGTTAACATGAGTTTTGAGAGTATTTATATTATCCTTATGAGCAAGCTTGAAGAATATCTATCCTAAGCCGTTTAAATTTAAATTATTTATCTGACCTGTAAATCACTATACAATTTAGAAAAGCATTTCATCCAAGGCATGAAAATTGTTAAAAAAATGTTTTCACTATAGGCTTTAAAAATAAAGGTACAAGATTCAATTTGAAATTTATTTATCTTCAAAGTGTACTTTTATAAATTTTACAAAGTAAGGTATGCAAATTTAATACCTTACTTTGTAAAATGTATAAAATGCACTTTGAAGATAAATAAATTTCAAATTGAATCTTGTACCCTTATTTTTAAAGTCTATAGTAAAAACATTTTGTTTAACAATTTTCATGCCTTGGATGAAATGCTTTTCTAACTTGTATCCTATCTTTTTAAGATTATAATTTATTTAATTTATTAATTTGGATTAAAAAAAGGATGAATGTGAGTTTGTATGTATTTATAAAAACTCTCCCACTCTCTATTTCAGATTGTATTTCTCCTCACACCACAACTCATTTTTGCAGCCCCCACTTCGTATTAGTACAGGTCTGAATGTTCTCTCTATTTCAGTTTTTAATTCTCGTCACACCCCAACTCTTTTTTGCAACTCTCTCTTTGTCATACATGTCTGAATAATAAGAAAATCTGAATTTTTTAACAAAAACTTTAAAAAAACGTTTTTAGATTAATTTTTAAAACTTCTTTTAGAATAGAAAATCTTTACAATTTAATAAGGAACATATTTCATATAGGTTTCATCAAACATAATCAGTAGATAACGAAAAAAATAGTGATGAAAATTTCAAAAGGACTGTATAACTGGTTACGCTCAATAGTAGTCCTCGCTAGCGAAAGACGTTTTTATTGTTATTCTATTATTATTATTATCATTATTATTATTATTATTATTATTATTAATATTATTATTATTATTATTTAAAACATTTTGTGTCCTGAGCTTTCGCGCAAGGACTAATATAGGACTCTTTACGGAGATTAAACTCAAAGTAAAAACATAGTAAACATAAAATCTGTTATATACAAATAGAAATATGAATTTGTCACATTTTTCTTATTCAATAATCGTGTATTTTAAAGCCTTAATATATGGAGGTCTGTAATTTAATGCGTAAGTACGAGTATACTTGTCTACAAGGAATCGAAATTTCAGGGGTATAGCTGAATCTGTATTACTGTGTCTTTAGTTTAATAGAACTCTTTAATAATGCATTTATCATATAGGCAGATGCGGTATAGTGTATTGTCGTAAATCGCTTTAAGAAAATATTTTTAAAAAATGAAATGTTGTAAAAACTTATTTGTTGACATCCTATAACCAATTTTATTGATTGCACTAACATGTCATTTTTACGTTGAGTTTCCACACTCTGTGTTGCCTTCTATGTGGAAAACTAAATAAAATTAAATATAAATATAAATAACGATTTCATCTTAGAAAATGCATTCTAAAATGTATAATGGACGTAGATTCTGTTGATGAAAATGTATAAACATATCCACATATTTAAACACATATTCACATACAGATATAACTAGAGTTTCCACGATTACTTAACTGGTTTTTTAAGACAATATGATATGATACAGTCTAGTCAGTGTTCTTTATGCAACATAGTAATTTTCTCGACAAATACTATTATACAATTAAACCCAAATATGATATTGTTCCCATCACAAATTATTTCTTTTTCGGAGTAATTTTAAATTTCTCAATTTATATAGGGTTTATTAAATGACATTACATTTTAAAAATAGATTGATTTTAGGAACATATTTTAAACGTATATGTAAGCTTCAACTATACAGTTAAAAAGCAATCATTACGGTGAGCATTAAAATTCTAATTAGAAACCGCAATTTCCTGTTGGAAAATACCATAATGAATTTTCCAGAATCATCTAGAGACCTGTTCAACAACGGGGCAAAATATATCTAATCGCTAGAAATATTAAAATATGCGTCATTTTGTTTTAATAAACCGATACTCAATAGGAAATTACTGCATTAAAATATTGCATTTTCACTAACAATTAAGCAAGATAAAATAATCGCTTTTTTTTTCTTTTGTTGTTTTTTGTAGCATGGTTAATAAACAAAGTAAACAATTGCATACTTCGAGGGCAATAAGATTTCAAATTAAAATATTCGAAAATATTTTATGGCGATAAATAAATGAGATTATATTTATTTGTGGGGGTAAAATTCTCATTTTTTATCGTTTTATTTTAAACGTTTTAGTCTATGTAGCCTTCTCAGTTTTTAGCTACAACTTTTTTGTAATCTAAAAATCTTCTTGAGAACAACTCACATTATTAGTAATTCTAATTATTTTGTCATAATATTAATACCAAACATATAGATTAGGCACCAGAATCCATGCACATGTTTACATAACAAAACACATAATTGTCAGAAACCTTCCGTAAGCATCCGCTGTGAATGGCAGCTACAATCTTATCACAAGTAAGTAGAAAAAAATAATAACGCTTTTACACTATCGGAATGAAACGAAATTGCCTTATGCAAATAAGATGAAATAGTATCGTTCGAAATCCCGTGCAGATTCAATTGATATAAACCCGGTGTATCGTTTCATTGCAAGCCAATATATTTTTTTTTTATTTTAAAATTGCTATGAAACGCAGAAATATGAAATTAGGTGCACTAGAAGAGCATAACAAGGTGTTTTCCCCTGGTTTTTATGGGATTTGAACAAATATTTTGATAGTTAAGTTAACTTTTCTATTTTCAGGTAATTCTAAGTGTGTATCACTTTATTGCAAGTATTTAAAAATGTATATTTTCAGTAATTGTTCTAGTTGGAAATAATCTATATAATCATAAAACTCAGTTGACCTTTTAACGAGTGGTGTAACCCACTTTCCGTTTACGACATCCGGTTGCGCTTGAGCATATAAACATTTACCAATAACAATGTAAACAAAAAAACACAAGTCGCTTTTTATAAATTATTAATACTTTGTTTTTTTTTACATCGTACATGTTCGCATTGTCTTAATTAGGTTTATTGCCCTTATTATTAACATATGAATTAAATACTTCACCTAATGGGTCATGAATGTTTGTTTAACATAAATGAAAAAAATTACATTTTATTTTCATTTTATATTTATTCTTAATATGTGGAGAGTGTTTTTAACTATTCTGTACTTTCAACTAACAATTTCATTTAAAAAAGATATATCAAAATGTGAATTTTACTTAAAGTATCATGGTATCTGTTCAGTGCACATTTACCTATAAGTATGGAAAACCACTTGTAATTCAATGGATGTAAGTTTTTTTTTCAAACATAAACAATTATAAACAGAACGATTCATAGAAATCTATCTATATTCTTTTTTCATTTTAATATACTTTCATAGAAATGTTTCTGTTATGTCACAAAAAAAATATTTTCTTTACCTCACAATTGTCACGCTCATACATTAATTCCATGGGTAATATAACATACTGACCCAACGGGTCACGGGTAGTCTAGTTATATATATATATATATATATATATATATATATATATATATATATATATATATATATATGACAAGAAGTATTCAGATCCTGGCTTATTTTGTAAGATATCGATACGTTTCAAGTTATGAAACGCTGAAATTTTAAAGGGATTTGTGTTCAGAATACACTAAGAAGGATTAAGCTGTGCTGGAGGAAATAGCGCTATTTATTAAAGTCCCATAATCATCTTGTGGATAGATACAGAATTCACTCCCCACCGCTGCATATCAAGCTCGTTTTAATCGAGGAGATCACGAAGGCTCTGAAATAGTGAATTCTTCACTTATTTATTTCAGGTCTTTCTATGAATAACAACGGAGAATTTAAAAGTTGGCATGTGATAATAATCACATCCTGCAGCTTATCCAGAGTTCAAAAACATAATGTAAAATAGATGAAATGGAACAGGAAGCTTAGTACATATATGTGATGGTATTTCAGAAATTCCGTAGCATCAATATTCTCATAAATTGGTCAACAAGATGCTATCTGCTTTCTCAAGTTTGTGCTGCAACACGGGTCTCAAGATACACTGCATATTTGCGAATATGGTCCGGATCTTTGAGAATCTGGGTTCAATGACTTACGAGCAGAGGGGTACATTCCGCGAGGATCTAAATATGACTGAGACCAGGTATCAGGGTCGCTGAAACGCAGTCAGGATGACTTACTACTGTTTGATTCTGAAGCATACTCCCCTCTACGTCCCTCATCTATTTTAACAATTTCATAAAAGTAGTAAGTATCTGAAATCTATGTTTAGTACCAACACTAATTTGCTTTCTTGTCGTAAAGCTAAATTAAATGAAATATGTAAAACATTACACACACTAAGATATGTTCCAAAATTTATAATGACGGATAAATTAACAAGGTGTTCATTCTGTGGATAAAATGTGTGAACAAATTAACATTCCTACGCACATGTCTATCAAGAAATGACGACAACTAAAGTGGATTCCTAAAGATTTATGACATGATACAAAATTATATTTTTATTAAGAAAAAAGTATAACATACAATTAGTTAACAAGATAGCCGTCTGATATTTTTTTCCTTATTTTGTTATTTTTATTTTTAAAAATCACACAAATGATATAAACTATCTTTGTATATTATACAAAATATATTACAATTAATGTCAACAAGCTACTATACATACCTGACAATATTTTTTATGTTTACTATCTGAAATAATACTTAATTTTTTTCCCTTTTGCTGTGTGAAAAGAATTGTTCGAGAGATGCTTATTACGTTATCCTAGATTAAATATTTTTTTAAAATTACAGTAATATTTTCGAAGATGATCGGATATAATTTGTTAATCCAGATAGAATATTTTGTCATGTATGAAATCAAATAATGCACTTCTTTTATTACAGCGAACGACAAGTCTTTACAAATTTATTAGGTTATTATTTAAAAGTACTTTGATTGTTCCTTTAAAATGTTTATATTTGACTTTATTATAGGAATATAAACCATCTTTCTCGTGTAAAATAAAAAAAACCTTGACTTATAATATTACACAATTAAAATCAAATATGATATACTTAACATTAAAACTACTAAAACTTCTTAAGAAAATCAAAGCTATTTGGACTTTTTATAAATTTCTCAATTTATATAAAGTTGATTCAAAAATAAGATACTTTGAAAATACATTGATTGTGAAAACATATTTACAAAATTGATATGTTATTTATAGCGATGCCTATTTCAAGCAATCATTAGAGTAGGCATTTAATTTGTAATTCAGAATCTGTGATTTCACGTTGTTACGATATACATACGCATTTTAGAGAATCACTTGCTGACTTGTTGTGTAACTCAGAACAATGTTGATAATCGCATCGAATAATTAAATGTTTTAATATTTGCAATTACACAATAATCCCTAGAAAATGACTGTCAAAACGTTGAATTTTCTCAGATTAAATACTCGTTTATGCTGTGGCATAGGTACTTAACAAAATAAGCATATATATGATTAGTAGACAACTGTATTTCGAATTCAATCTTGGAAGTTATTAGACGGCGATAAGAAAATGGGACTATTTCTTTATTTACTTTAAAATTTTCATCACTAATGTTATCTCTAGAACGTTAAAGTGTAACATCCTTAGTTTTTAAGAACAATTTCAAATAAAAGGTCATATCATGTAAATTATGTTTTTATAAAATTTTGGAATCTATATCGGCATGAGTTAGTCGTAGATCGCCCTAAGAAATAATTTAAATATAGATTTAAAGTTAGTTTATATAAATCTTTTCGGAAATTTTACAAAAATTATCGTACATGAAAAATATCAGAATAATATAATTTTTAAAAAAATATTTCAAAATATTTTGTCAAAATTCATGTATTTTGTAATGAATTTGAATACAACTAACTGAAATATGATGAATAATTATTTATTGTAGTCATGCATCTATTCCAAGAATTTTAGAAAAGTCGAAGTTAACTGAAGTTTGCGTTGTTCATCCAAATCCCATTTTTTATTTCATGCAGAAAATAAGATAAAATTAAAGATAAAATATATTACCTACGCTATTTTAGTAGATGTGTTCAAAACTTTATAAGGATCGGTAAATAAACTCAGGAGCGGGTAATGTGGATAAAAATATATAAATATATGTACACACAAACACACACACACACACACACACACACACACACACATATATATATATATATATATATATATATATATATATATATATATATATATAGCTTTAAGTAAAAGAGAAAAGAGAACGATCAATTCCACAAAAGGAAACTTATCCGGATAATGCCAAGCTCAACAATAATTATTGGAGCTTATACAATAGGACAACAAGAGAATGAAATGAAGACACAAAACTTTATATAGGTTGATATAGAATGGATTATGCCATACTATTATTTGGTATATTTTTACCACTCTCATAAGTAGCTATGGTTCCCTCACTCCCCCATTTTAGCATCAATACGTATACTTAACCTTTTACATCAAGTTATACGCACTCATAGCATTGTCACCCTAATCTCCACCCGCCCCCTTATGATCATACTCCATATATCATAACAGTAGAAACTTATAAATATATCGCAGCATATAACCTTCCAGTTTTACATCCTTACATACCCCCCACCAAATTAATCAAAAATTACCCGCTCTATAGCAAATAGGCACCCCATAAACCGTTAAAATAAAATCACCACACAGCAACATTACACCCCCTATTCAACCATAACACATTTAACCCTTAATCTCAATACTATGTTAAAGACAATCTATATTCTTATATATCATACTATATATAATAAGCTTCTCCTTATTTATTTAGAATTCATTAAAGCTTCCCCCAACTCTCTATAATTCCTCTTAATCTTTTTCATCACTAACGAACCTTACGTAGACGCCGCACCCCCACCATGCTACCTAGCACCTTCTCTACTCTTCTGATTAAAAGCGTTGAGCTTCGAAATGTCCTGGCATAAAGAGTCCCTTCTATCCCCCAAATTCTGCCTGTATTCCATTATTCAATAAATGATCCATTCTATATCTACCTATATATATAGTTTTGTGTCTTCATTTCATTCTCTTGTTGTCCTATTATATATATATATATATATATATATATATATATATATATGTATATGTATATATACGCACAATTAAACTGGATTTGTACAGATGTATAATATAATACATACCATTTTTTTTTAGATAAACGATTATAAACACAGTTATTCTAGAAGACATATATTCGATATTTTTGCTTTCATTATATTTTTTTGTTTGTTTGTAAGTAACTGATGAATAATATACTGTCATATTTTCATACAAAATAAATTTCACTTCTTGTCAACAATTAATCATCCGAGGATAACATTTTATATATATTCTATTTCTCAAACGTTATTCAATTAATTTCGTGGTTTTTAACTGGGAGAAAATGAATTATTAATTGGATTTTTTGACGTCACACTATTTGACAGAAATTGTAGACTTTTATTGTTTTCGGAGACTATTAGATATAATTTATGATTCGTTTAGGATAATTTTTCTAAGCTGAAATAAAATAATACATCTTTTTAATTATGCAAACGGCTTATTTTCACGATTATAATTGTGCATCCATTTAAAGGCTTCTTTTTTACATTGTTGTATAACCAATGTAGAATGTTTTTGTGAAATAATGGAAATTTCTAGACAATCCTGATTGCACGTTAAAAAGTATATATGGTATTTTTAGCATAATATAATATTTCTTTGAAAATTCTTATAAATTTCTCGTTTTATATAAAGGTTCATTTAAAATACGATATTAGTAGACTTTTTTGATTGTAAGAACATAATTCAAATCCCATATTTAATAAATAACGAATCACGCACACTGCCATTATTACAGTTATAATTTCAATTATAATCTGGAAATCGTAAACCTTTAGTAAAATATAATAATGCATTTTCCAGAGTTACTAGCGAACTTGTTAAAAAACGAAACAAATGTCATCAAGCGATCTTAATATTTTCTAATTATTGAATAATATGACTCTCGAACAATGGTAGATTGCCGAAAAAAGTTTATTAAACAAGAATATACTGCAACATGTTCAAAGTTTTTGGAATATTTAATATTTTCATAGCAGGACATATATAATAAAAAAAAACTTGAAATTTTAGTAAACAAAACAAAAATATTTAAAAAAATAATATGAGTGAGTTATTATTTGACTTTGTTTCTTAAAAACTAGTTAGGAACTAAGATTTAGTTTATAAAGGGACGGGGGTTCAGTCAGGTCTAGAGTTATCGGCTTAGAGGGGATTTTGTATTCTTCTGTCCATGGAAATATCCACTGACCCTATAAGAAGATAAACGTCTGCAAATTAAGACGTGATATGTTTATTAACATTTGTTATTAATAGATTAAGGTTGAAGGTAGAAAGCAAACTATGAGCAGGAGGAGAGTTCCATAACTCTAAAGTATTTGTTATTAACCATCTGGAATAGAAACCAGAATAACCGTAAGGTTTTAAACAAAAAAAACATATGGTTACCTCTAAACGAATGAGTCCAACAAGTTGAGACATATGAAGCATGGAAGAGATTGTATCTGCAGAAAAGTCTGAGACGAGCAACATCACCTCTGTGAGGGAGAGAAGTTTCACTGGAGAAAAAAATGTGAAGTAAATCAAATTACATATACGGTTTTGCAATTCATCCAAAAATTTCAAAGGAGACTCAGATGCACCAACCCAAATATGACAGGAATAACCTAGACATCGTCTGATTGTAGATTTGTGGAGATGAAGAATATACTTCACGTGAAAGAAAATGTTTATATCTATACAGAGAATCGATTATAAGACTACGGGATTAAATATAGGAGTTTTAACGGACGAATAGATGAGAAATAAAAACCAAGACGTTTCAAGTCGATTTTCCAACGAGAGCAGAGCACACTATAAGAATTTACTCTTGTAATTAAATGGAAATAGCTGTGTCTAAACAGGATTAAACGAAAGGAGACATATTTTACCGAATCGATAATAGAAGCCAAATCAACTTCGATACAAATTGCATATTTCAACTACGCCGGAAAAAATGGTGACAAACAATACCAGAATATATGGTGGTGTCAATAGAATAAATATCAATGTTCTGAATAATATACTATGAAAGGCCATTTATATAGAAAAAAGTGTTGGACTTAGAATGGAATATTGAGGAGCACCGGCAATTATAGGAAAAGAAAATTAAAGTATTTCAAGAGTTATCCGAAAGCTTCGATCACAAAGAGAAGACATTATAATGTCAAGAACTATATCACCAATACATCGAAGTTTATGTGGAAGACCAGGATGTTTACACTCTGTAGAACGCCTTTGAAATGTAAACGGCTATTACTCTACCTTCGCCTGAATTATCCATAAATTAACGGTTCAGTCCAGTTACAACAGTTAACATCTCCGATGTAGAACGAAAACCACGAATGCAAAACTGAACATAAAGACACTGACTTTTCTTAAAATACAGAAAATTTACAAGCCCGATGTTTACAAACTTCTGAAAAATTTAGTTAATAGCAGAGAGAAAACTTACAGGACAATATCTAATTGGATCAGATCAATCGCCAACATTTTAAAGGTCAAGACAAATGAGAACTCCTTCAAACAAGAAGAAAAACACAATTGAAACAAAAAAGATTGAATAATTCTAAGAGTATATGAGAAAGTCACGCCGCACAACGTTTAAGAACTACAACAGCGATCTACTCAGAAAGACAGGAAGCCTACGATTTATAGACGTCTATACGAGATATTGTTTATTAAGTAACAGTGACCTGTTCGACGAAAACGCTATGGCTTTTTACCAAGAGATCTTAAGAATAACCACATACACTGTCCATGTAAAATATGGGGAAAAGAGAAAGAAAGCACAAACGGGTTAAAATATACGCACACACGATGTAAAAAGAAGTTCATGAAGATATTAGGGTTAGGAAAAAAAGAAAATTATACTGAAACAGAGAAATTGTATTTGTATCGAAAAGTGTATTTTAAGAAAAGAATAGTTTATTGTTCGACATTGTTAAAATTGTTGAATCGAATCGCTTTGGAAATATCTGTAGTTGTTTATAATTCATACGGACAAAATGAAAAGTTAAAATTGCTTTCAGAATTTACAGGTTTGCTTCTGTATTGGTACTAGTTATTGTTAAAGATTTTTCTGAAAATGTGTACAAAATGAAATGCTTACTGTTAAGTTTGGGGTTAAATAAATAGAAATTATTTTACTTTTGAGAGACAATGGCCATACCCTGAATAATGTGTTCACAATTATCTACTGAGCGTTTGAAAGTGAATGAGACGGGAAAGCTGCAGTAAAAATATACGAACATTTTTTTTTAATGGTGATAAAAAAACATTGAATATTATGACTCATGGAAAACGTCAGATTGCTAAAAGAGTGAGTGAAACAAACGTACATTTCGATAGGTTTTCTGTTGTCGAAATATAAAATATTTTGATAGTAGAATAATGTTATAGAAATAAAATAAATATTTGGGACAATATGGTTACCTCTAAACAAATGAGTCAAACAAGTTGAAATAATTTTTTTTTTTTTAGTTTGAAAGTCGAAATAAAATATTTTAATTATATAATAAAAGACTTAGAATTTACGTTAGCAAAACGTGATATTTACAAAAACAATAAAATTGAGCAGTTACGTTACGTGGTAACTAACATAGAAATGAGATTACCATAAATTCATAAAAACAGACGAGTTAGGCAACGGACGGGGTTCAGCCTAGACTGAAGTTATTGATTTGGAAGATATTTTGTCTCTTGCGGTCTATAGTACAACCATGTGTGACAACTAGACCATGTAAGAACCAAAATATAAACGTATGCAAACTCAAAGTGAAATATGTTATATGTAATTATAACCTGGCTGGTGATTGCTTTGGAGGAAATCATTTTCAGGTACAAAAGAATTCAGCTGTAAAAGAAGGTTTGTCTACATTGTCTTGTGTATCAAGCAGACAAGAATGCTTATTCGTCTCGATCTTAAAGATTGCAGGTAAAATATTATTTGCCTCCTTTGCTAGTTTTATGTGGTACAAGCACGTGCACACATAAGCTATCGATGTTATACATACAGGAAAAACGGACTGTATATAAATGTATTTGACTGTGCATTTAAATGTGGTAAGTATGCATAGGCCGGCACACATGTAAGCATTGGATAATATAAAAACAGGATTGTATACACAATTTACAATACGGCCCGGTAACTTACAGACGAGAATATACACATATATTATGTATACTCATACTATGCTAATACAACAACATCACAGTTTCTTTCCCTGGGGATAATTATAATCAAGCGGGGCGGGGGCTCGGGCGTAACAATATTTTTGTCCATATTTCGTATATATTATTAAAGAGTCATAATTTCAAAAGTGAAAAAAAAAGTATTTAGATTTCATTAGCTAAAATAGAAACTATAGCATTCAAAGCTGGTGACATTACCACTGAACCAACGTGACACGCTCATACACCGATAAAAAAGGAAAAATAAATAATAAGCTAAGATCAATGCATTGATTTTGTGAACATAGTAATATTTTAAACCAAGACGCTATAATAAAGCGATACATTCACATAGCCATCGTTACAGTTAGCATCAAAATTCAGAAACCGCTATTTCCTGCTAGTGCAATTCAATTATGCGTTTTAAAGTATCACCTGCAGACATGTTCCACAACCGAGAAAAATGGCTGCAATCGCAGTAAATAATTAAATGTGCTTTATCAATTTAAATAAAACAATAATCTTTTGCAAATGACAGCATTAAACATAGCATTTGTACAAATTAATTAGCAACATTGAATACTCATTTTACGCGTCATGTAAACATCTTCATGGTTAGAACTACAGTGTTTCAAATTTAAGTATTCGAAGTTATTAGATGACAATGAACAAGTGTTAGTACTATTTTTGTGCTGAGTTACGTGTGTCATCTTTATTGTTGTCTTGAAAAAGTTGTAGCCAAAGTAACCACTTCACTTTTTAGGTACATGGTTTTAAATCTGAGAATCGAAATCATAAACCATGCGTAATAGTAAGGATTTTGACATAAATATAACATATATAGATAAGAGGTGTTTTAGGCTTCTAGAATCTATGTAAGAATTTTCAACATTAAACAGGGCACCATTGATTAATCATCAGTTTTAAAGAACCCCCCCCCCAATATTACTGTAGGCAACCATGCAAATAAAATAAATACTCGCATTCGATATTCCGTACTGGTTTAATTAGATCGAATATAAGTCGCATTATTAAAATATAATAATGTTCCTCAAAAGCTTGGAATTGATATCGTCAGAAATGCTGGTATTTCAAAATCACATAGAATATTCCGAGGAATTCACAATTGCCAATAAAATTAACATAACTTCAAACAAAAAATACTAAATGACCTACGGAATTCAAAATTAGAAATAATTCTAAATCATTCCATATCTTTATAAAATAGTGATTGTGCCAGCTAAGTAATATATAGAAACCAAAATTAAACTAGAATTAACATCACTTTAAATTATGAATACAATATTAATTCTGTCATGGGGTGCAGAAAACCGATTTTCTGTACTTTTAAATATTTCGCAGACTGACGAGAATTTCAAAGGTGTTGGGACGTATGCACAGATTGCACAACTTTGTTAGTATTAGATATCGTTCCGGTAGCAATCTCTTGAACTCAATGGTTCGAATGTGCTGGAATCAAGGTTCTTGATAAACTTGGAAACACCTCGAATAGTTTTGTAAAGGTCGCTGAGAATATTGACAGTCCTGGGTAAAATACTGTGGGTGTTCGGCAATAACCACACAGCGAGAAGTTTGTTGTAATGTTCCAAACGAACAGTTTGGCTTTGTCATATATCACCTTAAGCATGTTAATGATTTTTTAGAGGAAAGTTACGCATCTGTTTAAGACCTTGTTTGTATGCATACAAAATATTGGAAACATAGTCTCTGTTCAGCTACTTTCGACTTACCAGTTAGGAAATGACCACTTTCGCGTGTTCAATAACTTTTGAAAGTGGTTACTAGCAGTCCTATACGCGGCTTTGGTTTCTAAACATCTGTTTCATTAAAAGCAATTAAAATATTGATCATATGTGCTATTGCAACAACACATTCAAGGATAAACTACGGTTGGCTATTTAGTTTACGTTGAACAAATTTAGAGGGTATTAAGTTATCTATGCTAAAACTTAACTTATCTATCGATTCGGTTACTACAAGAGAATCCATCTTTTTTATTAGAATACATCTACTTGAAAATAGAGCATATATGATACAAACGTACGCCAGAGCCTACAGTTCGGTAGAGAGGGCATATCTCTTATAGGTTTAATTTGAGTCAACCAAGTGATCGGAAGATACCCGCATAGAGATTATAGAGTATGAGCAGAGTATAGGGAAGGCGGTTAAAATATCTAGAAAGCTCGTAAATTGGTCATCAGAATCAGAAACCCGAGTGGGTCGGTCAACAAACCGTGTTAGTTCATAGACAAGGGGGATAATAACAGAATGCCCCTTTATAATCTGTTTATTTTAGTGGGCAAGCTATTCAGTGTTCTGGACGTTGGAATCTCTACAGTCATTAATGTTGGTTAAGGTATGATAGTGTTGTGGGAAATTTGTTCTGTGATACATTCAAAGATCGTGACACCATCGTCGTGTAGAAGATATAGACCAAACAAGTAAAGCGGTGCTGTAAGTGCGACTCGGAAACAAATCTTAGGTTGTTTGAGATCTTCTTAGAAATGTTTCTGCCGTAGAGGAAGTCACGTCAAGTATAATCACATATTTCATGACCGTGGCAGTCATGAGAATCAGATTAAGAGATAAGTTAGAATAATCTTTGATCGTGAAATCGTTGAACGAATTAATTAAGCCGATTCGAGTTTCCCAGACGAAAAGCAGGTCAGGTTTGGTCTTTCATAGTTGAATAACAACTTCTGAAAGGTTGAAACGTAAACAGCTTATGTCGAAGAAGAAGATACTGTAAATGCAAATTGGAGGTCTGGGTTTTATCTTTTTAAAATTGTTTCTGTAGTCGTTGTGGGGTTGGCAAGATTTGTTGAAAAGAAATTATAAGGGAGAAGTGAAGAAAAGGAAAGACGCAGAGGTAAATTAGATTTTTGGGGGTTTCTTTGTTGACAAATAATCAGAGCACAGCTGTAACAGTCTCAGCTTATATGGCATTGCGGGATCCTACCAAAGACTACTGAATAGTAATACAACAGACGCGGTAATTTTATCTGCTTTTACGACAGACCTTTTGAGAGTTACACACTTGTTCGTGTCTCTTACTATTAAGCGGGTAATGCCAGTTCAGTAAAAATGTTTACTTCCAACACCCTTGTTAGTGACATATAAACAGGAGTAGGAATAAAGATATAAGGATAAATAAGTCTCAAGATACACTCCAGTGATTGCTCAAAGAAAACTACCGACCGGGTAGACAGCAGTTTTAGCACATTTATCAGCGACATCGCTCATTAGAAGCTGAGGACTGAGGTGCACAAGAACGGGCACGAGAGTTACAGGCCTGCCGAAAAAAACACTCACAATTGTTTTTCTACACCTTATCGTTTTACTAGACAGGAGAATATATATAAGGGCGAACAAAGTTTTCAGCGACATTTTATAGTTTATTGACGCTAATTGCCCCTCTTCATATTATTTGGAACAAAATTCAAGATATGCACTCAAATACATGGCTGTTTTCTCTATTCGTGGAGAAAACATACCTGACATGATGTAAATGGGGATTTATTTCCCTCTTTTAGTTGCTAGTTGACAATGCATAAGTTAAAAGCTCAGAGATTAACCGTATACTGCTGCTACAACTGGCTTTTCGCGTATGTTGGCTCGTGTGGAAACTTGCCAAATTCTGTCAGGAACCGCTAGTACTAAGACGTATATTTACATTAAAGACATAGATAAATATAAATACACTAACAGTTACTAGGATTATAAAAGAAAAATTAATAACAACAATAATCAACATACTCTATATATCTATAAAAGTGAACGTGTCTGTGTGTCTGCGCATCTGGTGTCCGTGAGTCTGTCTGTGTGTGTACATTTCCCTACGCAATAAGTTTGTCAATTTTAAGTATACAGACTCGAAATTGGATATACAGGGTACTGAGATTTAGGGAAATTTTTGTGATGGATTTTCGGCCAGAAATTTGGCTCTTAAGGGGTAAAAGTTCAACGATTTGACCTTTAAGAACTCTACCACACACCTCCGCCAATTTTAGGTCTAAACATTTGGACTTTTAGATATAGGTTCCTTGGACATGGATATAACTTAATAACTTGATTTGAGTCCAAAATAATAAATATTAAGGGGCCATGATAGGTGTCAATTTAAAAAAAAATGACCTTTGCGGTCTCTACCATATTATTTCAAGTCTAAACATTTGAAATTTGACATAAAGGGTATTGAAAGCTAGGGCAAGCTTTTTAAGCGGTTTGGGTCGAAAATATTTAGTTACCATTATACAAATGTATGTATGTATGTATGTGTGTATGTATGTATGTATGTATGTATGTTTGCATGTCTGCCTTAAACTTTCGACAGAGGCGACGGATTTTACCAAGATCAATATCGTTTTAGAGTTCGATCTTTCATACGACAAATATCGAAATATTAGCTAAAAACATTAATTTCCTCACCTTCCACTAAGCACTGCAAGGGGATCGCTTTTTTCGCCGATATTTTTGAAAGCCATCCTCTCCTTTCAATTTCCTAGCCTTAATTTAAACATAAGTCACTTCCGGTTTGGCGGTGGGCGTAACAACAAAGAGGTCAAGTTTTTTTCCCCCGTTCTTTTCCTCGTTCGCGGTACGGTTTCGGGCTTGCCTTCCTACTACCACTTTTTTTTTTTTGCTCAACACACACATCCGACACCCGGGCAACGCTGGGCTGAAATGCTAGTAATGTATAAAAATATAATAGTAAAAGGATAGTTTACGTTTTAGTCTCGTAAAAATATAAATGAATATAGACAATGTCACGGACTTCAGTGACTTAAAGAACCCAGGATTAGAAATGGAACTATCACTTCGAACTAGGACGCAAATATAAAGTGTGTCACGTTATCTATTTATATTAGTCCTCGCGCGAAAGAGCAGGGCACAAAATGTTAATAATAGAATAACAATAACAAAGACTTTCGCTGGGAAGGACTACTATTGACAGTAACCAGTTATACATTCCTTTTTAAATTTTCATCTCTATTTTTCTCGTTATGTACTGAATATTTGTTAATGAAACCTATATGAAATATGCTCTTTATTAAATTTATAAGATTTTCTATTCTGAAAGAAGTTTAAAAAATTTAGTCTAAAAAATGTTATTTTAAATTTTTTATTTAAAAAATTCAGATTTTCTTATTATTCGGGCCTGTATAACAAAGAGGGGGTGGCAAAAAATGAGTTGTGGAGTGTGGAGAAATACAAACTGAAACAGAGAGAATATTCAGACCTATAATAATACAAAGAGGGGGTTGCAAAAATGAATTGTGGTGTGAGGAGAAATAAAAACTGAAACTGAGAGAATATTCAGACCTGTAATTATACAAAGAGGTAGTTGCAAAAATGAGTTGTGGAGTGAGGAGAAATACAAACTGAAATAGAGAGAAGGAGAGTTTTAAAATATAATCTTAAAAAGATAAGATACAAGGTAGAAAAGCATTTCATCCAAAGCATGAAAATTGTTAAACAAAATGATTTTACTATAGGCTTTAAGAATAAAGGTACAGGATTCAATTTGAAATGTATTTATCTTCGAAGTGCACTTTTATATATTTTACAAAGTGAGGTATAAAAATTTAATTTCAATTGAATCAAAAACTACCTTGGACTTATTTTATGTAATGTACATTTTGTTGTCTAGCCTTTATTAAACATACGTCACTTCCGGTAAGGCGATGGTCGTAACAGCAAAGGCGTCAGGTGTTTTCATGTTCTTTTCCTCGTTTGCGGCACGGGTTCGAGCCTTCCTTCCAACTAACACATTTTTTTTTTTTTGCTTAACGTACATCTTCAAACACCCGGACAACGCCGGACTGAAATGTTAGTTTATAAAAAAAAAGGATTCAACATTCATAATAAATGTTACCCCACTTTAAACTGTGAGAAAATGTAGATTCAGTCACGGAATTAAGTAACCTAATAAATTCAATAGTAAAAATAAAATTAACTTTACTTAAACGTATAATAAAGATGTTAATTAATCTTAGTTTAGAGGAATATTTCAGTAAAATAGGGTGCAATTAATGTATTCCCAAAATGATGAGAACACTATTTATTGTAAAAAGTTGTTTTTTTATATTTGGAAAAAAAAACTTATAAACGAAAAATAATTTATTAGAAATGTTTTCAAAAATTCTAAGCTGCTAAGTTTAGACAAACTATATTACTGTATATTGCATTATAACTGTAATGCAATAGTTCCAGATTATGTCGGTTACAAATTTAGTTAATGTCAGTAATAGAATATAATACAAACAAAAAATAATAGAAATGGAATCTCGCTAGTAATTAACGTTTAATACACCTAATAAAGTAACGAGTAAAGGTTATAGTCTGAAACAGATACACGTAAAGAGAGGTCTTGCATTTTATAAAGTTAATGCTTCATTAATTCATAAAAATAACTGATTTTTATTTTTTTTGTTTTAATAAAAACGCACATAAAATGAAGGAGTTTTAATAATGAACGACTTGTAATAATAATAGTTTTTATGGTCTGAATTTAAACGTCTCGAGCAATCACTTTTATTTTATTGCGTTAACCAATCAATAATTTCAAAAAGCGAATGATGTGATTAAAATGGTGTGATTATTCTTCCGCCAAAGCAGTAATTATGTTCTTGGTATTTTGTCACTATGATTGTTGTCGTTCAGACTAGTGTCTACATCGCTTCGTCAATTGTAACTAAACGTTTTCAACATATCAGTCGTGGTTTAACGAATAGTTGCTTATTTTGAGGGAATATTTAAGTAAAATATGCAGGTCAGTTTAACAGGCACTGCTTTCCGAAACAGATTTTTACGAAGTTCGGTCGAGTTGCTAATAAGATTATTTTTACATATATTAATTTAATAGGCATTATGAGAATATATTTTGATTTGCATGTTACTTATTTTATGATAATTCCCTGTGTTATTTATCAATATTTATAATAATTCTACAGGTCGCTTCATGGTCTTTAAAAGCATGTTGTCAAAATTGTGTGTATATGTTATGAGAGCATATTGATTAAGTCTCTTATAATTCCGCTCAACTGCGTTTATAACACATTATAGTTCTGAACATTTCATGTAGCATTTTCAAATATTTTCTTCCATTTCAGTAGATTGTCTATCACAAAATCAACCTTGAGGCTGGCATTTACGAACATCTGTGGGCTAATTTAAATGGTGTTGAAGCATTTCTCATAACAAACACACAGGATATCTTAGCATCAAGTGAGACTAATCTCCATCCCCTCTATCCCCTCTATACTACTTTAAAATGCCTAGATATCTTCCACTTTGTCGTAAGGACTCTGACAGGCATATGCACGGGCTTGGAATCTATATTCGAAACACCCTCCAGTTGACTAGAGAAACAAAACTAGAATCGAACGATGAAGCCTTTCTGTGCTTTAGAATTAACTTGCAACATGACAGTAGCTACTTTTACTTTCTCTATCGCTCTCCCTCAGCCCAGGACTGTACCCTAATAAACAAAGTGTCTGACAACATAGATACAGCACTTTTCCTTGACGCTACATAGTATCCATGTAGCTTATATCCTTGATAGTAGCCCCTACATCAAAATGGCAACGTGCCTTGTTTGGGGTAAAGATGTAATAAATAAAAAAATATAAATATGCAAATATTAAATTTACATAATTGGGCTGATGCATCTGCTACTTGTCCCTCACTTCTTGACAGGGTTCCAAAGAGAGTCGCCAACCTGATAGGTCCTTAACTATTATCTAGGCTTCAGCCTTTGTCTCATCGACGAAATGTTGCATCCCTCTGCCTGTTCTACAAGTACTTTAATGGTGAATGCATGTTAAAATGGTTAGAGGGAATGGAGGAGTGTAGGTTAGTATCACTTAATGCTAAGATATCCGGAGTTTACTAGGAGAAATGATTCAACGTCATCTAAGTTAGCTCTAAGCCCGCGGATATTCGGAAATGCAAGCATCAAGGGAGGAGGCTGTTTGTTTTTAGTGTAGTCCTGGTTTAAACGTAATTTTCTTTTTGGCTTCATCTACCTCTAGAGTTATATTTTTTAGTTTCTAGTGTAAAGGTCAGCTTTACCTTATAATTAAAATACGATAATAGGTCTTATCAATTTGAGAAGTCGATTTTTTTTTATTAATTTGCATTAGAAAAAATTATTTAAAATCTGGTTAAAAGTAATACAGTCTAGGTTGCGTATTTAGTTTAGACTAGTTTAAAATAATGCATACTGCAGAGAAAAAAGCTGTGTTTTTCGGGTTTGGTTTAATTTGGAAAATTCTCGTTTTATAATGACGTTGCAAAATAAAATTATCTAATTACATTTAAAAAATTAAGTTTTACAATGACATTTCAGAAATGAAGCTAGATAACTACATTGGATACATTAAATAATATACTGGCATTGAATAAATTAAATAATATAATATCATTACATAAATTAAGTTATATAATGATATTTCATAAATTAATAATATATGGCATTGGATGAGTTAAACATTATAATGATATTGTATACATTAAATAATATTATGTGTTTGCATGCATTAAATAATATAATAACCTTGATTAAATTAAATAATATAATGGCATTAAATAAATTGATTAATATAATGGCATTGCATAAATTAAATAATATGATTACATTGCATAAATTAACATATATAATTACATGGAATAAATAAAATAACAGAGTTACATTGTATCAATTAAATACTATAATGAGATTACATTACTTAAATGATGCCAAAACATTGCATAAAATATAGAAAAAATGACTTTATGTTGATTCTATTCGTGATATATCCACAACATTAGTCATATGTATTAGAATTAAAGTTACATTATATAAAGAACAAGTTATTGTATTGAATCACGTTGGTGTTCCTAATTTGAATCGCGTCATCGCTAAGGAAGCGGGAGGTGTAAGATTGTAACATTTATAATTGAACCTATATTTTTTAATTTAGTCACGTCCTGCTTATTGATTTTTTTTCAATTTCGATACTGCCATTATAGATGTAGGCAGCCGAAACTATGTTTAGAATTTCTAAGAAATATGATTATTTTTTGAAGTAAAATTGTTTTGCGAACTGTCAAAATTTCGAGATATATAACTTATTTATTTTTTAAATTACAAAAATTTTTGTTGTTGCATATTGAATTGAAAATATCCAAGCAACTGTTACTAATCAAAGCGAAACCGGTGAAAAACAAATTCCGGTTTTTGTAAATGAGTTAGAGGAGTAATTCTCTTTCTAATTGCCACATGTATATACAAATTAATTATATCTATTAAGTATATAGTTTGATTAGATAAACAATATGAATACTAGAAAATCATATTCTCTAATTGTCCATTTCTTAAATAAAATAATCTAAAATATCAAATAGTATGGATATGGGATTGATTTTGATTAAAGAGAAATATATTATTATTATTATTATTATTATTATTATTATTATTATTATTATTCCTACTACTATTATCATTATTACTATTATTACTATTACTATTATTATTATTGGCTCACATGGAGCTTTCACACAAGTCAAAGAACAATCTGATTGGAAACCTGTAGTCTTCTCTGGAAGCTGAGTGACAACAAGTCTCCCCAAACGCCCAGCTCTCTCCCTCCTTCGATAGCATTTGCAAATGAATTTGCATCATCGCAACACCGCTTACCATTAATTTCTCGCTGGTAGTGGCCATCGGTTTATACTGGAATTTGAGTGGCACTCAGCCTCCCCAAGGTCCCAGTTTTCTTTGCGCTTGTCCAGCCGAGGTATGATTGGCGCTCGCTCTTCGGTCTTCCAGTCCTTATTGACCTTTCTCGGCCCTTTGGTATCATTTTTTTGTGGGGGCGGTGATGAGACAATGCGGGGGATGCATGATGGGGGGTGTAGAACTTGTAAATATGCAGTTTCGGTGTTCTTCATTTCCTCTAACGCTTATTCGTTATATTGTCTTCTATTATTCTCTGCATTCAAGGGTTTTCCTTAATATTTCAGTCGTTTTCATTATCGTTGTACTTTTGCAGTTATTCCTCTGATTCTTATTTCTGACATTCTTTTTTCGAAGTTTTTCGGAATTGTTCCAAGTGTTCCTACTATTATCGGTACTATTTTGATTTTCTTCATCATCCAAATCACTTTTAACTCTCTGGCTAGCTCTGTGTATTTGCTTCGTTTCTCCTTTTCTTTTATACTCACCCTGTGATCAGCAGGGACTGCAAAGTCAACGATTTGACAGGATTTCTCTTTGTTGTTAATTATTACGACATCTAGTCGTCTTGCTTGGATGGGATTGTCTGTCTGTATGTCCATGTCTCATAGGATTTTGTGGTTCTCGTTTTCGAGTGCTGTTGCAGGTTTATGCTGGTACCATTTGTCTGTACACTCAAAATGCAGTCGTTTACACAATTCCCAGTGTACCACCCTCCCCACTTGGTCACGTCTGTTTTTGTATTCATTTTAGGCAAGTTTGCTGCATTCACTTACTATATGGTTTATCGTTTGGTCTCTTTGTCCACAGAGTCTGCATTTGCTGTTTTCTTGTGTATTATCGATCCTTGCTTTGATATAGTTGGTTCTTATCGAGTTATCTTGTGCTGCAGTTATTAAAGATTCAGTTTCTCGGTTTATATGGCTTTTTCGCATCCATGTCCAGGTGTTTTCGTTATTCACATCTTTTGTCATTCTTATGAATCTTCCGCGGAGGTGTTTCTCTTTTCTCGTTTTGTCGTTTGTCTCTCTGTTATCTGTTTTGTTGGTTTTCTCCGTGTCTCTCGCTGCCATAATTATCGTTTCAGTGTTTTTCGTTATGTATTTTTCTAGTTCTTATGCCGTGTCCTTCACACAGTCTTCTAAACAGATTAGTTTTCTCCCGCCGTCTTTCCTTTTCACTTAGAGTCTGTCAATATCGTCCTTTCGGTGTAGTGCATTATGCATGGTCATGAGTTTCCTGGTTTTCTGGTCGAGTTGTCTCAGTTCTTCTTTTGTCCACCCTATAAACGATCCAGAGTATCTTACTAGTGATACTGCCCATGTATTAATAACTTTTATTAGATTTCTGCTATATAAGTTAGTTTCCTGGAGTTTTCTTGTTCTCCTGAGGTAATGCTTTACACTGTTCTATTTCATTTCTGTCGCTCTGATGGTGTCCGCTTCCAGAATTTCTAAGTATTTATAGTCGATTATTCCTCTAGTGCCCTCATTTCTGTTTGGTTGGGTAGTTCCATGCCTTCTGTCGTTTCCAGTTTTTCCTTTCTTATAACTAGTTGTGCGCACTTTTCCATTCCAAATTCCATTTGGATATCTTGGCTGAAGATCCTGGTAGTGTTAATTAGTGTCTCTAGCTCCTTTTCGGTCCTTGCAAAAAGTTTCAGATCGTCCATTTGCATCAGGTAGTTCATTATTATTATTATTATTATTATTATTATTATTATTATTATTATTATTATTATTATTATTTACTTACTTACTTACTTAATATGAATTCACATAATAATTACTTACAAAAATCGATCAGTGGTGACAAGAGTTACTGTACACTTGTCTGTATAACAAGCTTCCCTAGATCTTCAATATCCATTATTTATATGGAGACATCGTACAAATGAAGTTGCATTCTTTTTTAACTTTTATTTCTAGCTGATAATTTACGTTTGTTTTTCCTAAAACTTGACAAAATAAGCCTCCAAGATCTTTGCATTTTTTCCATTTTTCCCCACTGGACGTCTGGACAGTGCGTTCCTTTATCAGTCTGTTAAATCTTTCTAACTATCAATGTGGCAATAACCGATGTAACTATCGCTGGTTTTCATTTGGACGGAGACTGTTATATAATTGATTCTTTTTGTACGGGTCTCACTTTAGACTTATCGTTTCTTTGTTTCCTTGCTGTCGTGTTTGCGTCTATGTTCCTATTTTTGTGAAAATTTTTCATATTTAAGGTTTCCTGTGATTTATGAGTGTCAACTGATTATATATGCGCGTTTCAACACTAGAATATTCTTTTTACTATTGAATAAGCTTGCATCAATCTCTGCAGTGTAAATTTTTATTTGGATTGACAGTTCTCATATTTTCAGTTTGTTCTCTATAATTGGCAATTTATTCTATATCTTATATACCTAATAGCAATTGACAAGCCTTATTTATTTTGTTTCTTTTCTCTCTTAAATAATCGTAACGATTTGCTATTGTAGGAACGCTAAATCTATTATTTAGTAATTGGTTGTCTATTCTTGTTGAGATAGTTCACTGCATACTCGCAAGATTTCGTGTATCATCACCACATTGTTCACAGACTATACATTAGATTTTACTATCTTGAATTTATGTAGTTTATGTCTATCGTTTTTGGGGGTTTTTTCAACGCTTACCCTTTATTATGATTATTTGTTAATGTGAATGCGTACTGGCCTGTACATTTCCCTTAATCAGCATTAGCTTGTGTCATTCACCAGTGTGTATTTTGTGTCATGTATCGTGTAAATTATGACTTTACTTCCTGATGGTGAACGACTCCATCATATGTAAAATATAAATTTAGATGGAGTCGTTAACCATCAGTTTTCGACCTCCACACATGGTTTATAGTAACTATTGTTCTGTTTCGGTTATATTACCCGAGTTTTTTTAGTACATTTTAATACTTTTCAACAATTTGTCATTAATCTGCCTTTTCATTTAATGCTGTCCGTCTCAAAAATAAACTTGTATCCACATGTATTACGTGCATGAGTTCTCTTTATCCCTACACTATTTTTAAGTTACCATTTCTCATCTCTAAGCTCTTCACATTCTTTTATGCTCTTAATTTCATTCTTATGATAAATATGCACTCTCTAAGAGTTTAATATCGTACGCATCATTTTGCTTGTATAATGTATTTATTTCTGTTTGCATATGTGTATCTGATATTACCTCTTCATAATTATAGTTTTAATAGTGTCATGACTATGAGGAAAAATGTTGAGATATACACTACTTGAAACATGTATCATTGTTGTTTTTTTCCTAATTTCTGCCTGGTGTTGCTCTTACGCTTATATTTAAATGCCCCTACTCGCATTGCCTTTGTATTAAGTAGAAATTTATGTTTAATATTATTAGAGCGTTGAGTAGTACATTTAGTATGTGTGCTGCATAAGTTCACATTTTGTATAAGTACCTGTAATTAATGCCTAAATTGGCATTTTTCATGCGTTTTGCTTATCTCACTTTCGGGTATAGTTAGCGATTAAGCACTAGTGTTGGGTTCTGCTATTGTATCATTTTCCTCACGATTTATACTGAATTGTAAATGGAGTTGTAGACCTTTGAAACAGTCCTTTATTTAATATATATATATATATATATATATATATATATATATATATATATATATATATATATATAGATAGATAGATAGATAGATATATTCCGTATGGTATTTTCCAGATGATATAACGGTTAGTGTACTGGGATAATATTTTTTCATTACGTATGTTTAAATGTCTTGTGGTGAAAAGGGGCATCAACATAAAGCTAAATAGCTGTTTTGTATGTAATCTACAATGGTAGCGAAATGTATAGAACTATGTAAATAAAATTGCTCTAAATCTAGTCTAGGGATTCTTCCATTTATTCAATATTTTTATGAAAGTTTCACATTGATTGCATTGCCATTCTACTACATATATATATAATATTAAGTTGAAGTAACTCATAATCTTTCTTGCATTGCTGTAATTAGAAATAATAAATCGTGAGTAATTTACGCTATGAGAAATCTGAGACTGTACTCTTCATGGTAAGACTTGTAATTTTTTATTCAGATAATGGAAATTGTAACTACCATTATCGTGAATGCCCTAAACGGAAGATACATTATAAACTACGATAAATTGTTGAGCAAAATAGGTTATAGGTTTGGTTGCAATCAAGGGGCATTAGTATATGATGACAATTAGGTAGCAATTTAGTGAGACTAATGCATTATGTGTTAATAATAAAACTGTTTAGAATAGTACGTTATAATATATATATATATATATATATATATATATATATATATATATATATATATATAGTAAGTTATAAAATATATATTGCAATTTTATAACTTACTACCTGGCTCTACCTTCGTGTCGATAACTATTGGAGTAAATACTTAAAGTTTACGCATAAATTTATACATCGTTTATTAATTTATATGATTAAATTAAGTAATCATATGTACTAGCGGGACCTGTGGAAATTCCACAGGGGGATCATTCATATTTAATATATTTATTTTTGCATTCTGTAGATGGTCAGTGTAAATAGAGACGCTTTGATATTAGTGTAACTTTTTTGTTAAAACTGCAAAAGTATTAATCTAAGCTAGCATGAACGCTCGGTAAAGCCCAGTCGTAAAGTATACTTAAATATATTTTAGTTCTGCCAGATTTCGTATATATTATTATAGAGTTAATGTTCTATCGAGTTTTATATGATATAAAGTTGCGATTTCAAAAATAAAAAGATACATATCCATATGACTTGGTTGCATTAGCGTGAATCGAAACCGAAATAAAACTTATGAAAAAATATATGTATATATATGACTTGAGTTCCTTCAGCCATAATCGAAACCGAAACCAAAACTTATGCACAATTCTTGATAAATTATGTATAAAAAGAATAGATGATTTAAGTGCGATCAGCTATAGTCGAAACCGAAACCAAAACTTATGAAGAATTCTTGGTAAAATTATGTATGACAAGAAATAAAAGAACATAACAATTAAACGACCCGGATGTAACCGTGACACACAAAACACACACACGCTAACGTATTAATAACGTATTAATATATATATGCATATATATATATATGTATATATATATATATGCAGTATTTGTTATATCTTATAACAACATTATAATACAAAGTGCCTTTAATACGTCTTCAGACGTTCTACATACAAGCATTTTATTGATAGTGCACACATGAAATACAATTTTCCTTGGACGTATTTTTTGCAGTTGCAATGCACTTGGTGTTCCGTTCCAACAACTTATGGAACGCCCCAGAGAGGTCCTCTTATGTGAGCGTGTCATTGACCATCGTCACAGATTCTTCCATCTGCTCAAGTATCTCATAACAACAACTTCTAAAGTTTTTCATTAGCTTGGCGAAAAATCAAAAGTCACAGGGAGTAATTTCTGGACTATATGGAAGGTGAGGAACTGTCTTGATCAAATAGTATGTGGCCAGGATAGAGTTCTATCAACATCCTTGGCACAAATCTCACGCAAATCTTTCGCATCTTCATTTCGTCGCTAATAGTTGTGTGTATAGTCCTTACACTGATATCAAACTGTGCACTTATTATCTCTATATACACACGACGGTCCTTATATATTACATTTTTAATAGGCCTATCTACCGTTGTGTTCTGATTTCTTTAATCATCCCATACATTTCATCCTCCCTCTCAGAATCCCTCCTTTCCATGACTCTTTTATGCTACTCAACAACTGATGCGCGATTCATGCAAGATCATCCAAAAACAGTTCGAAGCATTCAATAATTTGCTGTTGCATTTTTCAAAGTTTAAAAAAGAATTTTATTGCATGTCCTGCTTCTAAAGTCTATGCAGACGTATGGAAATAACATACTGCATTTTCAAGACTCTACAACAATATTAAACACCTGCACACAAATGGTTGGAAACTTATTGAAAGTGTATTGTACCTAATATGAAATGTTCATGACAAATAATAATTTTATGGGAGAAGAGATAAGCAGTCATATATTTTTAAATGATGGATTCAAATTTTAAATTAAATAAAAAGAAAAGAATAGAGAACATTGCGGTGAATCGGCTCAACCTTAAAACAATTCTGAGTCTCATTAATAGCCTCCGTATAAAACCTTATTCTGAAAATGTAAGAATACTAATTTTATCATGGTGTGTTTCTAAACAATAATGTTTACGTCAGGATACACGGAGGTACGTAAAAATTTATGTAGTCGTGGAACTCCTGTGTCAATACATGTTGGATTCTTTTGGAGAAGTTGTGATATAAGACTGGATCCTGGTTTTCATGCTTACTAGCTTTTTACTGCAAAAATATAATTATAAAAAGTTTAATTAAATAGGACTTTATTAACTATAATCCAGACATTTTATTTAATATCTCTTTGACACAATATATTCGTATATAATAAGACAACAGTAAGCATGGTTTTCCTTTACAGATGGAATAACTTTGTATTCATTCTAATACACTTTAGTATGATAGGAGATATGTTTTCCACAAAACACTGCTGTCCTCTGCACATTTTATTGTTGTCCGCATTGCGCATGCCGTATTTTTTATGGAGATATCCGTCTATTTGTATATTCGATAATCAATAGCTGCAAAGATTGGGAGTTTAGAAAACGAATGGAAGTTGGAATACTGGTGTGGAAAATACAATCCAATTCTTCACGCTCACATGTGAACATAGGATTTTACAAAATTATGAAGAAAATGCGATGTACCGATTTCATTTCATTCCTAGTGAAAATGACAAAACGCGTTTATATAACGAAAACTAATAACTTTTGCTACAGTATAACATTGTATTATTCACAAGTGGATCCGAAAAGACGGACAATTTTGCTTTAAAATCTGACTAGGAATGTTAATCCAAAAGCCTAGTTTTTATAATCCCATTTAACATTCTCATATTCTCTTGCTTAAATAAAAAGTATAATAAATTACAAATTGTAGGTAAACTCACATTAGTATATATCATGTCAGGGTAAACTAGATTTCGTTTTATACAATGTAGCTGAATAAAAACCTTAAAAAATGCCCAATTCAATAAAATGCACATTTTTACATAAAATTTTTTGGAATGCACCTTTTTGTTTCCATAAACTTTTAGATAACAATATTAGTATCCTGAAGTCGAAAGGGTGTTAAATTTATCCTTAAAAAGGGGTTCTTAAAGATTTTTAAGTGGTCTTAAATTTTTGAGCAGCAGTGTATGTATGTATATATATGTATATATATATATATATATTATATATATATATAGCCACATTGATGAGCTGTGAAACAGCGAAACCGTACCGTATGTGGATGAAATATATATATATATATATATATATATATATATATATATATATATATATGTATATATATATGTATATTCTTTTAAACAGAACTTATATACTTCGATTTCGATTATGACACTATCTTCCCCTCCCCCATATTACGTATTTCTATTAAGGTAGTCTTACTTTTTATGTTTCAACACAATTTTTTTAAAAAATAACAGCGTCCCTCTTACTACTGCAATTTGTCCTCAATCATTTACTTTCTTTATATGCTGTTTTATATGCGAAAATGTGTTCGCCTATCGAAAGGAACATGGCATTTTTCGTCGGGAAACGAATTCCTTGAAGGAAGTGAAGGTTAACGAATAGAAAAATGACACTAACTACGTGCTTATCTCTAATGGAATCAGCTATTTTTTGAAGCACAAGTTGAATAAAAGAGGATTCTTTGTTTTCCATCGAGCCAGGATTGAGAAGGCAATGGCGAGAAGATATCCGAAGGAAATGTGTCGGTTAAAGAAGACAATGAATGGCACGCTTGTCCTCTATTCTCTTCATGAACGCATTATCCAACCCCATTTCTTCTCTATCGATTATCAGATAACTTTCTCTTTCTGTTATACAAGTAGCTTGCGACTAACCTCGATACAAAGGGTAACGCCTCACTCGTTTATTGAATGCATGAGCGTTTCATATCAAAAGCAATATTGCGTGGGCGGACTGGCCAAGCGTGTCAACGGGCGCTTCATGAAATTGTAGATGGTTCTTATATCTGATGACGTAAATAACCGATCGACAATAGTAATTGGGTGAAAAAGGAACGTTCTAATCGCATTCTATCGTCATGTGATTACGTATATTGTGATACTATTTTTTAATTATCTTTATAAATAAAAAAAACATGATGTTTAATAGATAAATAAAACGGATCAAAATCGTTTGGGCTAACGTCAAGATGCAAATTTAGTCATGAAGGCCACAGCTGTACTGGAGTATAGTTTACTCGTTTCGAAAGTTTATTCAATAATATTCTGTATTGGATACATAATTCCGATGATATTCTATAAGTGTCAAACGTAAATTTGTAAAATATTTAAATTACAACTAGGGATTGATTGACGATCAACGAATGTTTCACACTCCGATATTGTTATTCTCATCAAATTGGAGAAAATCTCTCATTTTTCGATCAAATCAATTGATTTCCTGCATCGCGATAAATTGAGGGGAAGATTCATATGGCTCGCCGCTGTCCACAATACATTGTAGTCTACGTTTCACTGTAGAGAACCTAATGTTGGTTTTATAAATTGATTTTCATATAAAATGCCTTTAATACAAGTTTAAAATACAAAAGTCAAATTCAATTGTGCTCTAAATAGTAGAAAAACATTTCGAACGCACTCCTGTTAATGAAATAACTTACTGTTGATTTTCTATACCTTGGTTGTGCTTCTTGTGCGGATAAAATGGCTTGAATTTATGTTTAAAATGAAACATCATGTATCATATTGCAATTGTGATTTCAACAAAAATATTAATTTCGAACGCGACTCAAATAACCTACTATATTATATATCTCGCTCCTTTTGGTGTGTGTGGTAATAAACATTCTTAAATGCAGTTGTGGTGTCAAGCAGTGCAAGATGTAAAATTTGGTTTAAATGTCATGTTCCGTCGTTTCTCGGATTATTTCGATTATCGAAGATATTCCGGTACAAATTTTAAGAACACTGGCGGACACATGAAATACATTCGTCTGATATTTTATAAAATCGTTTTCAAATCCATAACTTATTAACACACAAAGCTTCTTTATATAGTTGGTGATATATGAAAATATGTGTTATAAATAGAAAGTTTAATTTTATTAGTTTTTATAATTGTTTGTTAATCATTTGTAAAATCCCGGCCTTAATATGATAAGTATCTTTAACCTGACACCGGTCGAAAAATCCGGCTTCACCTTTAGCCGCCATGACACCATAAGCACCTTATATTATACAAGTGTATGCAATTATTTTAGAAACGTTATTTTATATAATAAAAATTTCGATTGTATATATATTTAAAATTATATAGAAACAAAGCATTGCTACACGAGGATTTGTGCTGTTAGACATTGCTTATTGCTACGCTATCTGTTAGCTTTTATATTTGGAATGTAACTAATGCAGATTATGGTATAGATATACTAACTAATATGTTTTCAACCAATATTTAATCAACGGAAATACATTTAGTTGATGCAATTGTCAGTATGGTTTGGCACCATACATTGCCAATGAAGAAAACATTCCAAAAATGTAAATAAAAGTAAACTACAGAAAAAAGCTAATTCATCAAGCGCGTTTACTGATTCGCGTCTATTTGTATATGTTTAGAAAAGCGAAAAAGTAATTTTGTAAAATAATTGCAGTTGTACATAGTAATGTTTCTATTTCAGTGGATGCTTATACCACTGCCTATTTGGAGTCATCGTCTTCCGTGAAGATTCTGTCGGTGTTTTTGAATAACAAGTAATTACTAGCTGAATACTTTTTTTAATAGTGTGGTTGCTGCAGTGAAATTCATAGAGTGTTCGCAACGTTGCAATATACGTGTGACCCGGCGTATCATCTTGTTAAAAAAGTACATTTTCTTTTTCACTTGTAAGGTTACTTTCGCAATTTTTATTTTCTATAGACATTTCCAAATACTACGTGTTCTGTCGCTTTGTGGGTTTTCAGATGATTAAAAATATAACTTCAGTATAAAGTAGACGACCAACGTTTAAACCGTTAAGGCAGAACGTTAACTTTTTTTTTAACTTTAAAACGTTGCAAAAGATCATTTGAACCGTGGATTAATTGTTGATTTTTATTGACTGTGAGTAAAAACGAAAATCAAATTTACTATAACTCATTTATAAATATAAATGCAAAATGGTGAAATCCTCTCTTAATACCTCTAACATGTCCGTTGTCTTATGGAAATTATTGACAAAATTGAAGTAGTTTAATATTATGTTTAAATTTTTCAACATACATGTTATACACTATTTATACAGCTGCCTTAATATGTACCTTATATCTTAACAAATTCTTCTGCGTAAGTAACATTTCCGCACTATTTCTTCCTCACATCATTATTTTAAACACACGAAGTTCAGTATTTTCACTGTTTTAAAAATTAGCAATGATAGCTCTAAAAATAACCGTAACTTGCAAAGTAATAATCCGATCGTAATACTTATATAGATACATATTAATATAAAATCAATCATATTGACTACGCTTTCACCTATTATTCACACCTACTTACACTACAATCAAGTAGGCTACTGCTCCCATCCTTTATATCATTCTACAAATGAAACCAAAAGTTAACCAAATGTAACATATCTGATAACCCTACTTATATGGGATTATTTCAAGTTTTAAAAACATTCAAATTCAATGTCTTCCCTGTCGATCATAAGAAGTTGCAAAAAAGCACCCTCAATATTTATAAAGACCCGTAAACGTGTCATTAGTAAACCCACGTTTCTGGAACTTTATACACATTTGGACAGTTTTTGTCTAAATGAAAAAATGATATATATATATATATATATATATGTATATATATATATATGTATATATTTTTCCATATAGGCCTTTCTAAACCTTACCTGAATGATGAGTGCAAATTGATTACACGCCCCTCTTTAACAATGCCTATCGTTTAGATATTGTGGAACGCCCAATAAAATATAAAGTTCTAAAAGTTTATAAAGTGAAATTGGCTACAGTAGAAATATGTCCTATTTACCTCGGCTTACCTTGGCTATGAAATATAAGTGAAAAGTATTTAGAACAAATAACACTTACTGTTCGACAGTGTTATTTTGCATTGAATTTCCGTGATGTTTTTCTACTAGATCTCTGCTATCATGAAATTGAAAACACGAATCCCTCCTTATATAATTCAATTATTTATTTATTTAAATGTGTTTGTTGTTCTCAATACGTTGGTTGGACGTCGCAGACATTGCATTCTGAGTAAAATAACACATTTCAACTTGACTCGTATAATTTTTTCACTATCAGATGTTTAGAATCATGCGTACATTTAAGCCGCATGTTAACACATGATATATAGCCGTAAGTATGCTTACAGGTTTAGCGTTGACTTGTTCTCCATTATCAGGAACGAGCACTCATTATTTAATTTGAATATTTCAGAAGCAATTTATATTTGGTACTTTAGACGTTGTATTTTCCAGTAAAATAAAAATCGACTGCTAGCGAATTAACAGTGTGGGAGCCGATGAACGCAGATTCTTGTATACAGTAGGGATTTCAGCGAAGATAGAAGATTGTTAAACTTTTTTTGCGAATGAACAAGTGTTGCGTGAATCGCATTTCAAACAGGAAAACCTAATGTGTTATAAAATTCTTGATTAGGGGAGTCACTAGTGAACTAGCTGGTGATTAATGGTTATTTTTGTTGTGTGAATTCTTGTTGTTATTCACAGATGAACAATTTAATTTTAAAGTGATTAAATGCAGTAAAAGGTGAAAATAGTCGACTTGGGTGTGTGTAATGTTTGTTAAATAGCAATTGAATTAGTTAGAAATGAGTGCTCAGGTGAGAACAGGATTTATCGACTGTAGTCAAAAGGGGTCAGTAAAAGCCGGGGATTTTTAAAAGCATACGCGGCAATGGACGAACAAATATCACGGTATATAAAGAGAAAACTAAAGGAGAATTTTTGATTGTCCTGTGGAAAAAAACTACGGTCGCCACTGGTAGATAACTTTCCCCAGTGAGAGAACCAATTTGGACGCTGTAAGAGATGTATGCCAACTAGGACAGAAGGTTGGAAAGTAAATGGCCGAAATGGCAATAAGAATTCTGATGTTAGCGGTGTTAGTCTCACTTGACGTTTTAAATTCGTTGGTAGACGGAAACAGTGGAGCAGATGTCGTAAGTACATGCCGCTGGAACCACAAGAGGTTCCAAATCTTGACTTGACTACAGAGAAGGTTGCGAAAGATTGCCGACGTAGAAGACCCGACCGAGAAGGGTCAGTTAAATTCTTCTCATCCTTCTGCCGAAAACAGAAATAAAATGAAATAAACGTCCTCGGAGCATGAGAGCGATCTGTTCGCAGTGTGGCTATTTTATCCCAAAATATAAGCGGTGTACTGATGCCACAGGTCGCAGGCTGGGGATTTGGAAATTCGATGACTTGGTGCTCCATGATCCTTCAAATAGTAAGAATCGGAAAACCGAGATCAAACCCACCATGGATAAGGGGCATTGAGACTGGGAGGGAGGGGGGGTAACCTATAAGGGATCAGGGAGCGAGAGTGTGTGAAACCGCCAACGTTAAAATTAATGGTGGTAATAACTACTAGGCAGTTAAAGAATATTTTTTGATTTGGTAATAGTGTTCGAAATATTTACGTTAATATTTCTGATTTTAAAAGTATGTTCGATAATTTGAGGGAGATTAAAATAAATATTTTTGATTTGGAAATTGTGTTCGAAACATTAAAGTGAGCATTTTTTATTTGAAATTGTGTTAATGATAGTGGTAAGTTTAAAATGATTGTCTCTGATTTTTAAATTGTGTTTGATAATAATTTATAAGTGTTTGGAATGGTTATTATTGTTTAAGAATAATCTGCGCGCATTCAGAATGCATTGTTTGATTTTGAAAATGTGTGGATCATAACTTGCAAGTAGTTAAATTGTGTTTCTAATTGCGTGTTTTTGGTAACGCTCCCTAAAGGCCTATAAAATTATTGTTCTGATTTTTAAGGGAATGTAAAGTCGTCTGCGTGCTATTTATATTTCTTATGAACAATAATTGGAGGGTTGGCAAATTGTCCCCTCTTGAAAAGAAAGATAAAAAATAGAAATAGAATGATCCATATGTATATCATAGACGCGCTCTGGGCCGTCTGTTCCGGATAAATAAAAAAGCTGGGAGAAATTAAAACTGAAATTTATGTGAATTAAATTAGAAATTAAATTAGAAATTGTCTTTGAAAGATTTAAATCGATACTTCGGGAGAAAATGTTTGAAGAGCTATTGAGAATTTCAGGTTGATATTCTAAGTTACAAATAACGTAAAACAGAAATTTAAATATCGAAACGCATGTTGTTTGAAGAGCAATTGAGAATTTACAATTTATGTTCTGTAAATTGTTTTGTTTTAATTTATTAAAGTGTTTTGGAAAATTCGAATGGATACTTCTAGGCAAATTAAACTGAAAAGTGTAATTGAAATAATTAAACGGATTCATATCGAAATGAAAATGCCGGCATCAATTGAAGAGTGATTCAAAGTTGTGTAAGAAAATATTTTGAAGAAAAAAAAAAAAGAAAAATACGAGAGGGTTTGGCAAATCTGCCGTTGAAAACCTTGAGGCGACAAAGTTTAAAAGCGTGTGCTTTAAAAACAAAAAAAAGAAGGAAAACCCAAATGCAGGTAGCTAAAACCAAATAAAGGGAATCACCTGTTAGCAGCAAATGACGTGCGCAGGTTAGGTCTCCCCCCAAGCTTGTAAATTAAAGAAGACTGTTACCAAGCAGATCATCGGTGTTGGTCGACTTTGATAGTTTGAATTATGGCAAATTCTGCTGTGTAGATACTATAATTCGAGTTTTTGAGGAGTTTTAAGGAAGACTTACTCATAGGCTAGGAGTAACCGGGTTCCTAATGTTAATTTGTTTGTTTAGAGAAATTAATTGAGGTTTGATTGGTTCGAACTCTGCGTGTATAGATAGCTCGATATGTAAACGAAAAGGCATACGACCGGAACGATTATTGGTGGTTGTGAATCTGGAGTTCAGACGTCCACTTGCATTAGCTGAGGTAGGCATTTTGGAACAAAAGTTCTGTCCGATTATACAGCCCTCGGTGGCGGTTGGGACGGATCGAGCTGTGGATGTCTTCGCTGTCGATCATTCTCGTATTAAGTGTATCGCCAGTAGGTTGGTATGAGCAAACCATGTGTGAGAGATTATAAACAAAAAATCTAACGGCGGTGAAACAAATGAGTAGCGATTATACGATGTGGGACACGGTTTGCCTGGCTTGAGCTAACGCCCTACTAGTTAAACACTGTTGGACATTTCTGCTCTCACCAAAGTATCACATAAGGGTGTGATTAAAACGTCTAGGAGTTGAGATACCTAGATACCAAGTGTCATAAGATTCGATCAGTTGTGCAAAATGTGAGAAATTATTTCGACTAATTAAGTTTGCACGGATAAGACTGTCTGTGAGTCCTGAGAAATTCGGTATGTGGACCAATTAACCTCACTGAACTATATTAAACCACCCTGGCTGTGTCTCAATTACTCTAGACATACCCGGGCTAGGTTTGACGTACATCGCTGAGTAAGGCGATAACGGGTACATTAAAATCATTGAATTTCCAAGAGAGGAATGAAGAACTGAGTAATGCATCGAGTTAATCAGGAAAAATTGCATAAATATGTTAATGAGTTATGGACTAGTTTTCATAAAGTAATAGTGATGAAAGTTGGATAAGCATGGAAACATTTCTGATTGCGATATTGGTGATAGTGGTGTAATATGTGAAGAAGCGTGTGGGGAGGCTTGAGAATAGAAACCACATCAAATTTGCCTGTACCAATGGCGGAGGAAAGGTTGACTCTTGTCAAAACTCACCTAAAATCGATGTGACTCTAGCAAGAGCAGGTGCGGAAATTCATGTCACCCAATTGAAAAGAAGGTGCGTTGATTGCCAAAAACTCGAAGATGAATTGATGAAGTATTAAAAATTAACTTTCGTATTGTTATAATTTCTTTTATAAGTGATGAAATCTAGATATCGCCCGACGTTAACCCCAGAGGGAGACTATAGAACCAAGTTTAAGTAATTAAAATAAAGAAAAAGATAGATAATAAGAAATAAAGAAAATGCAAATGCCGACTCCTTAACTAAATAAATGTATCAGAACTTTTGATTATAGAATAAAATGTTAACCCCATAGGAGACGATGTTCCAAGGATGATAAATGAAAAAATATAGTAAGATTGCATGTTTATTTTCATGGACATTAAATTAGCAGAAATTCATGATCATGAAAAAAATGTTAAATCTATAAGTGGCAATGGTTCAAAGGAAAGTAATTAAAAAAAGAAACAAAACGCTGCTGCCCTTGATTAGTACTGATTATATATTTTGCTATTATAGAGGACAATAATAATATATAACTTTTCTCATTATATAGAAGTACATATAAACGTTTGTACTTTTTATAGAAGGACATATACCCTCTGAAATGCATTTCTAGTGAACTATACCCAATGACGTATATAACATTTCTTGCATAAATATATAATTTAGTAGAATAAGTACATGTTGCATGATTTGGATTCTTTTGCAGGTGAACTGGTAGTTGAGGAAATAGTCAGTACGAACCAGCCAGTGTGAAATATCGCTGAACATTGATTATCACGGAACTAACGAGATGTGAAACCTATCATCGATAGGTCAATGACATCTGAGAGGCGTGTAAATAAGTTAGACTCAATCATTTCCATTGGAAGCTAGATGAGTTACGGTGGTGTATGTGACCCAACATACCACGATGGTAAGAGATTACCAAATAAGGGGTTAAGGAGATCTGAACAAGAGCTATGTTTAAAAATCTGCTCCAAAGGCAGCCAGCGACAGATAAATTACAGCTTTTTTAATGGCAGATCCCAGAAGATAGCAGATCCCTCTGCCAGCTTGAAAACGAGATTGCGTGGTCGCTGATGTGAAATACATTTTCTTTGTAACGTAAAAACAGTCGAAAATATGAAACAATATTGCTGTAAAAGTGATTATTTTAAACTATTAAGCCGATTGTTTGGACTAGAGATTAAACTAGAGTCAAAGCCGAAGTCGTCAAGTGCATGAGAAAAAGTCGATGAGAACCTTTGTTCTGTGGAATGTTTCTTGCTTAGGATGTGTGGGAGTGGTGGTTAATAATCCAATCATAGCGAAACAGTGTGCCGTAGGCGCGAGAATTTGTTAGATAAAGAAAAATTAATGTCCATCCCGACGTACTCCGCTCATATATACATAAAGCACTGCAGACAGGAAAAAATCAGTTTGGAGTCTTGAGTTTTTGGAGCTCATTATTCGGACTCTGTTAAACTCGCATGTTCACCGTCCCAGATAACTCCGCGAAAGCACCTGCACGATAATGCCATTGAACTACCAGTAAGATTAGTTATAATCGTCATTTTTATTATTTTTGTTTCTCCTGTAAAAACTGTACACAATTATATATTTCTATTCTCATGAATAATTAAATCTATACGAAAATTACATCCAGCGTAAGCGTCAATTATTATTATTAGTATTATTATTATTATTGTTGTTGTTGTTGTTTCTTGCAAGTTCACTTTAAGAAAACAACCTAGTTGAATTATTTTTTTCAGCGGGAAAAGATGAGAGGATGGAACGTTAAACTGCTGTACCCAGCGTCATATCAACCCGGCGTTCGTTAAAGCGACTGTAACTGCGTCACAGGACTTTTTTTTTAATGTTTGAGCTGAATTATCTAGAGCTACACTTGTCACTGTATCGACGCCTGGGACTTCTATTGAGTTGAGATTTTCGTTTTGTCAGTCGCACCACGTTATAATAGTATAAAATCTGTTCTACACACGTATCCAACTTGTAATTCGTCTGTTTTGAAAATATCTATTTTCACTGAATTCATTAATTTTATACTGCAGTGCAACCGTTTTTATTATTGTTAGTGTATATATGAGAATTAGCCTTCTACACTGAATAAGTTAACAGTTTACAGACTTCAACACAATATAATCTAATTTTAAGAAAACTCCTGACACATCTAATTTCTCGATCTTAATATGCATAAAGACTTTGATTTACGTACGTAATATTTTAATGCCGTTACCGCGTTTTTTACATTAAAATATATTGGCAGAAATGTAAGAAATGCAAAACCATACTTTGTTTATTTCGTGTTTTATTAATAGCATGTTAAATGCCGATAGGTATCATTTGCATATGTTAGTGTTAATTTATAGAGCCAATTACTAAATTCCGGTAATGGGAACAACTGCGAAACGCCTGCTCCTTTTGATAGTCAAGTTTGCTCTGATTTTCATCTGAGTAGTGACGTCTGTAATCAATATTTTTTTATACATTCCATGATCAAAACACTTTAATATTAATGTAGCACAATGCACGAGAGCTACGTCGGGGAGCCCAAACTCTCCACATTAATCAAGTTATGCCAAAGTTGTTTTGTGCTTATGGTGATAAGGCTGAAGCAGATGTCCGGGGTATCGGGCCTGGTGGCTCCACAGTATTACGGTGTGCGTGTGCTTTTCGAGATTGTTACGTAATTCGAAGCATATATTGACATTTGAATTTGAAAAAGCAAAACAAAGTTAAACTGTATATTTTCCGTTTTCTCGCTCTTTCTCTCTCGTTCACTCCCTTTCTCGCTTTTATAATGGAGAGTAAGAGGCGAATTTAATTGTATTGTGAAATACAGTCGAGGCTTGGACTCCCTGCGCGACGAACGAAGTTGTTTCTGACACGTGTCGGCTAAGTTTAAATATGCTCCATCGGTGTTAAAATAAAATAATCTGTATTTTTTTTTATTTTAAAAGCTACCTTGTTCGATTATTCTATGCAGCGCTCATGTTCAGCAACAACAAAAAAAAAACGATCCCTACTATCAACGACTAAAAACGTAACAACGAAAGGAACACTTGACGACCAGGCTCATATAGCCGGTTATAGCCTAAGCTATACCACCCGTTTATATAAGGGATGTGCTTATAGTGTTCACTGTGGTTAGGAGCTGGTTTCGTACCAGGACGGAAGAATCGTTCCACAAACGTCTCCCCGACATGGACACACCAAGTAACTCTCCCAGAAAAACAATCGAATCACATTAAAGTAATCATAGACATACAAATTAAATGTAAACATAGAATTTAAAAAAATAACAACCGTCGCATTTCAACGTTTACTGTACGAATATCAATTTGTAACACCTATTCAGTATTCTGCTTTTATTATAATCGTGTCACTAGTTCTGTAATTACAATAAGAGAATCTTAATAAAGAATGTAACCCATTTATTACATTATTACAATTTTATGTTAGTAGTTTATTCAACATAAATGCGACCATACAGTATATATTATATGCTATATAAAATGGTGCTTAATTCCCTAGATGATATAGTTGCGTGCAATAATAAAGTGTCCCCTTAGAAAGTGGTGCATGCTGTATTCAAATGTACTAGGTAGTATTACAACATAATTTAAAACTTATAAAGTCTTATGTTGAATCAAGCATTGCACGTTATCCTTGATAGAATACATATGTAAGTTGAGAGACTGTAGAAGAGAGAGCGAAAGAATAGGAAAATAGACACGTTGAAGTAACAAGGCCGAATTCATTAGTCGCGTGCTTTCGTGTAATGAATGAATGCGTGAATCTAGGATTGACATGAAATTAATAAAGATAAACTAAAATGACCAAAAATGGGCTGAAATGACTTAAATAAATAAAAAGTAAATGACTTAGAATGACTTTAATGAACTTAAGGATGAATTGAATGACCTTAAGAATTACTTGAATGCTTAAAAGATAACTGGAATCCTTCAAAAAACTTGAATGATCTGGAAGATGACTGTAATGGCTTTGAGACTTACTGGTTGTAAAATGGGTGACGTTTACATTAAATTAATACAGAAAAGTGATCTCCAACTTTATATCACAAAGTTACAAACATAAGCACAGCATGTAGTAAGAACAGATTCGTCACTTTGATTTTGGCCAAAAGACCAAGAGAAGCTAAGAACAGCATCTATTTAGAACATACCTTTGATATTTACCAAAAAGGCCAAGCACAAAAGTGTTACGGACAGACCGACCGACCGACCAACCGACGGAGCGACAGGCAGACCGATCGACCGACGGAGTGACTTATAGAGTCACTTGCACGCGACTAAAAATAAAGAATAGAAGAAAAACGGTAGAAGATTAGATTATATATGCTTTTTCTTATTTTTCATGTTTTTATTACAAACTACTTCACTGTATCACCGTAATAAAATAGTAAAGCAAACATTATTCAGCTTATTAAAGGCATGTAAAAAGGTATTTGTTTTTTATTTTAATTTTAAAATATCAGTAAGTTTTAATATGAAAGAATTTAGTAAACAATAATTACGTTGAATGAAGTTTATGTTATGTGGTTGCAACTTTTAAAGATTTTGTTGACAATTACAAATCTATATAATTAATTGGTAAAAAGAATTGTAATTTTTAAGTGTAACAAAATATAAATAATATGACATATGTGCAAGTTAATTTAAAGATTTTATTAAATTAAGTTGTTATACCTTGCATAGTAAAGTTTATAAAAGTGAATTGTGAATATTGATTGTGTTCAAATTAAATTCTGTACTTAAGTTTGTAACGTTCACAAAAGTATTTTTATTTTAACAAATGGAATGTCTTGCAAAAATGATTTTCTTACTTGTATAAATATTTGTTAGATTTAAGTGGTTAATAATACCACCTTCTTTGTTTTGTATGTTCTTATTTCCACATTTACCTTCATCTGCGAATGAAATAATAAGAAATCAAAACACTATCATACTAATATATGCTTAAATTGTAACGCTCGGAGTTGATTATTATATAATACAATATGAATAATTTCTTCCAATTCAAGCATTTTCCAGCAATGCTACGCCTATATATTTCATTTTTTCCACAAAATAAAAGTAATGATTTTAGTTTCCATATATGGTATAGAACTTATGTATTTCTATTTAAGTTTCTGATGTTTTTCTTCCTTCTAATCTCATTTGGAGATCTTAGTATGCTTATACTTTGTAAAGAATTTATCTACCTTCAATCGTACATGTACGAGATGTCTAACATATTTTATGTGTTTTTTCTGTTGCATTTCCGTAAATAATGCTTTGATTATATAAATACTAAACTGGACTTCATTGAACGCATGCTTCAACTTTGTTTCTGTTCATATACTTTATGTGACTTATCTTTCATTTTTAGATTTTGTTTTTATTCGATTATAGATATTTTCTTTGTAAGTTGATGTTCGTCTGGGCCACATATAGGTCAAACATAACGTCAGTCTTTAAGGCAAAGAACACAGACTATGTAGATAGTAAAACGCACGGATTTGATATACACGCGCATATATATTTAAATTTCTTTTTAAATGACGACTTTTATCGACTTTTTTTTTAAATATCCCCCCCTCTCCAAAAGTGATGTTTATTTTGGAAGCTCTTCTTAAGATTTGGAGGTTGGGGGGGGGGGGAGGATGATTCCAAGTTGGACCTAAGCTAAAAAAAAAAAAAAGTTTTTTATGCGCACATAAGCAACAATTTTTTTTATTAACTTTTTTTTTACGTTTTTATTTAAAAATTAGTAAATTTCAATTGTAATGTAGCGTCTACCCCAGAACTAATTTTGACAGTGACATTGAACATTCACAGTTTCCGGAGAGCTCCAAGAAAAAGACAAAAAAAAATTCAAGGAGTCTATTCACGCCGCTCCTTACCCGAACGAATTTTCTAAAGAAAATTAATTTATCGTTTCATCCCAACTTATCGCCAAAAATATTTGACCAGTCGGGAAGGATTTCTTCTTTATTTTCGGACTAAAAATAACACGAGATTCGAAAAAGTTTTCAAAAAACAAATATATAACAAATAAATGTTATCAAAAGCAAGATAAGTTACTTTTCTGCCAAACTGGATATATTTTTTGTGTTTTTATTCAATGTAACATATTTATTCAGCTCGAAAAACATACAGTGTTTACCGATGTATTCAAAAATTCAAGATGGCGTCTAGCACCTTCTTTAACACCGTAAGTTTGGGAAAAGCTGTTATAAATAAAAAACTATACAAAATACTATTAAAAACCCGCCGAATATATGTCAACATATGTCACGGTAACATATATTGAGCGAGTTTTTAACAGTATTTTATCCGGTTTTTTATTTATAACACCTTTTCCCAAACTTACCGTGTTAAAGAGAGAATCAGACGCCATCATGAATGTTCCAATACATCGGAAAACACTGTATGTTTTTCGAGCTGAATAAATATGTTACATTGAATAAAAACACAAGAAATATATCCAGTTTGGTAGAAAAGTAATTTATCTTACCTTTGATAACATTTATTTTTTTTTTTTTACAACTTTTTCGAATCTATGTGTACAGTAATACAAACCTGTTTTTCTTTGATTAATTTGTTAAATGGAAGTACAGATAACCCGGTCGGTTTCTAATGTGATGAAAATTTACCCCCCCCAAAAAAAAGGGGTACTCTGGATAATAACAAAACATTAAAATTGCCTCAGTCTCGAAAGATTTCTTCTCTACTGAACGAGGAAACAAACGGTTAAGTGTAGTTCACCTTCTGTTTCTCTCCCCCTCTCTCTCTTCCTCTCTTAATATCTCTCTCTATCCATCTCTCCCTTTCCCTCTCTCAATCTATATTTCTCTCTATATCACCCTCTCCATCTCTCTTTGAGACCCTTTCTCTCTCTAACTCCCTCTATCTCTCTCCTTTCCTCTGTCTCATCCCTCTCTGTTTCTAACTCTCCCCCTCTCTCTATTTATCTATCAATCCCTTTATCTCTCTATCTCCTTCTCTTTCTCTATTTTCCTCTCACTTTCTCTTTTCTATCTATATATCTTCCTCTCTCTCTGTCCATCATAATCCCTCATCCTATTTTAGTCTCCTAAATTAATTACAGTGAATAAGGCATTGTCAAAACATGGATAAATCCTATTTTAGTCACCTAATTTACTGACTGTGAGAATAGAAGTTATTTGGAAATTACTGCTATCTTGAACAGCACCAGAAGTAACTGGTAAAACCTTTCTAATTAAATTGATTTTGGCAGCCATTTGGTAACAAAATGACATAGCCTTAGCCCTTGCTGCATGAGAAATACCTGCGACCTTGCTTGCCAAGTTGAAGAATTATTTATTCTACTTTAAAACATTCAATTTTTCAAAAATCTCATCTTCGACATCCTAAAAACATCCAATATGGGGAAAAATATTGCAGAAATGCAAACTTATTGTTTAGGATGAATGCACAATGGTACGCAAAAAATCACTTGAGGCTCTTGGTCGATCCTTGCAAGATTTGCGTGGCAATGTTAGACCATTTGGGGATGCAGTAATATTGCTTACAGGAGATTTCAGACGAATGTTACCTGTTATTCTTCAATCAACACCAGCAGATGAAATAAATGCTTGCCTTAAATACTCTACTTTTTTGTTCCATGTGAAGCTATTAAACTTAACTCAAAATATGCATGTACAGTTGCCGACTGTTCGATCCGCACAAAAACTTTTGCATCACTTGTGGGAAATTGGGTACGAAAAAGTGCCAGCTGATCAGAGTTAAGGGCAAAATTCTTTGACTTTTAACTTCTGTAATTTCTGTAATTTTATTTCATCAAAAGAATAGTTAGTTTAAAATGTTTTTGCAGATATTCAAATTATAAGAATTCCATTTGACTGAGTGAATGAGCTATTCTTGCAGATCAATACAAAGATGCCCATGAACTTAACGCTATTATTCAATGTAAAATTCCAAGTGAGGTAGTCAAATACAAATCCATCGACACTGTTGTGAAAGCAGATAAAGTGGTTAATTATCAAACAGCTATATTTGCCAGGGATGCCACCGCATGTATTGCAACTGAAATTTGGTGTACTAATTATCATGTTGTGAAATATAAACAAATCCAAGCTTTGCGATGGCACATAGCTTGCAGTAAAAAAAAATTAACAAACAATATCATAGAAACAACAATCTTTACAGGACTTTTCACAGATGAATATATCTTCATTCCATGAATTCCTATGATTCCACCGGATACATCATTACACTTTAGGAAATTGAACTTTCCAATTTTATTGTCATTTGCAATACCCATCAACAAAGCACAGGGAACAATCTTTACAATTGTGGGCCTTACAGTTACACACTGACTGTTTTTTCACATGGACAATATATATTACATATTCAAGAGTTACCACACCGGAAAATCTCTATATCAGCTGAGAAAATGGAACAACAAAAACGGTGTACCCATGCAAAATGGAAAATTAAACCTATAAAAACATGCTTTTTCTCATGTTGGGACTTTTTCCATTGCGCAATTTGAGCCACAGCAACGCGTGGCAGGGTACAGCTAGTATATATATATATATATATATATATATATAAATGCATATATATTAATGCATATATATATATATATATATATGAATAGATAGATAGATAGATAGATTATAATATATATTGATTTTAAATCTACTTCCTGAAGAACATTTCTGAGGGAAGACTAAACGCATTTATTTTTATTTTATTGAAAGATAATTCTCTACATATAATCTAAGGAAAAGGTAGTATCTGTTTATACAATTGCACAGATCGAAAATGAATCATTAAACTGACGCAACAATAGTGTATGCTGCATTTACGGGATAGACTGATACAAGTCTTGAATCATAACATTCTATAAGAAATCGACTAATGTAATATATTGCAAGAAATGGATTGAAACATTACAATCACGCAGTAAGATATACTACGTCATATTAAATAAATATGAATATTGCTGCACATACCACTAAAAAATTAACATATTTTGATAATGATTTTATTGAATGCATGTTTTGATATATGAAGTAATCATTTTTATCCACTTGTAAACAGCTATGGCATTACTTCTAGTCCATTATCCGAAAAAAAATGTTATTATAAAAAGTTTAATTAACTAGTCTGGACAAGTTGAAATAACATATAATGAGAGCGTTTTAAGTTGGTTGCTATACTTAATAGTTTGTATATGAACAGTATCAAATGAAATTCGATTCTGTACTAACAATATACATATATGAATATTTTGTGCACTATACATCGTATTGGATGATATGTTCAAAGATCATACATTATCCTTATATTTATGTACACTTACCATATGTAAATACTACTACTACTACTACTACTACTACTAATAATAATAATAAAATTTTAAGCACATCTGCCTATACATATTGTCATATACAGCACAACTTATATATCTATATATATATGCATATATATATATACATATACGCACAGATATACACAGGCGGCAAAAAGAAAGTCCGCACTTGTAATTTTTTTCGAAAAATTCGAATTTAAACGAAATGTAATGTAATTGTTTAAACTCAGTATACCTTATTTGATTGGCGTTTTATTCTTCTATACTATTACATGTTCATAATTGACATTGAATTGAAATATTGTAGTGGTCACGTAAATTTTAAAGAATAACTTTAATTTGAGGAGGCAAAAAGAAAGTCCGCACAATGGAAAATTGTTATTTAAATCTAAATTTAGGACACAATGCAACACATATACAACAGGAACACAATGAACTAAAATTATTTAGTATAACTCTTCTGCAATTTTACAGCCTGAATTCTTTTGGGAATTCTTTGAATTACACTGCAGCAATACTCCGGGAAAGGGCATCCCAATTTTCTTTAATTTTTATCCAACGTTTTTCCAAATTTGAAATTTTCTCATTTCGTAGCTGTTGCTTGATGTAATGCCATATGTTTTCGATAGGATTGAGGTCTGGAGTCTGGAGATTGTGCAGGCCAATCCAAACAAGGAACATCATGCTCTTCTAGGAACCTCTTGACATTGCCAACTGTGTGAATGGGGGCATTATCCTGCATGAAGATGGGATTATCATTCAAATTCAGACCAAAGTAATGTAGAAAATGCTCAGTCAACATATTAATGTACTTGGTCGAATTAATTTGACCTTGCAAACAAATTATTGACCCTAGACTATTGATACTAATAATGCCCCACACCGAAACTGAACCTTCACCACCTTGCAGCGTTGAAACTCAGCACTTAGGATTAAACTTTTCGTCTTTCCTCAGATGGACGTACTGCCTACCATCACTGCCTTGCTTATTGGATCGGCTTTCGTAGCTAAAACCACTTTAGACCAATATGAAGAGTCATAATCTGCATTGCATCTGACGAAGTACAGACGGTGTTTTCTGTTCTTTAGAGACATTCATGGCTTGCGTCATGCAACCTATTCTCGCAAATTAAATTTCTTTAATCTGTTCTGGACAGTAGAAAGAGAGCACTTTTAAAGAAGATTGCATTGTTGTTGGATTTGGGGAGCCGTTTTAAATCTCTTTCTTAGGCTGCGGATTTTTATAACATTGTTTTCCCTGTTAGAAGTAACTCTAGTACGACCAGATTTAGGGGCATCACGAACACTGCCGGTGGTTTGGTGTTTTTGCAGTCTTTCGTACCGTTTTCTCATCATATGTCAATCTGTGGCTGATTTCTCGATTGGATAAAACAGAAAGGTGGTGATTAATGAACTCCTGATGATCACTAAGAGAAAGTCGTGGCATATGGACTAAATGTTACGTTGTATAATCTGGAACTGGAACAATTACGATTAGAGATGGTTTGTTGCATGTTGATGGATATTTTTAACTTATTTAGGGCAGATAATTTAAGCTGGTTTTAAGCGATTTTGTTGCTGCGGACTTTCTTTTTGCTTCCTCAATTTGAAGTTATTTTTTTAAATCGACGTGAACACTACAATATTTCAATTGAATGTCAAAAATGAACAGGTAAAATTATAAATTGAATAAAAGGCGAATCGAATGAGGTAAAAGGTTTTCTAAACAGGTACGCTAAATTTACCTTAAACGTGCAGTTTTTGAAAAAATTACAAGTGCGGACTTTCTTTTTGCTGGCACTGTATATATATATATATATATATATATATATATATGTGTGTGTGTGTTTGTGTGTGTGTGTGTGTGTGTGTGTCTGAATACATTATTAGTAAATACTTTCATCTGCCTCTATCCATAGGCTGATCTACCTGTATTGGAAGTAACCGTTTCCTCTTAACGTAAAAATTAATATGGAGAACAATAATTTAAACTTATATAAGATATTACTTTCACTTCGGTATATATCTTATATTGTATAAAATATGTCAAAAACGTTGAAGTTGTTCAAACTCTCTTATATTGACGTATATTTTATTGTAAAAATGTTGGGATTCTAAATATATGGCCAATATATGTAGGAAATGGTTGACTTTTATTATTTTAATAAATGTCTAAGAAAGTTTTATTTCTTTCTTTTGACCGACAACGGCATGATCAATCTATTTAATAAGATTCAGATAAAATAGAGTAATTAATTATAATTTGATTTCATATATATTAAAAGTTTATCGAAAGTGATTGCAATTTAAAAAAATTAAATTTGTTCTTGTAAAAATGTACTTCATCAGCTTTACCTAAAAACCTAAGTGTAGAATAAGTGTTTTTATAATTTTTATTTATTTTTTATTTGATAAGTTTTTTTCATAGCTTTTTTTATAAACCCTGTCAATATATTAATGCATTGCTGGAATGTTTTTCAAACGTAACTTAGTCCTGTAAAAACGATAGCAATGTTAAATAATCAGATGCAAATATATAATCTGTTTACATGAATAAAGCAAATCACCATTTCTGACTATTTTCCTAATATCTACTTACAAAGTATATGGGCATAATTTAAGTCTTGTATTTTTAACTTGTAATATTTCATGGTCTCTGTTATATAACTTAAGTGTTCTTATTTTCACATTTACCTTCATCTGCTAATGAAATCATAAGAAATCAAAACACTATCATACTAATATATGTTTAAATTGTAACGCTCGGAGTAGATTATTATATAATACAACATGAATTATTTATTTCAATTCAAACACTTTTCAGCAATTCTACGTCTATATATTGCAATTTTCCTCTCGACATAAAAATAATGCTTCTGTTTATATATATATATATATATATATATATATATATATATATATATATATATATATATATATATATATATATATATATAGTATCGAACTTTTGCATTTTGAGAGCTTAGTGTGCTTCATTTTTGTAAATTATTCTACAAAGAAAATATTGTCCGCACGCCAATTCTCAAAATGTAAACAATTATCCTTAATCGAATCAAATAATAATAATTCTCTTTTCGTTGGAATAATTTATCAGACTTATAATAAGAGAGTCGTGTTGCCTATTTTTAAGTTAAATAACTTATCATAAAAGAGGTTCTTCCATGACTTGTTCACATTAAAGCAAACATTAATAAACCAAAACATTTATTTATACATCTATCTAAATAAAACAGTACATGTATGTGTGCGTAAATATCTAACAGGTAAACTCATAAAATACTGGTCACATAACTTTTCAGGAAAAAATATTCATTAACCAAGAATGGTTATGGCAGATAATATATTTGTTTCATGCATGAATAACGTATACAGACATCGGCAAATTTACATGTAAAATGTACATTAAAACCGAGCAGACATTTTGTGCGGCCAGGCCCATGTGCACACTTAATAGAGAACACAACATTAGGTTGGAACGCTAGGTGTTTTGATTTAAATTCTAGCATATAACACCAACCCATTTTTGTTTTGAATTAATAAAAAAGAATGAAAAAATGCGTAAATTTTACTCGCAGTTTTGAATTTGTAAGCCCATATATCTTTTATATTACGATCTCATATTTATTTCAGATGAAGGGGTCGGAAAATAATATACGCAATATGAACCATGCTGAAATAGTAACATTTAGAAAGTCATTCTTAATATGGGGAGGGAAAGGTATTTTTAAAACTATTCCATACTTTCACCTAACAATTTATTAAATAAGAAACTGAAATACGGACCGAGCTGAAATAATATCGTTATTACTTAGAAAGCCATTTTAATATGAGTAGGGTAGGGTATGCTTTTTTTACTATTCTTTACTTTATCCTAAGCATTTAAAATTGTTTCAGTGTTGAAGACCAAGCAATCAAGTTGTTTTCACCAGACATTATCTTCTCCTTAAAAACAAATGGGGGAGAGGAGAGTCGCTGATATGCTGCATCAGGGCAGTAAGCGTAATATAGTTTATTATCAGGCATTATCTCCTCCTTAAAAAAAACAAAAAAAAACAAAGCAAATATACAAAATAATGGATTCAGCATATATTTTAAGAATGTGGGGGGGGGGGCATCCCGAAAATGGCTGAATCAGTTTACGATCTCAAAATACTTTCTTTTATATATATTTTAAAGGAAGGCGGGAGTGGGGATACGAAGGCACGGAAACGGCTGAAGCAGTTTATGTTCTCAGAATTACTTTATTTTACATAGATTTATAAGAGACAGGAAGGATATGAAGTCAATCCCATAAATGGCTGAGGCTGTTTAGGATCTCAATATTCCTTTATTCCATATTTATTTTTAAGCGAGGGGGGTGATATAGAGACACACCTGGACATGGCTGAAGCAGTTCACGATCTCAAATTTTCTTTATTTCATATCTATTTTTAGTAATGGGGTGATATGGAATCGGTCCTGGAAATGGTTGAAGCAATTTACGATTTCGTACTTACTATATTTCATATATATTTTTAAAAGAGGAGGGGACAGAGAAACTGACATTCGGAATACGGACCGTGCTGAAATAATAGCGTTATTGTTCAGAAAGCCATTATTAATATAGGGAGCGTATGTTTTTAACTTTTCTGTACTTTCATCTAACAATTTAAAAATTGAAAAAGGGCACACAGAATACGGATGGTGCTGTTATTATTTAGAAATTCATTCTTAATATGAGGAAAGGAAGGTATCCTTAGCCTAACAATTTTATAAATTAAAAAAAAAACTGATGTACAGAATAAGGACCGTGCTGAAATATTAATGTTATTTAGAAAGTAAATTTTAATAGGGGTGGTTAAAAACTATTTTGTGCTTTCACCTAACAATTTATTAAATAAAAAATTACATACAGAATACGGACTGTGCTCAAATAATAAAGTTATTATTTAGAAAACCATTTTAATATGGCGATGACACGGGTTAAAATAATGAAAAATGATTGTCGAAATCAGTAAAATATCCAAAAATTATGAAAAATGATGAAACGTGAGTAAATTGAGGGGTGTTTTTTAATTAAATAATCAACACAGACAATATATCAGTTATTATTTTCGTAAAATAATGCGTAAATTTTACTCGCGGTTTTGAATTTTATTTTACGAATATGATGTAAAATACTGAAAAGTTATCCTCCAAATTAGAAACATATCCAAGAATTATGAAAAATGATGAAATGTGAGTTAATCGATTGGTGCTTTTGTAATGAAACAATCGGCCCTGACAGTATATAAAAGGCATTATTATATTATATATATATATAAGTCATTATTTTCGTAAGGGGTGGCCATAATGTGGGTTAAAATTATTAAAAATAATTGTCAATATTAGACATATGTCCAAAAATTATTAAAAATGAAATGTTAGTTAATTGATCGGTGTGTTTGTAATGAAATAATAAGCCCAAGCATTATATCAAAGTCATTATTTTCGTAAAGAGGAGAATGTAGATCAAACTTATGAAAACTGATTGTCGGAATTAGTAACATTTCCAAGAATTATGAAAAATGATTAAATGCGAGTTAATTGATTGGTGTATTTGTAATCAAAAACATAAAGACAGAACATAATTACAAAGTTATTATTTTCGTAAGGGGGGATAATGTGGATTAAAATTATAAAAAAATAATTGTCGAAATTAGTAACATATCCAAGAATTATGAAAAATTATGAAATGTTAATTAATTGATTGGTATGTTTGTAATGTAATAATCGGCACAAACAATATATCAAAGTTATAATGTTTATAAGGAAGGAGGCGATAAATTAGAAACATATCCAAGAATTATGAAAAATGATGAAATGTGGGTTAATCGATTGGTGTATTTGTAATAAAAAATAAACCCAGACAATATTACAAAGTTATTATTTTCGTAATAATCTGGGTTACAAATATAAAAAAAAACATTGTCGAAATTAGTAACATATCGAAAAATGATGAAATGTCAATAAATCCCTCGGAGTGTTTGTTATAAAATAATAAACCCATACAATATATCAAAGTTATTATTTTCGTGTTGGTTAAAATTATGAACAATGATTTTCGAAAACCGAACAGGTCAAAGAATTATGAAATGGTAGTGAATTGGTAAGTTATAATTTTTGTAAAGAGGTGGGATAATGTGTTAAAATTATGAAAAATGATCGTCGAAATTAGTAACATATCCAAAAATTATGAAAAATGATGAAATGTGAGTTGATTGATTGGTGCGTTTGTAATAAAGTAATCGGCCCAGACAATATATCAAAAGTATTTCTTTCGTTGGGGAAGGCGATAATATGGGTTAAATTTATGAAAACTGATTGTCGAAATTAGTAACATATCCAGGAATTATGAAAAATGATGAAATGTGAGTTAATTGATTGGTATGTTTGTAATGAAAGAATCCACCCAGGCATTGTATCGAAGTTATTAATTTCGTTAGAGTGGGCGATAATGTGGGTTTAAATTATGAAAAATTATTGTCGAAATAGTAACATATCCAAGAATTATGTAAAATGATCATATGGAAGTTAATTAATTTGTGTGTTTGTAATCAAGTAATAAGCCCAGACAGTATAGCAAAGTATTTAGTTTCGTAAGGAGGGGAGGTGAGAAGGTAGATTATATTATGAAAATTGGTTGTCGAAATTAGTATCATATCCAAGAATTATTAAAATGATTAAATGCGAGTTAATTGATTGGTGTATTTGTAATAACAAATCAACCTAGACAATATTACAAAGTTATTATTTTCGTTAGGGCGGGCGATAATGTAGGTTAAAATTATAAAATATGATTGTAGAAATTTGTAACATATCCAAGAATTATGAAGAATTATTAAATGTGAGTTAATTGATTAGTGTTTTTGTAATGAATTAATTGGCCCGAATATTATATCAAAGTTATTATGGTTAAGGGAAGCAAGATCGTGGGTTACATATATAAAAAAAATGATTGTCGAAATTAGTAATATACCAAAGAAGTATGAAAAATGAAGAAATGTGAATAAATCCATTAACGTGTTTGTAATGAAACAATCAGCCCAAAAAATATGTCAAAGTTATTATTTTCGTAAAGGGCGATAACGTTGGTAAAAATTATGAAAAATGATTGTCGAAATTTGTAACACATCCAAGAATTATGAAATATGATGAAATGTGAGTTACTTGATTGGTGAGTTTGTAATGAAATATATACGATATATATGTTATTATTTTCGTAAGGGGGGCATAATGTGGGTTAAAATTATAAAAAAATGATTGTCGAAATTAGTAACGTATCTAAGAGTTATGAAAAATGATGAAATGTGAGTTAATTGATTGGTTCGTTTGTAATAAATTAATCGGCTAAGACAAAACCTCAAAGTTATTTTTTGTACGGGGCGATAATGCGTGTAAAAATTATGAAAAATGATTGTCGAAATTAGTAATATATCCAAGAAGTATGAAAACTTATGAAATGTTAGTCAATTGATTGGTGTGTTTGTAATGAAATAGTAAATCCAGACAATATATCAGTGTTTATTTTCGTAAGGGTGGGAGGTCGATAATGTTGGTTAAAATTATGAAAAATGATTGTCAAAATTAGTTGCATATCCATGAATTATGAAAATTATTAAACTTCAGTTAATTGATTGATATGTTTATAATAGAATAATCAACCCATGATATAAGTCAAAGTTATTATTTTCGTAAGGGGAAAGGCAAAAATGTGGGTTTAAATTATGAAAAATGATTGTCGAAATTAGTAACATATCACAGAATTATGAAATATGATGAAATGCGAGTAAATTCATTGGGCTGTTTGTAGTGAAATAACCGGCCCAGACAATTTATCAGTTTCTGTAAGTAGTTAAGAATATTTTCTAAATTTTCAATGTTTACTTTGTGGAATGACGTCACACTTATAGTTGTGATTAGAAAGATACATAATTATGTTGCTTTTTAACGTGCTCTAGAGTTCTCTAGCAATTAACAAACCTTCACTTTCTGTATGGGGCTTGGGGGATTAATATCATCTTCCAAAAATATGGAATAACTATGGAATCATATTCCGGAAATTACATCGTTTCTCTAACTAATGTGGTGTTGGTGGTTGTGGTAGGAAGCGAGGAGAACTATATTAATAACTAGCAGGGCTACCCGGCGTTGCTCGGGACCGTATAAACAATGAAAAAACAAAAGCAGATATTGAACATATGTTTTATTCTTAGGGGAGACGAATCTTTCATCTCTATGTATTATTTGTTTTATCTACCCTCGGACTGGTATTGTTCATGTTTTATCCCTAGCATAGGTAATTTACAGCATGTATATGAAATTGTTTTACCTTAGGGAGAAGAGAACAGGTAATATACAACATAATGTGTCTATATTACATCCCTGGCAACGCCTAGAAACCAGCTAGAACATGTATTTCAGTCAATCTTTATTACATCCTGGGCTATGCCGGGAAACCAGCTAATCTCTATTTAGTGACTTGACCACCAAAATACCTCCCTAAGTGTGTCCTTTCTTTTGAACTTATTAGATATAGGTATCTAGAAATGTGTGTGAAATTTTGTTGAATGCATTGTTCACTATGATTTTCTTATTGTTCTACACAATATCAACTGTAGCGAAATAAAACAGTAAACTTAGTGTAGTGTTAGAATAAAGAGCAAAGGAAAAAATTAGAATCATATTCTGTAATTGCAAATCTAAATTTGCTAGCGTGTACCAGTATTTGCCAGGTTGTGGAAATTTGGAATTTATAACGTATGTAGTGGCCTTTTCCTAGATACCTATTGCTAAAAATTATACTTTCATTTTGTTAGAAAAATCTCTCTTCGGATGCCCTGCATCATCCAAAATAAAAACAAATATTTTTATAATTGTTTCAGTACATTGCTACACATTGTGAAATTTGTTGACGTTTGTAAAAAAAAATCATGAATGTGCTTATATTCCAAAAAAGAAAATATCAGTGCACAGTATTGAAAGTGTTTGAGATTCAAAAGTCTGTAACATTTCTACTAACTTCATAAGATGTCATGTGAGAAACTTAATTGAATATCAAGACATTATCTGAAGCGTTTTTATTTTGGTGTAACGTATGTGTTTACAGTGAACCGTAACTTTTAATAAACAGCTTGGTATGCAATGACATAGGCTAAGAATCTTAGACAAAATATATATAAATTGGAAAAATGTGTGAACAAATGAAAAAAAAATGATCCGCTCCACTTGATGACATCAAGCACAGTAATATTTTAGTGAAGAAAATATGAAATTGATGTTCAGTGATTAGTTTGGATGAATGAGAAAATGTAATTGTTTGATGCATAAAAAATAACTCATTTGCTGTATTTGATATTAAGCAGCAAAATATAGTGATTTGAATATTAAGGAAAACATCAAATCAGATTATATAAAAAAAAAGATGAAATTAGAAAATATATATTTTCTGTTTATGAGTTTTGCCAATCAAAATTTTGTGGCAGAAATTGGGTGATTACCATGCAATTTTATTTTGATAAAATTCTTAAATTATTTCAATGTTTATTATAATTTCTTATTAGTGACTTGTTATCATCAAAATCCGCCCCAAAGAGTGTCCTTTCTTTTATTAGGTATCAGAATAGGTATCCAGATTTCTACTTCTATACAAATGTGATATTTCGGATCTGTAGATAAACAATTTGTTGCATATATAAGCTGAGAATTGTTCTCTCTCATTCTCTCTCTCACACACCCACACATTCTCACTTTTATAGATATAATAGATAAATTATGCTAGATATATTTCCATGTGTCTGAATAATCTATATACAAATTTTCAAATCTGTAGATAAAAAATTTGTTGAGTATATAGGTTAAGAATTGTTCTCTCTCTCTCTCTCTCCTCTCACGCATGCTCACTTTTATAGATATAATAGATAGATTATGCTAGATATATTTCCATATGTCTGAATACACTATATAAAAATTTTCTAATCTGTAGATAAAAATTTGTTGAATATAAAGGGTGAGAATTGTTCTTACTCTCTCTCTCTCACACACAGACATATTCTCACTTTTATAGACATAATAGATAGATTATGCTAGATATATTTCCATATGTCTGAATACCCTATATACCAATTTTCAAATCTGTAGATAAAAAATTTGTTGAATATATAGGTTGAGAATTGTTCTCTCGCTCTGTCTCTCTCTCTCTTGCTACCTCACACACACACGCAAACATTCTCACTTTTATAGATATAATAGATAGATTATGCTAGATATATTTCCATATGTCTGAATACCCTATATACAAATTATCTAATCTGTAGATAAAAAATTTGTTGATTATATAGGTTGAGAATTGCTCTCTCTCTCACAGACACACACATTTTCACTTTTGTAGATATAATAGATAGATTATGCTAGATATATTTCCGTATGTATGAATACCCTTTATAACAAATTTAAAATCTGTAGATAAAAAATTTGTTGAATATATAGGTTAAGAATTGTTCTCTCTCTCTCTCTCTACCTCACACACACCCACACACACAAACATTCTGACTTTTATAGATATAATAGATAGATTATGCTAGATATATTCCATATGTCTGAATACCCTATATACAAATTTTCTAATCTGTAGATAAAAAATTTGTTGAATATTTTCAACCCTTATCCTCGAGTGGCGTCTGGGCCTTGATAAGTAGTAATACGTATTTAGCAAAATATAAATATATATATATATAACAAATTTACTGAATTTCCATTACTAACGATTACTGTATTGTCCAATTGACTACTGCGCTTTTCAACCCTTATCCTCGAGTGGCCTCTGGGCCTTGAGAAGTAGTAATTACTAACGATTACTATATTGACCAATGGACTACTGCACTTTTTAACCCTTATCCTCGGGTGGCCTCTGGGCCTTATTGTCCAATTGACTACTGTGGACTTTTTAACTCTTATGCTCGAGTGGCCTCTGGGCCTTGATAAGTGGAAATGACCAAGTAACAAAAAATAGGTATATAACAAATTTACTGAATTTCCATTACTAACGATTACTATATTGTCCAATTGACTACTGTGCACTTTTCAATCCTTATCCTCGAGTGGCCTCTGGGCCTTGATAAATGGTAATGCGTATGTAACAAAATATACATATATATAACAAATTTACTGAATTTCCATTACTAACGATTACTATATTGTCCAATTGACTACTGCACTTTTAAACGCTTATCCTCGAGTGGCCTCTGGGCCTTGATAAGTGGTAATACCATCGAGTGGCCTCTGGGCCTTAATAAGTGGTTGTGCCTAAGTAACAAAAAATAGGTATATTACAAATATCCCGCATTTCCATTACAACCGACTACTACGGTGCACTTTTCAATCCTTATCCTCGAGTGGCCTGTGGGCTTTGATAAGTGGTAATGCGTATTTAACAAAATATTAATATATATATAACAAATTTACTGAATTTCCATTACTAACAATTACTATATTTTGTCCAATTGACTACTGCACTTTTCAACACTTATCCTCTAGTGGCCTCTGGGCCTTGATAAGTGGTAATGCCTATCTAAACAAAATATAAATATATATATAACAAATTTCCCGACTTTCCATTACTAACGATTACTATGTTGTCCAATTAACTACTGCCATTTTCAACCCTTATCCTCGGGTGGCCTCTGGGCCTTATTGTCCAATTGACTACTGTGCACATTTAACTCTTATCCTCGAGATGTATCTGGGCCTTGATAAGTGGAAATGCCTAAGTAACAAAAAAATAGATATATAACAAATTTCCCAAATTTGACTACTGTGCACTTTTCAACTCTTATCCTCGAGTGGCCTCTGGGCCTTGATAAGTGGTCATATATATTTTTTACAAAATAAAAAAAAAGGTTGGAGTCGCTGAATAACTCATCCTCCCGTTAAAGCGGTTCCATCCTCTTTCCCCAATTTGACTACTGTGCACTTTTCAACTCTCGTCCTCGAGTGGACTATGGGCCTTGATAAGTGGTAATACATATTTTATGAAAAATATATATATATATATATATATATATATATATATATAACAAAATAGGTTGGAGTTGCTGAATAACTCATCCTCCTGTTAAAGCGGTTCCATCCTCTTTCCCAAATTTGACTAATGTGCACTTTTCAACTCTTATCCTCGAGTAGCCTATGGGCCTTGATAAGTGGTAATATATTTTTGTTATAAATATATATATATATATATATATATATATATATATATATAAAAAATAGGTTGGAGTCGCTGAATAACTCATCCTCCCGTTAAAGCGGTTCCATCCTCTTTCCCGAATTTTACTACTATGCACTTTTCAACTCTCATCCTCGAGTGGCCTATTGTCCTTGATAAGTGGTAATATATATTTTTTAATAAAAGTATATATATATATATATATATAAAAAAATAGGTTGGAGTTGCTGAATAACTCATCCTCCCGTTAAAGCGGTTCCATCCTCTTTACCGTATTTTTTATACAGTGCACTATTCAACTCTCATCCTCGAGTGGCCTATTGTCCTTGATAAGTGGTAATATATATTTTTTAATAAATATAGATATAAATATATATATAAAAAAACAGGTTGGAGTCGCTGAATAACTCATCCTCCCGTGAAAGCGGTTCCATCCTCTTTCCCGAATTTGACTACTGTGCACTTTTCAACTCTAATCCTCGAGTGTCCTATGGGCCTTGATAAGTAGTAATATATATTTTTTACAAAAATATATACATACATATATATAACAAAATAGGTTGGAGTCACTGAATAATTCATCCTCCTCTTAAAGCGGTTCCATCATCTTTGCCGAATTTGACTACTGTGCACTTTTAAACTCTCATCCTCGTGTGGCCTATGGGCCTTGATAAGTGGTAATATATATTTAAAAATAAATATAGATATAAATATATATATACCAAAATAGGTTGGAGTCGCTGAATAACTCATCCTCCCGTTAAAGCGGTTCCATCCTCTTTCCCAGATTTGACTGATGTGCACTTTTCAACTCTAATCCTCGAGTGTCCTATGGGCCTTGATAAGTAGTAATATATATTTTTTACAAAAATATATACATACATATATGTAACAAAATAGGTTGGAGTCACTGAATAATTCATCCTCCTCTTAAAGCGGTTCCGTCATCTTTGCCGAATTTGACTACTGTGCACTTTTAAACTTTCATCCTCGAGTGGCCTATAGGCCTTGATAAGTGGTAATAGTTTGTACAATAGTTTGTACAATATATATATCTATATATATATATTACAAAATAGGTAAGAGAGAGAGAAGAGGGTGAGAGAGAGAGAAGAGAAAGAGGTAGAGAGAGAAGAGGGTGAGAGAGAGCAGAGAAGAGGGTGAGAGAGAGCAGAGAAAGAGGGTGAGAGAGAAAGAGGGTGAGAGAAGTGAAAGAGGTAGAGAGAGAAGAGGGTAAGAGAGAAAGAGGGTGAGAGAGAGAAGAGGGTGAGAGAGAGAGAGGTAGTGAGAGAGAGAGATAAGAGAAAGAGGTAGAGAGAGAGAGAAGAGGGTAAGACAGAGAGAGAGAGGGGTAGTGAGAGAGAGAGATAAGAGAAAGAGGTAGAGAGAGAGAGAGAAGAGGGTGAGGGAGAAAGAAGAGGGTGAGAGAGAGCAGAGGGAGAGAGAGAGAAGAGAAATAGGTAGAGAGAGAGAGATGAAGGTGAGAGAGAGCAGGGAAAGAGGGTGATAGAGAAGAGAAAGAGGTAGAGAGAGAGAGAGAAGGGTGAGAGAGAGCAGAAAAAGAGGGTGAGAGAGAGAGAAAGAGGGTCAGAGAGAGAGAGAAGAGAAAAAGGTGTACACAGAGAGTGAGAGAGAGAAGAGGGTAAGAGAGAGAGAGAGAAGAGGTTGAGAGAGAGAGAGAGATAAGAGAAAGAGGTAGAGAGAGAGAAGCGGGTGAGAGAGAGAAGAGGGTGCGAGAGAGAAGAGAAAGAGGTAGAGAGAGAGAAGCGGGTGAGAGAGAGAGAAGAGGGTGCGAGAGAGAAGAGAAAAAGGTAGAGAGAGAGAAGAGGGTGAGAGAGAGAGAAAGAGGATGAGAGAGAGAAGAGAAAGAGAGAGAGAGAAGAGGGTGATAGAGAAAGAGAGTGAGAGAGAGAAGAGAAAGAGAGAGAGAGAGAGAGAAAGAGGGTGAGAGAAGAGGGTAAATGTGCATCTTTTTTTATAGTAGGTAATGCTTGGGAGACTGTGCACATTGCCTCCTCCCCCCTCCCCCCTATAAACGCGGTTCCATTCATAAGAAAACAAACTCGTATAAAAGTAATTTTCGTGTATTTAAGCGGCCTTATACTGATAGCCACCCCTCCCCCTTCCAGTTTAACAGAGTTAGGAGGTAAAAACAAAATGGCTAAAGCCTTGTTTACATGGTAAACTATAGCAAAGAGCATAGTCATCTTTCTTCGCCGGTAAAAAACTTCAAGCAAAAATAAAAACATTTTCCCTACGTCAATTTTTATGTAATTTTGGGATTCTTCTTTTTGAAGTGCGATAAATCCGTTGGTAATAACGGTTCGACTCTTAAACTAATATTTAACTGTGTTATAGTATCAATGATACTCCTCGCAGGCAGCTTTAATGTACGTCAGAGGCTCAGCGTAGCCGACATTTTACTGAGCTGACGTCACGTCACGTGACAGCTAATGAATAATGTTAAAATGATAGGTTTTTTGGGGGGCCCCCCTGGGAGAAAAATGATCAGTTAACCCCCTTCTAGTTGTCCGTTTGACGTGAAATTTCGATATTTGTCATCCGGGTGATCAAGGTGCAATATGCTACCTAATTTGTCAACTTTGGTTGTGTCTGTCAAAAGTTTTAGCGTTACAAACAAACATACATACATACATACATACACACCGATTTTTGCCTTTTATATATATAGACTAGCAGGGCTACCCGGCGTTGCTCGGGACCGTATAAACAATGAAAAAAACAAAAGCAGATATTGAATATATGTTTTATTCTTAGGGGAGAGGAATCTTTCATCTCTATGTATTATTTGTTTTATCTACCCTAGGACTGGTATTGTTCATGTTTTATCCCTAGCGTAGGTAATTTACAGCATGTATATGAAATTGTTTTACCTTAGGGAGAAGAGAACAGGTAATATACAACATAATGTGTCTATATTACATCCCTGGCAACGCCTAGAAACCAGCTAGAACATGTATTTCAGTCAATCTTTATTACATCCTGGGCTATGCCGGGAAACCAGCTAATCTCTATTTAGTGACTTGACCACCAAAATACCTCCCTAAGTGTGTCCTTTCTTTTGAACTTATTAGATATAGGTATCTAGAAATGTGTGTGTAATTTTGTTGAATGCATTGTTCACTATGATTTTCTTATTGTTCTACACAATATCAACTGTAGCGAAATAAAACAGTAAACTTAGTGTAGTGTTAGAATAAAGAGCAAAGGAAAAAATTAGAATCATATTCTGTAATTGCAAATCTAAATTTGCTAGCGTGTACCAGTATTTGCCAGGTTGTGGAAATTTGGAATTTATAACATATGTAGTGGCCTTTTCCTAGATACCTATTTTTATAATTGTTTCAGTACATTGCTACAAAATGTGACATTTGTTGGCGTTTGTAAAAAAAATCATGAATGTGCTTATATTCCAAAAAAGAAAATATCAGTGCACAGTATTGAAAGTGTTTGAGATTCAAAAGTCTGTAACATTTCTACTAACTTCATAAGATGTCATGTGAGAAACTTAATTGAATATCAAGACATGATCTGAAGCGTTTTTATTTTGGTGTAACGTATGTGTTTACAGTGAACCTTAACTTTTAATAAACAGATTGGTATGCAATGACATAGGCTAGGAATCTTAGACAAAATATATATAAATTGGAAAAATGTGTGAACAAATGAAAAAAAAATGATCCGCTCTACTTGATGACATCAAGCACAGTAATATTTTAGTGAAGAAAATATGAAATTGATGTTCAGTGATTAGTTTGGATGAATGAGAAAATGTAATTGTTTGATGCGTAAAAATAACTCATTTGCTGTATTTAATATTAAGCAGCAAAATATAGTGATTTGAATATTTAGGAAAACATCAACCCAGATTATGTAAAAAAAAAGAGATGAAATTAGAAAATATATATTTTATGCTTATGAGTTTTGCCAATTAAAATTTTGTGGCAGAAATTGGGTGATTACCATGCAATTTTATTTTGGTAAAATTCTTAAATTATTTCAATGTTTATTATAATTTCTTATTAGTGACTTGTTATCATCAAAATCCGCCCCAAAGAGTGTCCTTTCTTTTATTAGGTATCAGAATAGGTATCCAGATTTCTACTTCTATACAAATGTGATATTGTAGTACAGTAAATGTCAAATTGTTTTTCAAGTATTAGTTTGTAACGTTTGTACTGACTTCATCAGATGTCATGTAAGGAACTGAATTCTATTTAAGACTTTATCTGAAGTGTTTTTATTTTGGTAGATCATGTGTGAGTACACTGTAGTAATTGCGCTGATAGCATGTTAACTACAAATGACAAAAGATAAATCAATTTCTGATTCAGCTACACAATATAAACTAAAGGAAATCAAATTTGCAAAATAAAAGAAAAATGTAGTTATGGGTTAGTTTGGAGTTAGAATAAAAAGCCAACAAAACAGTTAGTTTATATTGTGTAGACTGTTTAATTAACTTTGTTCATTTCTGATAGTATTGAGAGTGGTCAATGAAAACCTTAATTTCTGACAAAATACTGTAATTTTCTTGGATACCCATTCGTAAAAAGTACCTTTTTTGTGAAAAAAAAAAAAACACTCCCCAGATCACCTTCACCACCTAAAACACAAAAACAAAAATATCTTTATTCTTCAAATATTGTGGTTGACTGGAGGGCGGGCTGAGCACTCCCAAAAAGGTAGGAGCCAGGGAACTTCTCCTCCCAGAAAGGGGGCCCGGGAAGGCTTCCCTGTCCCCATATTTTTTTTTTTTTTTGTGTGTAAGGTTGATCTCTTTCCGAATGGAGTAAGCGGAACCGACAGGGGGGGGGGGTCAATCAACCATACAAAAGGATATCTATCTCTTAGTTGAAAGAGGGAAGGTCTCCCTGTCCTCCCATACCCCTTCTGAGAGAAGTTTCCCCAGCTCTCAGCTTTGGGGGGGGGTAGGAGGGCTTAGCCCGCCCTCAAGGCAAATAGTCTGACTGTCTGCCTTATATAAAAAGGCGATTTTAGCTGGTCAGGTGGTATGACCTGCATTGACTATTTTTCCTCCACCTGTTGACCTTCCTTAATATTTATTTTTATTAATAAACACATTTTATTTTAATATTAATATTTATTTGTAATAATAAACACATTATATTATTTTAAATATTAATATTTATTTTTAATAATAAACACATATTATTTTAAATATTAATATTTATTTATAATAATAAACACATTTTATTCTACTTTAAATATTAATATTTATTTTTAATAATAAAAACAATTTTATTTGAATATTAATATGTATTTTTAATAATAAACACATTTTTATTTTAATATTAATATTTATTTTTAATAATGAACACATTTTATTATTTTAAATATTATTATTTATTTTTAATAATAAACACATTTTATGTTATTTTTAATATTAATACTTATTGTTAATAATAAACACCTTTTATTATTGTAAATGTTAATATTAATTTTTAATAATAAACACATGTTATTTTATTTTAAATATTAATATTTACTTTTAATAATAAACACATGTTATTATTTTAAATATTAATATTTATTGTTAATAATAAGCACATTTTATAATTTTAAATAGTAATATTTATATTCATTAATAAACACATTTTATTTTATATTAAATATTAATATTTATTGTTATTAATGAACACATATTTTAAATATTAATAATTATTTGTAATACTAACTCATTTTATTATTGTAAATGTTAATATTTATTTTTAATAATTATTGTTATTTAATAATAATATCTTCTTTTTTTTTACTGTTTATGTCTAACTTTTATCGACTTTTTCTTTTTTAATAGCATATTCTTTAAATGAATAGAAAAATTATTTCCCAACTTTTAGACCCCGGTTATTTGGATGATAGTCGATAAAAGTGATTAAAAGAGAGATTCATGAACATTAACGTTGTCATATAAAAAGAAAATGCTAATAAGAAGTGTTTTTAATCAATGTAACATATTTATTCAACTCTGTCATATATTTGTTTGATGACAACTTTTTCGAATCTGTGTACAGTAAAAACGATATACTTACATAGGATTTTGAAAGCATTTAAACTGTCGAAGAGTTTTATTATAAATAAAAGAGTTTAGCTTGTTGAAATTAATGGACTTTTTTGTTGTATTTATTAACTGTTTTATTCTTTTTATCAAACAAAAATAGAATTTTTATAATGACATATTATGGACTGTTTTTCGAACATCGAAATTTTAAAATTAGTTTTATTTAAAAAAAAAAAAAAGACTCGCCATTAGTGGACGGTCAAAAGACAAATATATAACAAATAAATGTTATCAAAGGCAAGATAAGCTACTTTTCTATCCAACTGGATATATTTTTTGTGTTTTTATTCAATGTAACATATTTATTCAGCTCGAAAAACATACAGTGTTTAGCGATGTATTCGAAAAATGTACATGGGGGGGGTTCGTGAATTTAAAAAAAAAACGATAGTCTAAAATATTATTTTCGATTTATTGGAAAGAACATAAAATTTCACATTGACCCTGAAAATATCGTAAAAATAGAATCAATAGAAAAATTTTGATAGATTTTAAAATGTAAAAAATTGTAAAATATTGAGTTCTGAAAATTCATTACTTTTTTAAAAAAAAAATATTTGGGTTTGTATTATTGTACACGTAGATTCAAAAAAGTTGTCAAAAGACAAATATATAACAAATAAATGTTATCAAAGGCAAGATAAGCTACTTTTCTATCCAACTGGATATAATTTTTGTGTTTTTATTCAATGTAACATATTTATTCAGCTCGAAAAACATACAGTGTTTAGCGATGTATTCGAAAAATGTACATGGGGGGGGGGGTTCGTGAATTAAAAAAAAAACGGTAGTCTTAAATATTATTTTCGATTTATTGGAAAGGACATAAAATTTCACATTGACCCTGAAAATATCGTAAAAATTGAATTAATAGAAAAATTTTGATAGATTTTAAAATTTTAAAAATTGTAAAATATTGAGTTCGGAAAATTCATTACTGTTTAAAAAAAAAAATATTTGGGTTTGTATTATTGTACACGTAGATTCAAAAAAGTTGTCAAAAGACAAATATATAACAAATAAATGTTATCAAAGGCATCTGGATATATTTTTTGTGTTTTTATTCAATGTAACATGTTTATTCAGCTCGAAAAACATACAGTGTTTACCGATGTATTCGAAAAATGCCACCCGTTGTTTACAAAGGAAGTGACGGTTTCTTTTTAAAAACAATGTTTACAAAATGTCTAAGCCCGTTTATCTCGACAACTTCCAGTTTTGCCGCCGGCCGGCTGCGAATAGCATAAATAAATAACTGTTGCCAGAATTTAACGAATTTTTATTTTTTAATAGCATTTTCTTAAAACGAATAGAAAAATAATTTCCCATGAAAAAAAAAAAAGAAAATGCTATTTAATATAATAAAAATTACTGAGATAAAAATATAAAAAATACGTACGTAACATCAGAAACACACCGACTTGTTTTAAAGAGAAAGTGTGTGTGAGAGAGAGAGAGAGAGAGAGAGAGAGAGAGAGAGGGAAGAGAAAGCGGTGTATAGTGAATTTTGTTCCTTTTCGAAGCAGCACAAAAATTAAGTGTTTCCATAGTAACCAAACCGGTGCATAGTGAAGTTGGGAATTAGATTCGCCACTAGTGGACGTTGACGTCACGTCACGTGACATGACTAAGCGTTTTTAAACGAATAGAAAAATAGAAAGAGGGTGATAGAGAAAGTGACCGTATAAACAATGAAAAAACAAAAGCAGATATTGAATATATGTTTTATTCTTAGGGGAGAGGAATCTTTCATCTCTATGTGATTATTTGTTTTATCTACCCTAGGACTGGTATTGTTCATGTTTTATCCCTAGCGTAGGTAATTTACAGCATGTATATGAAATTGTTTTACCTTAGGGAGAAGAGAACAGGTAATATACAACATAATGTGTCTATATTACATCCCTGGCAACGCCTAGAAACCAGCTAGAACATGTATTTCAGTCAATCTTTATTACATCCTGGGCTATGCCGGGAAACCAGCTAATCTCTATTTAGTGACTTGACCACCAAAATACCTCCCTAAGTGTGTCCTTTCTTTTGAACTTATTAGATATAGGTATCTAGAAATGTGTGTGTAATTTTGTTGAATGCATTGTTCACTATGATTTTCTTATTGTTCTACACAATATCAACTGTAGCGAAATAAAACAGTAAACTTAGTGTAGTGTTAGAATAAAGAGCAAAGGAAAAAATTAGAATCATATTCTGTAATTGCAAATCTTAATTTGCTAGCGTGTACCAGTATTTGCCAGGTTGTGGAAATTTGGAATTTATAACATATGTAGTAGCCTTTTCCTAGATACCTATTTTTATAATTGTTTCAGTACATTGCTACAAAATGTGACATTTGTTGGCGCTTGTAAAAAAAATCATGAATGTGCTTATATTCCAAAAAAGAAAATATCAGTGCACAGTATTGAAAGTGTTTGAGATTCAAAAGTCTGTAACATTTCTACTAACTTCATAAGATGTCATGTGAGAAACTTAATTGAATATCAAGACATTATCTGAAGCGTTTTTATTTTGGTGTAACGTATGTGTTTACAGTGAACCTTAACTTTTAATAAACAGATAGGTATGCAATGACATAGGCTAGGAATCTTAGACAAAATATATATAAATTGGAAAAATGTGTGAACAAATGAAAAAAAAATGATCCGCTCTACTTGATGACATCAAGCACAGTAATATTTTAGTGAAGAAAATATGAAATTGATGTTCAGTGATTAGTTTGGATGAATGAGAAAATGTAATTGTTTGATGCATAAAAAATAACTCATTTGCTGTATTTGATATTAAGCAGCAAAAAAATAGTGATTTGAATATTTAGGAAAACATCAAATCAGATTATGTAAAAAAAAAAGATGAAATTAGAAAATATATATTTTCTGTTTATGAGTTTTGCCAATTAAAATTTTGTGGCAGAAATTGGGTGATTACCATGCAATTTTATTTTGGTAAAATTCTTAAATTATTTCAATGTTTATTATAATTTCTTATTAGTGACTTGTTATCATCAAAATCCGCCCCAAAGAGTGTCCTTTCTTTTATTAGGTATCAGAATAGGTATCCAGATTTCTACTTCTATACAAATATGATATTGTAGTACAGTAAATGTCAAATTGTTTTTCAAGTATTAGTTTGTAACGTTTGTACTGACTTCATCAGATGTCATGTAAGAAACTGAATTCTATGTAAGAAGACTTTATCTGAAGTGTTTTTATTTTGGTATATCATGTGTGATTACACTGTAGTAATTGCGCTGAAAGCATGTTAACTACAAATGACAAAAGTTAAATCAATTTCTGATTCAGCTACACAATATAAACTAAAGGAAATCAAATTTGCAAAATAAAAGCAATATGTAGTTATGGGTTAGTTTGGAGTTAGAATAAAAAGCCAACAAAACAGTTAGTTTGTATTGTGTAGATTGGTCATTTCTGATAGCATTGAGAGTCGTCAATGAAAATCTTAATTTCTGACAAAATACTGAATGTATCTTGGATACCCATTCGTAAAAAGTACCTTTTTTGGAAAAAAAAAAAAAACAAAAAAAAACACTCCCCGGATCACCTTCACCACCTTAAAAAAAATAACTTTATTCTTCAAAAAATGTGCACATTGTTAGTGTAAAAAACAGATTCGCACCACTTGATGAAATCAAGCATAGTAATATTTTATTAAAGAAAATATGAAATTGATTTTCAATAATTAGTTTTAATGAATATCAGAAAATGTAATTGTTTGATGCATAAGAAAGAACTCATCTGCTGAATTTGATATTAAGCAGCAAAATATTTCAAAACATAAAAATGTGAAACATAACATGAATACTCTCCATTGTCACTTGAAAACATTGACCTTGGTAGGAAGTTTATTAGATACTGAAATTGTGGTCTTGGTATGGTGTGCTTAATATTATTGTATGCAAAATTTAAAAACACAAAAAAGGGTACAATCAATATTGAAAAAGTAACATCTGTCACAGAAAATAGTAATTTATAAATGTCAAAAGAAATATTATTCTGTACTTAAAATGTTAAACTTACTGTTAACAATAATTTAAAATGGTGATCAGGATGAGTCCAACAACTTAGTCCTTGAGCTTTCTTATTGGTCATAGTAAAAAGAAATTGTAGTCTTTCAAGTTTGTTGGTCGCATTGGGATTCTTGGAATGTATCAACAGATTCCTGCATATGAATCTTTGTTAATTCCACACAATACAAAATATATATACAAAACAAAGTAAAGCAAAGTATAGGGTTAGTTGTGTCCTCTAATTATCAACCAAGTATATGTATTGATAAAAAGGTAAAAGCAATGGAAATGTTTATTACAATGTATCAATATTAAATTTTTATCATGAACAACAAATCGAAATAATGATAGATATTTTGTGCTTATACGAAACTGGAATCAAGGATTGTCACCTGTGATTTTATATATGTCAATAGTGCATGCCACTACAAATGATATTAGCCAAATTAAGTTTTGTTTATTTCACCCATTATAAAATATATACACAAAATGCAGTAAACAAAGTTTAGGTTTAGTTAATGATAAGTTTAGGTTCGAGAAATAAGCAAAGAAAAGAAAAAAAGATACATTTGTTTATAGTGTGTAAATTGTAAGTTTGTAAATATTTAAAACTATCCACACTGGTATGTGGAAATTCTAGATACCTATTGTTATAAAGTTCCAATTCATGTTTGATATATCACTCTACATGTTCCCTGTTGCACCCCAAAGATGTAAATGATTATCGAGAAAGTGAAATGAAACAGTATGTGAAATAAAATAGAAACAAATGCTGATGTTTACTATATAAAACACTGTGTTCAATGGAATTGAGCCTTATACAATATTGGTGGAATAAAAAAATCCATTTTTTTAATTCAATTTAAGAAATGAGCAAAAATGTGATATTTAAAATATTTGGCATGAAGAAAAAGAAATATAAGATAAAAGGTGATAAAGCAGTAAGAATCATATGCTGAATTCAATTAAAAACAAATATGATTGTCAAAGAAATATCATGAAAATTTTGTAAGTGAAAAAAATTATTTTTTGATATATTTGGTTTCGAAGTATTAAGAAACATGTACAACTTCATTTTAAAGACAAAACGAAAACTGTACTAATGATACTGACAATGGTGAAAGGAAATTGGAAAAAAATGTATCAGAGGTAAAATGTTGGTCACATATACGTTTGTGTGGTATGCATGAAACACGTGTAGAAAATTATATTTTCTGATGCTGAAAGTAAGAAGAGAAACATTGTTAAAAAATGATCTAAAAGGCAATAGTAAAATCCTCATTTTTAGTGTGGGATATGTTGTTTCAATTGAGAAAGGAAACTTTAATTTATACAATTCGATGTTATAGATCACAAGTTTTATTACAATAAACATTGTGTTCTTTAATTATCAACCAAGTATATTTATTGATAAAAAGAGAATGTAATGGACATGTTTATTATAATTTATCAATATTAAATTGTTATCATGAGAAACCAATGGAAAGCGTGAATGTTATTTGGTGTTTTTAAAAAACAGCTACCAATGATTGTAACCAGTGATATTTGTGTATGCTAACAGTGCAAATGTGGTGGTGAAATGAATTTTTGTTTATTCTTCACAATATAAAATATATACACAAAACTAAAACATAATTTACGGTTAGTTAATGATAAGTTTAGGTTAGAGAATTAAGCAAAATTATAGATACCTATTGTTATAAAGCACCAATTCATGTTTGGTATATCAATCTACATGTTACTTGTAGCACCCTAGAGGGGTAAATGAGAGTCAACAAAATGAAATAAAACATAGTATTTGAAATAAAATGAAAAAGTGCTTGAAAAGTGAAATATGCTGATGTTTACTATCTAAAACATTGCGTTCAATGCAATTGAAACTTATACTATATTGGTGGACTAAGAATTAAAGAAATAAAATTGATATATAAAATATTTGGCATGAAGAAAAACAAATATAAGACAAAAGGGGAAAAAGCAGTAACAATCATGTGCTGAAGTTCATTGAAAATAAATCGTTTGTCAAAGAAATATAATGAAAATTCTCAGAGTGAAAAAAAAATGGGATTTTTACAAATCTGGTTTCCAAGTAATAGGAAACATGTACAGCTTCATTTTAACGACAAAATGTAAACTGTAGTAATGGTAATGAGAATGTTGAAGGAAATTGGCAAAAAATTGTTAGTCAAATGTTGATCAAATATTATAAGTTTGTGTGATATGCATGAAACGTTTAGAATATGATCTGCTCTCATGCTGAAAGCAAGTAGAGAAACATTGTGAAAAAATGATGTAAAGCTAAGCTAAGCAAACGACCAGTGAATGGAAATGTTTATTATAATGTATCAAGATGAACATATTATCATGAAAAAGCAAATCGAAATAGTGATAGTTATTTGGTGCTTATACGAAACAGGTATCAAGTATTGTCACCAGTGATTTTATTGATGTTAACAGTGCATGTCACTAAAAATAATGATGGTAGCGAAATTCAGTTTTGTTAATTCTACCCAATATAAAATATATACGCAAAACAAAGTAAACAAAGTTACGGGTTAGTTAATGATAAGTTTAGGTTCGAGAAATAAGCAAAGGAAAAGAAAAAAAAGGTACATGTGTTTATATTGTGTAAAATGTTAGTCTGTAAATATTTCAAACTATCAACACTGGTATGTGTAAATCCTAGATACCTATTGTCATAAAGTACCACTTCTTGTTTGATATATCACTCTACATGTTCCCTGCAGCATCCCAGAGAGTTAAATGAGTGTCCACAAAATGAAATAAAACATAGTACTGGAAATAAAATAAAATAAGAATATGTCTGAAAAGAAATAAATGCTGTTTACTATATAAAAAGTTGTTTTCAAGTGTCAAATGGAATTGAATCTTATACAATGTTGGTGGATTATGAAATTGCATGAATGAAATAACATTGGAGAAATAAGAAAAAAGTTTATATATACAATATTTACAAATGTAAGATAAAAGGTGAAGAAGGGCCAAATCCGAGATCTATAAATCGTAAATTTTCAAAGTGAAAACAGATATTTTTTTTTTTTAGATCTGCTTTCCAAGTAATAGTAACCATGTACAGCTTCATTTTAAATGAAAACTGTACTAATGATAATGTTCATGGTGAAAGGAAATTGGAAAAAAATTAAAAATGTCAGAGGTAAAATGTTTGTGTGGTATGCATGAAACACGTGTAGAAAATGATCTCATGCTGAAAGTAAGAGAAACATAGCTAAAAAATTATGTAAACGCAATAGTAAAATCCTCATTTTTAGGAACATAGTGTGGGGTATGTTGTTTGTTTCAATTGAGAAAGGAAAGTTTAATTTTTAGAATTGGATGTTATAGATCACAAGTTTTATTACAATAAACATTGTGTTCTCTAATTATCAACCAAGTATATTTATTGATAAAAAAAGAAAAGTAATGGACATGTTTATTATAATTTATCAATATTAAATTGTTATCATGAAAAACCAATGAAAAGCGTGTTGGTTATTTCGTGTTCATAAGAAACAACATCATGGGTTGTCACCAGTGATTTTATGTATGCTAACATTTCGCTGCAAATGTAGCTAAATGTCTTTTTGGTTATTCTACACAAAATAAAATATATACACAAAACAAAGTAAAAGAAATGTCAGGGTTAGTTAATGATAAGCTTATTACCAAGAAATAAGCACAGAATAAGGAAAAGAAAGATACATTTGTTGATATTGTGTCGATTGGTGAATTTGTTGGTTCATTTTGTTTTATGACATATCAACACTATATCAGGTTATTTCATGCCCAATCTAGTGACATTTTTTTTTTCCTAGAATATATTTGTTTATTTAATGTTGGTTTCTATTTAACTCATAATTGGGACCCTAACAGGTACTACTACTCCAGATCAGAGTGGACCTGGTAGCAATAGCAATTAAATGGTGGCTTCACACTTCACAAAGCCCCATGTTTGGATACAGTTTATGGTCATATCCAGGACCTGGTGAATTTGTAAATAATTGAAACGATCAACACTGGCGAGTTAGAATTCTACATACCTATTGTTATAAAGTACCAATTTATGTTTTACATATCACTCCACAACGTTGCTGCAGAATCCAGACAGTTGTAAGAGTCTCAAGAAACTGAAAAGCTATTTAGTACTCTTAAATAAAATAACATGCATAAAGAAATCCTAATATAAGACAATAGATGAAAAAGCAATAAAAATTTTGTGTGGAATCAAGTGAAAACAGTTTCTTTGTCAAAGAAGTTGCATGAAGATTCTCAGAGACTTTTCCTTCCTCGTTCCCTTCCCTTTTGGTGGAAGGAAACTTTCACAGTGGCTCAGAAGGTGGGCTGAGCACACTTCCTACAAAGGTGGGATGGGTAAATTTCTTTTTCATTTGGTTGCCTGGAGGACAGGCTTAGCCCCCCCCCCCAAAAAAAAGGTTGGAGCCAGGGAACTTCTCCTCCCAGAAGGGGGAGGGGGGCCCGGGAAGGCTTCTCTTCCCATATTTTTTGTTTTGTGTAAGGTTGATCTCTTTCCAAAGGGAGTAAGAGGATATCCCTCTCTTAGGAGGAGAGCGAAGGCTCCCTGGGCCTCCCATCCTCCTTCTGAGAGAAGTTCCCCGGCTTCCACATTCATTGCTCAGCCCGCCGTCCAGGCAATCAGAGTCTGATTGTCTGCCGTATATAAAAAGGCGATTTTAGCTTGTCAGGCGGTATGCTCTGCCTAGACCATTTTTCTTCCACCTGTTGACCTTCCCTCCCTGTCATACAATACGCTTAAACAGGATATTTTAATTTATGCAGATTCCATATAGACTTTTAGTTTCCCAGGGTGTATACCCTCCGTTGACCATTTATGTTTAAGAGTTTTCCTTGCCCCTTCTCTGCCCCAGAATGGGAAGGGAGCTCTTTCCCACTGTATGGGGGGGGGCGGCTTTCTTTTATGGTTATGTGGGGAGCCTTACCTTAACCCCCCTTAAGGTGGTAGGTCTTTTTTGTAAAATTGTTAGTCAAATGTTGATCAAATATTATAAGTTTTTGTGATATGCCTGTAACATGTGCAGAATATGATCTGCTCTCATGCTAAAAGCAAGTAGAGAAACATTGTGAAAAAATGATGTAAACCTAAGCTAAGCAAACGACCAGTCAATGGAAATGTTTATTATAATGTATCAACAATAACACATTATCATAGTTATTTGGTGCTTATACGAAACAGGTATCAGGGATTGTCACCATTGATTTTATTTATGTTAACAGTGCATGTCACTACAAATAATGATGGTAGCGAAATTAAGTTTTGTTTATTCTACCTAATATAAAGTATATACACAAAACAAAGTAAACATCTGCTGAATTTGATAATAAGCAGCAGAATATTTCAAAACATAAAAATGTGAAACATAACATGAATACTCTTCATTGTCACTTGAAAACATTGGTCTTGGTAGGCAGTTTATAGTTTATAGCTGAAATAGTGGTCTTGGTATGGTGTGCTTAATATTATTGTATGCAAAATTTAAAAACACAAAAGAGGGTACAATCAATATTGAAAAAGTAACATCTGTCACAGAAAATAGTAATTTATAAATATCAAAAGGAATATTATTCTGTACTTAAAATGTTAAACTTACTGTTAACAATAATTTAAAATGGTGATCAGGATGAGTCCAACAACTTAGTCCTTGAGCTTTCTTATTGGTCATAGTAAAAAGAAATTGTAGTCTTTCAAGTTTGTTGGTCGCATTGGGATTCTTGGAATGTATCAACAGATTCCTGCATATGAATCTTTGTTAATTTCACACAATACAAAATATATATACAAAACAAAGTAAAGCATAGCATAGGGTTAGTTGTGTCCTCTAATTATCAACCAACTATTGCTAAGAAGAGAAAAGCACTGGAAATGTTTCTTATAATGTATCAATATTGAATTGTTCTCATGAAACACAAATCGAAATAGTGATAGTTATTTGGCGCTTATAAGAAACAGGTATCAGGGATTTTGGTGTATCAGATGTTTTTACAGTGAACTTAACTTTCAAGAAACAAATTGGTATGCAATGACATAGGCTAAGAATCTTAGACAAAATATATTCAAATGAAAAAAAATGTTGAACACTTATAACCTTGTATGGACTATCAAAAACATTTGTAAAAAATGTGTAAAGAAATGTAAAAAAAAATGATCCGCTCTACTTGATGACATCAAGCACAGTAATATTTTAGTGAAGAAAATATGAAATTGATGTTCAGTGATTAGTTTGGATGAATGAGAAAATGTAATTGTTTGATGCATAAAAATAACTCATTTGCTGTATTTAATATTAAGCAGCAAAATATAGTGATTTGAATATTTAGGAAAACATCAAACCAGATTATGTAAAAAAAAAAAGATGAAATTAGAAAATATATATTTTATGCTTATGAGTTTTGCCAATTGAAACTTTGTGGCAGAAATTGGGTGATTACCAAGTAAATTATTTCAATGTTTATTATAATTTCTAATTAGTGACTTGTTATCATCAAAATCCGCCCCAAAGAGTGTCCTTTCTTTTATTAGGTATCAGAATAGGTATCCAGATTTCTACTTCTATACAAATGTGATATTGTAGTACAGTAAATGTCAAATTGTTTTTCAAGTATTAGTTTGTAACGTTTGTACTGACTTCATCAGATGTCATGTAAGGAACTGAATTCTATTTAAGACTTTATCTGAAGTGTTTTTATTTTGGTAGATCATGTGTGATTACGCTGTAGTAATTGCGCTGATAGCATGTTAACTACAGATGACAAAAGATAAATCAATTTCTGATTCAGCTACACAATATAAACTAAAGGAAATCAAATTTGCAAAATAAATGAAAAATGTAGTTATGGGTTAGTTTGGAGTTAGAATAAAAAGCCAACAAAACAGTTAGTTTATATTGTGTAGACTGTTTAATTAACTTTGTTCATTTCTGATAGTATTGAGAGTGGTCAATGAAAACCTTAATTTCTGACAAAATACTGTAATTTTCTTGGATACCCATTCGTAAAAAGTACCTTTTTTGTGAAAAAAAAAACACTCCCCAGATCACCTTCACCACCTAAAACACAAAAACAAAAATATCTTTATTCTTCAAATATTGTGGTTGACTGGAGGACGGGCTGAGCACTCCCAAAAAGGTAGGAGCCAGGGAACTTCTCCTCCCAGAAAGGGGGCCCGGGAAGGCTTCCCTGTCCCCATATTTTTTTTTTTTTGTATGTAATAATAAACACATTTTATTCTACTTTAAATATTAATATTTATTTTTAATAATAAAAACAATTTTATTTGAATATTAATATGTATTTTTAATAATAAACTCATTTTTATTTTAATAATTATTTTTAATATTAACTCATTTTATTATTGTAAATGTTAATATTTATTTTTAATAATTATTGTTATTTAATAATAATATCTTCTATTTTTTTACTGTTTATGTATAACTTTTATCGACTTTTTCTTTTTTAATAGCATATTCTTTAAATGAATAGAAAAATAATTTCCCAAATTTTAGACCCCGGTTATTTGGATGATAGTCGATAAAAGTGATTAAAAGAGAGATTCATGAACATTAACGTTGTCATATAAAAAGAAAATGCTAATAAGAAGTGTTTTTAATCAATGTAACATATTTATTCAACTCTGTCATATATTTGTTTGATGACAACTTTTTCGAATCTGTGTACAGTATAAACGATATACTTACATAGGATTTTGAAAGCATTTAAACTGTCGAAGAGTTTTATTATAAATAAAAGAGTTTAGTTTGTTGAACTTAATGGACTTTTTTGTTGTATGTATTAACTGTTTATTATTTTTATCAAACAAAAAATAGAATTTTTAATATATAACAAATAAATGTTATCAAAGGCAAGATAAGCTACTTTTCTATCCAACTGGATATATTTTTTGTGTTTTTATTCAATGTAACATATTTATTCAGCTCGAAAAACATACAGTGTTTAGCGATGTATTCGAAAAATGTACATGGGGGGGGGGGGGGGGTTCGTGAATTAAAAAAAAAACGGTAGTCTAAAATATTATTTTCGATTTATTGGAAAGAACATAAAATTTCACATTGACCCTGAAAATATCGTAAAAATTGAATCAATAGAAAAATTTTAATAGATTTTAAAATTTAAAAAATTGTATAATATTGAGTTCGGAAAATTCATTACTGTTTTAAAAAAAAGAATATTTGGGTTTGTATTATTGTACACATAGATTCAAAAAAGTTGTCAAAAGACAAAGATATAACAAATATTTTTAATAATTATTGTTATTTAATAATAATATCTTCTATTTTTTTACTGTTTATGTATAACTTTTATCGACTTTTTCTTTTTTAATAGCATATTCTTTAAATGAATAGAAAAATTATTTCCCAAATTTTAGACCCCGGTTATTTGGATGATAGTCGATAAAAGTGATTAAAAGAGAGATTCATGAACATTAACGTTGTCATATAAAAAGAAAATGCTAATAAGAAGTGTTTTTAATCAATGTAACATATTTATTCAACTCTGTCATATATTTGTTTGATGACAACTTTTTCGAATCTGTGTACAGTATAAACGATATACTTACATAGGATTTTGAAAGCATTTAAACTGTCGAAGAGTTTTATTATAAATAAAAGAGTTTAGTTTGTTGAACTTAATGGACTTTTTTGTTGTATTTATTAACTGTTTATTATTTTTATCAAACAAAAAATAGAATTTTTAATATATAACAAATAAATGTTATCAAAGGCAAGATAAGCTACTTTTCTATCCAACTGGATATATTTTTTGTGTTTTTATTCAATGTAACATATTTATTCAGCTCGAAAAACATACAGTGTTTAGCGATGTATTCGAAAAATGTACATGGGGGGGGGTTCGTGAATTAAAAAAAAAAAACGGTAGTCTAAAATATTATTTTCGATTTATTGGAAAGAACATAAAATTTCACATTGACCCTGAAAATATCGTAAAAATTGAATCAATAGAAAAATTTTAATAGATTTTAAAATTTAAAAAATTGTAAAATATTGAGTTCGGAAAATTCATTACTGTTTTAAAAAAAAGAATATTTGGGTTTGTATTATAGTAAACATAGATTCAAAAAAGTTGTCAAAAGACAAATATATAACAAATATTTTTAATAATTATTGTTATTTAATAATAATATCTTCTATTTTTTTACTGTTTATGTCTAACTTTTATCGACTTTTTCTTTTTTAATAGCATATTCTTTAAATGAATAGAAAAATAATTTCCCAAATTTTAGACCCCGGTTATTTGGATGATAGTCGATAAAAGTGATTAAAAGAGAGATTCATGAACATTAACGTTGTCATATAAAAAGAAAATGCTAATAAGAAGTGTTTTTAATCAATGTAACATATTTATTCAACTCTGTCATATATTTGTTTGATGACAACTTTTTCGAATCTGTGTACAGTATAAACGATATACTTACATAGGATTTTGAAAGCATTTAAACTGTCGAAGAGTTTTTTTTATAAATAAAAGAGTTTAGTTTGTTGAACTTAATGGACTTTTTTGTTGTATTTATTAACTGTTTATTATTTTTATCAAACAAAAAATAGAATTTTTATATTTACATGGACTGTTTTTCTAACATCGAAATTTTAAAATTAGTTTTATTTAAAAAAAAAAAAAAGACTCGCCATTAGTGGACGGTCAAAAGACAAATATATAACAAATAAATGTTATCAAAGGCAAGATAAGCTACTTTTCTATCCAACTGGATATATTTTTTGTGTTTTTATTCAATGTAACATATTTATTCAGCTCGAAAAACATACAGTGTTTAGCGATGTATTCGAAAAATGTACATGGGGGGGGGGGGGGTTCGTGAATTAAAAAAAAAAAACGGTAGTCTAAAATATTATTTTCGATTTATTGGAAAGAACATAAAATTTCACATTGACCCTGAAAATATCGTAAAAATTGAATCAATAGAAAAATTTTAATAGATTTTAAAATTTAAAAAATTGTAAAATATTGAGTTCGGAAAATTCATTACTGTTTTAAAAAAAAGAATATTTGGGTTTGTATTATAGTAAACATAGATTCAAAAAAGTTGTCAAAAGACAAATATATAACAAATAAATGTTATCAAAGGCAAGATAAGCTACTTTTCTATCCAACTGGATATATTTTTTGATGTTTATTCAGCTCGAAAAACATACAGTGTTTACCGATGTATTCGAAAAATGCCAGCCGTTGTTATTTCAGCTTGAGCCGTGTTGCCAAGGTACATTCATGTGCCTATCAGGGTTGCCAGCTTGGCTTTTTTTTTCAATTCTGATAATTTTATATAAATATTTATTAAATATAGATTATTAAAGAAAAAGTTACAATAAAGTATTTGTTGTATATGTTGTAAGATACGATGTTGTAAGATACGAAACGACGGCTTAAATTAAATACATGTCATATCTCGGTGCTGGTCGGCCATTTTGGCACTCTCGTCTAGGTCGACCGAAAATGCTATTAAATATACTAAAAATTACTGAGATAAAAGTATAATAAATACGTACGTGACAAACTGTGTGTGAGAGAGAGAGAGAGAGAGAGAGAAAGAGAGAGAGAGGGAGGGAGGGAAGAGAAAGCGGTGTATATTGAATTTTGTTCCTTTTCGAAGCAGCACAAAACCGGTGCATATTGAAGTTAGCAATTAGATTCGCCACTAGTGGACGTTGACGTCACGTCACGTGACATGACTAAGCGTTTTTAAACGAATAGAAAAATAGAAAGAGGGTGATAGAGAAAGTGAGAGAGAGAGAGAGAGTGAGAGAGAGAGACGGTGTTGGTTTTACTCCTCCCCCCCTTCCAGCTTAAGAGGTATGAGGTCACGTGGTAATATACAAAATGGCTAAGTATTTTACATTACATAAATATTACGATATTTTTTATTATCGTCTAATATTTTGAAAGGTGAATTTTTTTATTCTCGTACATTTTTTCCTGACATTTTTCGTTAAAACTCTTGTATAAATAATATTTTTAACCAGGTAATCACGATGGAATCATTGGCATAAAGTTTTAAAAACGATATAACTGAGACGAAGAGAAAAATGCAAAACTATCGGAGAAAGAACTTTTTATTAACAATTGTTCGCCATTAGTGGACGTTGACGTCACGTCACGTGACATGACTAAGCTTTTTTTTTTTACGTATTAATTACATTGGATCATTCAAGAATTACGTAATAAAAAGCATTACAATGACAGTTTTTTTTGGGACCCCCTTGGAGATAACTGATACGTTTACCCCTTTCTCCTCGTCAGTTTGACGTGAAATTTCGATATTTGTCATCCGGGACACGGGGCTTCGATATGATACCAAATTTATCAAGTCTGGTTGTGTCTTTCAAAAGTTTTAGCGTTACATACAAACATACAAACTCACAGACATTTGGGATTTATATATATAGACTAGCAGGGCTACCCGGCGTTGCTCGGGACCGTATAAACAATGAAAAAACAAAAGCAGATATTGAATATATGTTTTATTCTTAGGGGAGAGGAATCTTTCATCTCTATGTATTATTTGTTTTATCTACCCTAGGACTGGTATTGTTCATGTTTTATCCCTAGTGTAGGTAATTTACAGCATGTACATGAAATTGTTTTACCTTAGGGAGAAGAGAACAGGTAATATACAACATAATGTGTCTATATTACATCCCTGGCAACGCCTAGAAACCAGCTAGAACATGTATTTCAGTCAATCTTTATTACATCTTGGGCTATGCCGGGAAACCAGCTAATCTCTATTTAGTGACTTGACCACCAAAATACCTCCCTAAGTGTGTCCTTTCTTTTGAACTTATTAGATATAGGTATCTAGAAATGTGTGTGAAATTTTGTTGAATGCATTGTTCACTATGATTTTCTTATTGTTCTACACAATATCAACTGTAGCGAAATAAAACAGTAAACTTAGTGTAGTGTTAGAATAAAGAGCAAAGGAAAAAATTAGAATCATATTCTGTAATTACAAATCTAAATTTGCTAGCGTGTACCAGTATTTGCCAGGTTGTGGAAATTTGGAATTTATAACATATGTAGTGGCCTTTTCCTAGATACCTATTTTTATAATTGTTTCAGTACATTGCTACAAAATGTGACATTTGTTGGCGTTTGTAAAAAAAATCATGAATGTGCTTATATTCCAAAAAAGAAAATATCAGTGCACAGTATTGAAAGTGTTTGAGATTCAAAAGTCTGTAACATTTCTACTAACTTCATAAGATGTCATGTGAGAAACTTAATTGAATATCAAGACATTATCTGAAGCGTTTTTATTTTGGTGTAACGTATGTGTTTACAGTGAACCTTAACTTTTAATAAACAGATTGGTATGCAATGACATAGGCTAGTAATCTTAGACAAAATATATATAAATTGGAAAAATGTGTGAACAAATGAAAAAAAAATGATCCGCTCTACTTGATGACATCAAGCACAGTAATATTTTAGTGAAGAAAATATGAAATTGATGTTCAGTGATTAGTTTGGATGAATGAGAAAATGTAATTGTTTGATGCATAAAAAATAACTCATTTGCTGTATTTGATATTAAGCAGCAAAAAAATAGTGATTTGAATATTTAGGAAAACATCAAATCAGATTATGTAAAAAAAAAAGATGAAATTAGAAAATATATATTTTCTGTTTATGAGTTTTGCCAATTAAAATTTTGTGGCAGAAATTGGGTGATTACCATGCAATTTTATTTTGGTAAAATTCTTAAATTATTTCAATGTTTATTATAATTTCTTATTAGTGACTTGTTATCATCAAAATCCGCCCCAAAGAGTGTCCTTTCTTTTATTAGGTATCAGAATAGGTATCCAGATAGCTACTTCTATACAAATATGATATTGTAGTACAGTAAATGTCAAATTGTTTTTCAAGTATTAGTTTGTAACGTTTGTACTGACTTCATCAGATGTCATGTAAGAAACTGAATTCTATGTAAGAAGACTTTATCTGAAGTGTTTTTATTTTGGTATATCATGTGTGATTACACTGTAGTAATTGCGCTGAAAGCATGTTAATTACAAATGACAAAAGTTAAATCAATTTCTGATTCAGCTACACAATATAAACTAAAGGAAATCAAATTTGCAAAATAAAAGCAATATGTAGTTATGGGTTAGTTTGGAGTTAGAATAAAAAGCCAACAAAACAGTTAGTTTGTATTGTGTAGATTGGTCATTTCTGATAGTATTGAGAGTCGTCAATGAAAATCTTAATTTCTGACAAAATACTGAATGTTTCTTGGATACCCATTCGTAAAAAGTACCTTTTTTGGAAAAAAAAAAAAAAAAAACACTCCCCGGATCACCTTCACCACCTTAAAAAAAAACAACTTTATTCTTCAAAAAATGTGCACATTGTTAGTGTAAAAAACAGATTCGCACCACTTGATGAAATCAAGCATAGTAATATTTTAGTAAATAAAATATGAAATTGATTTTCAATAATTAGTTTGAATGAATATCAGAAAATGTAATTGTTTGATGCATAAGAAAGAACTCATCTGCTGAATTTGATATTAAGCAGCAAAATATTTCAAAACATAAAAGTGTGAAACATAACATGAATACTCTCCATTGTCACTTGAAAACATTGGTCTTGGTAGGCAGTTTATTAGATGGTGAAATAGTGGTCTTGGTATGGTGTGCTTAATATTATTGTATGCAAAATGTAAAAACACAAAAGAGGGTACAATCAATATTGAAAAAGTAACATCTGTCACAGAAAATAGTAATTTATAAATATCAAAAGAAATATTATTCTGTACTTAAAATGTTAAACTTACTGTTAACAATAATTTAAAATGGTGATCAGGATGAGTCCAACAACTTAGTCCTTGAGCTTTCTTATTGGTCATAGTAAAAAGAAATTGTAGTCTTTCAAGTTTGTTGGTCGCATTGGGATTCTTGGAATGTATCAACAGATTCCTGCATATGAATCTTTGTTAATTCCACACAATACAAAATATATATACAAAACAAAGTAAAGCAAAGTATAGGGTTAGTTGTGTCCTCTAATTATCAACCAAGTATATGTATTGATAAAAAGATAAAAGCAATTGAAATGTTTATTACAATGTATCAATATTAAATTTTTATCATGAACAACAAATCGAAATAATGATAGATATTTTGTGCTTATACGAAACTGGAATCAAGGATTGTCACCTGTGATTTTATATATGTCAATAGTGCATGCCACTACAAATGATATTAGCCAAATTAAGTTTTGTTTATTTCACCCATTATAAAATATATACACAAAATGCAGTAAACAAAGTTTAGGTTTAGTTAATGATAAGTTTAGGTTCGAGAAATAAGCAAAGAAAAGAAAAAAAGATACATTTGTTTATAGTGTGTAAATTGTAAGTTTGTAAATATTTAAAACTATCCACACTGGTATGTGGAAATTCTAGATACCTATTGTTATAAAGTTCCAATTCATGTTTGATATATCACTCTACATGTTCCCTGTTGCACCCCAAAGATGTAAATGATTATCGAGAAAGTGAAATGAAACAGTATTTGAAATAAAATAGAAACAAATGCTGATGTTTACTATATAAAACACTGTGTTCAATGGAATTGAGCCTTATACAATATTGGTGGAATAAAAAAATCCATTTTTTTAATTCAATTTAAGAAATGAGCAAAAATTTGATATTTAAAATATTTGGCATGAAGAAAAAGAAATATAAGATAAAAGGTGATAAAGCAGTAAGAATCATATGCTGAATTCAATTAAAAACAAATATGATTGTCAAAGAAATATCATGAAAATTTTGTAAGTGAAAAAAATTATTTTTTGATATATTTGGTTTCGAAGTATTAAGAAACATGTACAACTTCATTTTAAAGACAAAACGAAAACTGTACTAATGATAATGACAATGGTGAAAGGAAATTGGAAAAAAATGTATCAGAGGTAAAATGTTGGTCACATATACGTTTGTGTGGTATGCATGAAACACGTGTAGAAAATTATATTTTCTGATGCTGAAAGTAAGAAGAGAAACATTGTTAAAAAATGATCTAAAAGGCAATAGTAAAATCCTCATTTTTAGTGTGGGATATGTTGTTTGTTTCAATTGAGAAAGGAAACTTTAATTTATACAATTTGATGTTATAGATCACAAGTTTTATTACAATAAACATTGTGTTCTTTAATTATCAACCAAGTATATTTATTGATAAAAAGAGAATGTAATGGACATGTTTATTATAATTTATCAATATTAAATTGTTATCATGAAAAACCAATGGAAAGCGTGAATGTTATTTGGTGTTTTTAAAAAACAGCTACCAATGATTGTAACCAGTGATATTTGTGTATGCTAACAGTGCAAATGTGGTGGTGAAATGAATTTTTGTTTATTCTTCACAATATAAAATATATACACAAAACTAAAACATAATTTACGGTTAGTTAATGATAAGTTTAGGTTAGAGAATTAAGCAAAATTATAGATACCTATTGTTATAAAGCACCAATTCATGTTTGGTATATCAATCTACATGTTCCTTGTAGCACCCCAGAGGGGTAAATGAGTGTCAACAAAATGAAATAAAACATAGTATTTGAAATAAAATGAAAAAGTGCTTGAAAAGTGAAATATGCTGATGTTTACTATCTAAAACATTGCGTTCAATGCAATTGAAACTTATACTATATTGGTGGACTAAGAATTAAAGAAATAAAATTTAAGAAATTAGCAAAAAATTGATATATAAAATATTTGGCATGAAGAAAAACAAATATAAGACAAAAGGGGAAAAAGCAGTAACAATCATGTGCTGAAGTTCATTGAAAATAAATCGTTTGTCAAAGAAATATAATGAAAATTCTCAGAGTGAAAAAAAAATGGGATTTTTACAAATCTGGTTTCCAAGTAATAGGAAACATGTACAGCTTCATTTTAACGACAAAATGTAAACTGTAGTAATGGTAATGAGAATGTTGAAGGAAATTGGCAAAAAATTGTTAGTCAAATGTTGATCAAATATTATAAGTTTGTGTGATATGCATGAAACGTTTAGAATATGATCTGCTCTCATGCTGAAAGCAAGTAGAGAAACATTGTGAAAAAATGATGTAAAGCTAAGCTAAGCAAACGACCAGTGAATGGAAATGTTTATTATAATGTATCAAGATGAACATATTATCATGAAAAAGCAAATCGAAATAGTGATAGTTATTTGGTGCTTATACGAAACAGGTATCAAGTATTGTCACCAGTGATTTTATTGATGTTAACAGTGCATGTCACTAAAAATAATGATGGTAGCGAAATTAAGTTTTGTTAATTCTACCCAATATAAAATATATACGCAAAACAAAGTAAACAAAGTTACGGGTTAGTTAATGATAAGTTTAGGTTCGAGAAATAAGCAAAGGAAAAGAAGAAAAAGGTACATGTGTTTATATTGTGTAAAATGTTAGTCTGTAAATATTTCAAACTATCAACACTGGTATGTGTAAATCCTAGATACCTATTGTCATAAAGTACCACTTCTTGTTTGATATATCACTTTACATGTTCCCTGCAGCATCCCAGAGAGTTAAATGAGTGTCCACAAAATGAAATAAAACATAGTACTGGAAATAAAATAAAATAAGAATATGTCTGAAAAGAAATAAATGCTGTTTACTATATAAAAAGTTGTTTTCAAGTGTCAAATGGAATTGAATCTTATACAATGTTGGTGGATTATGAAATTGCATGAATGAAATAACATTGGAGAAATAAGAAAAAAGTTTATATATACAATATTTACAAATGTAAGATAAAAGGTGAAGAAGGGCCAAATCCGAGATCTATAAATCGTAAATTTTCAAAGTGAAAACAGTTTTTTTTTTTTTTTTTTAGATCTGCTTTCCAAGTAATAGTAACCATGTACAGCTTCATTTTAAATGAAAACTGTACTAATGATAATGTTCATGGTGAAAGGAAATTGGAAAAAAATTAAAAATGTCAGAGGTAAAATGTTTGTGTGGTATGCATGAAACACGTGTAGAAAATGATCTCATGCTGAAAGTAAGAGAAACATAGCTAAAAAATTATGTAAACGCAATAGTAAAATCCTCATTTTTAGGAACATAGTGTGGGGTATGTTGTTTGTTTCAATTGAGAAAGGAAAGTTTAATTTTTAGAATTGGATGTTATAGATCACAAGTTTTATTACAATAAACATTGTGTTCTCTAATTATCAACCAAGTATATTTATTGATAAAAAAAGAAAAGTAATGGACATGTTTATTATAATTTATCAATATTAAATTGTTATCATGAAAAACCAATGGAAAGCGTGTTGGTTATTTCGTGTTCATAAGAAAAAACATCATGGGTTGTCACCAGTGATTTTATGTATGCTAACATTTTGCTGCAAATGTGGTAGCTAAATGTCTTTTTGGTTATTCTACACAAAATAAAATATATACACAAAACAAAGTAAAAGAAATGTCAGGGTTAGTTAATGATAAGCTTAGTACCAAGAAATAAGCACAGAATAAGGAAAAGAAAGATACATTTGTTGATATTGTGTCGATTGGTGAATTTGTTGGTTCATTTTGTTTTATGACATATCAACACTATATCAGGTTATTTCATGCCCAATCTAGTGACATTTTTTTTTCCTAGAATATATTTGTTTATTTAATGTTGGTTTCTATTTAACTCATAATTGGGACCCTAACAGGTACTACTACTCCAGATCAGAGTGGACCTGGTAGCAATAGCAATTAAATGGTGGCTTCACACTTCACAAAGCCCCATGTTTGGATACAGTTTATGGTCATATCCAGGACCTGGTGAATTTGTAAATAATTGAAACGATCAACACTGGCGAGTTAGAATTCTACATACCTATTGTTATAAAGTACCAATTTATGTTTTACATATCACTCCACAACGTTGCTGCAGAATCCAGACAGTTGAAAGAGTCTCAAGAAACTGAAAAGCTATTTAGTACTCTTAAATAAAATAACATGCATAAAGAAATCCTAATATAAGACAATAGATGAAAAAGCAATAAAAATTTTGTGTGGAATCAAGTGAAAACAGTTTCTTTGTCAAAGAAATTGCATGAAGATTCTCAGAGACTTTTCCTTCCTCGTTCCCTTCCCTTTTGGTGGAAGGAAACTTTCACAGTGGCTCAGAAGGTGGGCTGAGCACACTTCCTACAAAGGTGGGATGGGTAAATTTCTTTTTCATTTGGTTGCCTGGAGGACAGGCTTAGGCCCCCCCCCCCAAAAAAAAGGTTGGAGCCAGGGAACTTCTCCTCCCAGAAGGGGGAGGGGGGCCCGGGAAGGCTTCTCTTCCCATATTTTTTGTTTTGTGTAAGGTTGATCTCTTTCCAAAGGGAGTAAGAGGATATCCCTCTCTTAGGAGGAGACCGAAGGCTCCCTGGGCCTCCCATCCTCCTTCTGAGAGAAGTTCCCCGGCTTCCACATTCATTGCTCAGCCCGCCGTCTAGGCAATCAGAGTCTGATTGTCTGCCGTATATAAAAAGGCGATTTTAGCTTGTCAGGCGGTATGCTCTGCGTAGACCATTTTTCTTCCACCTGTTGACCTTCCCTCCCTGTCATACAATACGCTTAAACAGGATATTTTAATTTATGCAGATTCCATATAGACTTTTAGTTTCCCAGGGTGTATACCCTCCGTTGACCATTTATGTTTAAGAGTTTTCCTTGCCCCTTCTCTGCCCCAGAATGGGAAGGGAGCTCTTTCCCACTGTATGAGGGGGGGCGGCTTTCTTTTATGGTTATGTGGGGAGCCTTACCTTTACCCCCCTTAAGGTGGTAGGTCTTTTTTGTAAAATTGTTAGTCAAATGTTGATCAAATATTATAAGTTTTTGTGATATGCATGAAACATGTGCAGAATATGATCTGCTCTCATGCTGAAAGCAAGTAGAGAAACATTGTGAAAAAATGATGTAAACCTAAGCTAAGCAAACGACCAGTCAATGGAAATGTTTATTATAATGTATCAACAATAACACATTATCATAGTTATTTGGTGCTTATACGAAACAGGTATCAGGGATTGTCACCATTGATTTTATTTATGTTAACAGTGCATGTCACTACAAATAATGATGGTAGCGAAATTAAGTTTTGTTTATTCTACCTAATATAAAGTATATACACAAAACAAAGTAAACATCTGCTGAATTTGATATTAAGCAGCAAAATATTTCAAAACATAAAAATGTGAAACATAACATGAATACTCTCCATTGTCACTTGAAAACATTGGTCTTGGTAGGCAGTTTATTAGATGCTGAAATAGTGGTCTTGGTATGGTGTGCTTAATATTATTGTATGCAAAATTTAAAAACACAAAAGAGGGTACAATCAATATTGAAAAAGTAACATCTGTCACAGAAAATAGTAATTTATAAATATCAAAAGGAATATTATTCTGTACTTAAAATGTTAAACTTACTGTTAACAATAATTTAAAATGGTGATCAGGATGAGTCCAACAACTTAGTCCTTGAGCTTTCTTATTGGTCATAGTAAAAAGAAATTGTAGTCTTTCAAGTTTGTTGGTCGCATTGGGATTCTTGGAATGTATCAACAGATTCCTGCATATGAATCTTTGTTAATTTCACACAATAAAAAATATATATACAAAACAAAGTAAAGCATAGTATAGGGTTAGTTGTGTCCTCTAATTATCAACCAACTATTGCTAAAAAGAGAAAAGCACTGGAAATGTTTCTTATAATGTATCAATATTGAATTGTTCTCATGAAACACAAATCGAAATAGTGATAGTTATTTGGCGCTTATAAGAAACAGGTATCAGGGATTTTGGTGTATCAGATGTTTTTACAGTGAACTTAACTTTCAAGAAACAAATTGGTATGCAATGACATAGGCTAAGAATCTTAGACAAAATATATTCAAATGAAAAAAAATGTTGAACACTTATAACTTTGTATGGACTCTCAAAAACATTTGTAAAAAATGTGTAAACAAATGTAAAAAAAAATGATCCGCTCTACTTGATGACATCAAGCATAGTAATATTTTAGTGAAGAAAATATGAAATTGATGTTCAGTGATTAGTTTGGATGAATGAGAAAATGTAATTGTTTGATGCATAAAAATAACTCATTTGCTGTATTTAATATTAAGCAGCAAAATATAGTGATTTGAATATTTAGGAAAACATCAAACCAGATTATGTAAAAAAAAAAAGATGAAATTAGAAAATATATATTTTATGCTTATGAGTTTTGCCAATTAAAATGTTGTGGCAGAAATTGGGTGATTACCAAGTAATTTTATTTTGGTAAAATTCTTAAATTATTTCAATGTTTATTATAATTTCTAATTAGTGACTTGTTATCATCAAAATCCGCCCCAAAGAGTGTCCTTTCTTTTATTAGGTATCAGAATAGGTATCCAGATTTCTACTTCTATACAAATGTGATATTGTAGTACAGTAAATGTCAAATTGTTTTTCAAGTATTAGTTTGTAACGTTTGTACTGACTTCATCAGATGTCATGTAAGGAACTGAATTCTATTTAAGACTTTATCTGAAGTGTTTTTATTTTGGTAGATCATGTGTGATTACACTGTAGTAATTGCGCTGATAGCATGTTAACTACAAATGACAAAAGTGAAATCAATTTCTGATTCAGCTACACAATATAAACTAAAGGAAATCAAATTTGCAAAATAAAAGAAAAATGTAGTTATGGGTTAGTTTGGAGTTAGAATAAAAATCCAACAAAACAGTTAGTTTATATTGTGTAGACTGTTTAATTAACTTTTTTCATTTCTGATAGTATTGAGAGTGGTCAATGAAAACCTTAATTTCTGACAAAATACTGTAATTTTCTTGGATACCCATTCATAAAAAGTACCTTTTTTGTGAAAAAAAAAACACTCCCCAGATCACCTTCACCACCTAAAACACAAAAACAAAAATATCTTTATTCTTCAAATATTGTGGTTGACTGGAGGGCGGGCTGAGCACTCCCAAAAAGGTAGGAGCCGGGGAACTTCTCCTCCCAGAAAGGGGGCCCGGGAAGGCTTCCCTGTCCCCATATTTTTTTTTTTTTTTGTGTAAGGTTGATCTCTTTCCGAATGGAGTAAGCGGAACCGACAGGGGGGGGGGGTCAATCAACCATACAAAAGGATATCTATCTCTTACTTGAAAGAGGGAAGGTCTCCCTGTCCTCCCATACCCCTTCTGAGAGAAGTTTCCCCAGCTCTCAGCTTTGGGGGGGGGGGTAGGAGGGCTTAGCCCGCCCTCAAGGCAAATAGTCTGACTGTCTGCCTTATATAAAAAGGCGATTTTAGCTGGTCAGGTGGTATGACCTGCATTGACTATTTTTCCTCCACCTATTGACCTTCCTTAATATTTATTTTTAATAATAAACACATTTTATTTTAATATTAATATTTATTTGTAATAATAAACACATAATATTATTTTAAATATTAATATTTATTTTTAATAATAAACACATATTATTTTAAATATTAATATTTATTTATAATAATAAACACATTTTATTCTACTTTAAATATTAATATTTATTTTTAATAATAAACACATTTTTATTTTAATATTAATATTTATTTTTAATAATGAACACATTTTATTATTTTAAATATTATTATTTATTTTTAATAATAAACACATTTTATGTTATTTTTAATATTAATACTTATTGTTAATAATAAACACCTTTTATTATTGTAAATGTTAATATTTATTTTTAATAATAAACACTTATTTTATTTTAAATATTAATATTAATTTTTAATAATAAACACATGTTATTTTATTTTAAATATTAATATTTACTTTTAATAAAAAACACATGTTATTATTTTAAATATTAATATTTATTGTTAATAATAAGCACATTTTATAATTTTAAATAGTAATATTTATATTCATTAATAAACACATGTTATTTTATATTAAATATTAATATTTATTGTTATTAATGAACACATATTTTAAATATTAATAATTATTTTTAATACTAACTCATTTTATTATTGTAAATGTTAATATTTATTTTTAATAATTATTGTTATTTAATAATAATATCTTCTTTTTTTTTACTGTTTATGTCTAACTTTTATCGACTTTTTCTTTTTTAATAGCATATTCTTTAAATGAATAGAAAAATAATTTCCCAACTTTTAGACCCCGGTTATTTGGCTGATAGTCGATAAAAGTGATTAAAAGAGAGATAATATTAATAAATGTGCAGTAATGTATTTTATTTAAATATTCATGAACATTAACGTTGTCATATAAAAAGAAAATGCTAATAAGAAGTGTTTTTAATCAATGTAACATATTTATTCAACTCTGTCATATATTTGTTTGATGACAACTTTTTCGAATCTGTGTACAGTAAAAACGATATACTTACATAGGATTTTGAAAGCATTTAAACTGTCGAAGAGTTTTATTATAAATAAAAGAGTTTAGCTTGTTGAACTTAATGGACTTTTTTGTTGTATTTATTAACTGTTTATTCTTTTTATCAGACAAAAATAGAATTTTTATATTGACATATTATGGACTGTGTTTCGAACATCGAAATTTTAAAATTAGTTTTATTTAAAAAAAAAAAAAAAGACTCGCCATTAGTGGACGGTCAAAAGACAAATATATAACAAATAAATGTTAGCAAAGGCAAGATAAGTTACTTTTCTATCCAACTGGATATATTTTTTGTGTTTTTATTCAATGTAACATATTTATTCAGCTCGAAAAACATACAGTGTTTAGCGATGTATTCGAAAAATGTACATGGGGGGGGGGGTTCGTGAATTTAAAAAAAAAAACGATAGTCTAAAATATTATTTTCGATTTATTGGAAAGATCATAAAATTTCACATTGACCCTGAAAATATCGTAAAAATAGAATCAATAGAAAAATTTTGATAGATTTTAAAATTTAAAAAATTGTAAAATATTGAGTTCGGAAAATTCATTACTGTTTAAAAAAAAAAATTTTTGGGTTTGTATTACTGTACACGTAGATTCAAAAAAGTTGTCAAAAGACAAATATATAACAAATAAATGTTATCAAAGGCAAGATAAGTTACTTTTCTATCCAACTGGATATATTTTTTGTGTTTTTATTCAATGTAACATATTTATTTAGCTCGAAAAACATACAGTGTTTAGCGATGTATTCGAAAAATGTACATGGGGGGGGGGGTTTGTGAATTTAAAAAAAAAACGATAGTCTACAATATTATTTTCGATTTATTGGAAAGAACATAAAATTTCACATTGACCCTGAAAATATCGTAAAAATAGAATCAATAGAAAAATTTTGATAGATTTTAAAATTTAAAAAATTGTAAAATATTGAGTTCGGAAAATTCATTACTGTTTAAAAAAAAAAATATTTGGGTTTGTATTATTACTGTACACGTAGATTCAAAAAAGTTGTCAAAAGACAAATATATAACAAATAAATGTTATCAAAGGCAAGATAAGTTACTTTTCTATCCAACTGGATATATTTTTTGTGTTTTTATTCAATGTAACATATTTATTTAGCTCGAAAAACATACAGTGTTTAGCGATGTATTCGAAAAATGTACATGGGGGGGGGGGTCGTGAATTTTAAAAAAAAAACGATAGTCTAAAATATTATTTTCGATTTATTGGAAAGAACATAAAATTTCACATTGACCCTGAAAATATCGTAAAAATAGAATCAATAGAAAAATTTTGATAGATTTTAAAATTTAAAAAATTGTAAAATATTGAGTTCGGAAAATTCATTACTGTTTAAAAAAAAAATATTTGGGGTTGTATTACTGTACACGTAGATTCAAAAAAGTTGTCAAAAGACAAATATATAACAAATAAATGTTATCAAAGGCAACTGGATATATTTTTTGTGTTTTTATTCAATGTAACATATTTATTCAGCTCGAAAAACATACAGTGTTTACCGATGTATTCGAAAAATGTACATGGGGGGGGGTTCGTGAATAAAAAAAAAAAAACGATAGTCTAAAATATTATTTTCGATTTATTGGAAAGAACATAAAATTTCACATTGACCCTGAAAATATCGTAAAAATAGAATCAATAGAAAAATTTTGATAGATTTTAAAATTTAAAAAATTGTAAAATATTGAGTTCGGAAAATTCATTACTGTTTAAAAAAAAAATATTTGGGGTTGTATTACTGTACACGTAGATTCAAAAAAGTTGTCAAAAGACAAATATATAACAAATAAATGTTATCAAAGGCAACTGGATATATTTTTTGTGTTTTTATTCAATGTAACATATTTATTCAGCTCGAAAATCATACAGTGTTTACCGATGTATTCGAAAAATGCCACCCGTTGTTTACAAAGCCATTTGCCGGAAGTGACGGTTTTTTTTTTATATAAGTTTTATTCAAACAGGCTTTATTTGAACTTAATGGACTTTTTTTTGTATTTAATAACTGTTTTATTCTTTATGGACTCTTTTTCGAACATCGAAATTGTAAAATTAGTTTTATTTAAAAAAAAAAAAAAGACGGTGTTGTTTTTTTAATTGAATTCTACACTTTTTCAACAAACTGTTACAGACATAATGGACTGTTTGTCAAACATCGAAATTTTAAAAATAAAGTTTTTAGTTTTATTTAAAAAAAAAAAAAAGAAGACGGTGTTGTTTTTTTAATTGAATTCTACACTTTTTCAACAAACTGTTACAGACATAATGGACTACCCCCAACAAAAAACTGCGAATAAAATATATAAAACTCTTAATTTCTGTTTTTAAAGTGGGTTGTTTATTTTCCTTCTGAAATATACTTCCAAAATAAACTATTACAGTCGTTTAAAACATAATAGAAGTATTTTTTTTTTTTTTTTATATCTGCTTTCCAAGTAATAGTAACCATGTACAGCTTCATTTTAAATGAAAACTGTACTAATGATAATGTTCATGGTGAAAGGAAATTGGAAAAAAATTAAAAATGTCAGAGGTAAAATGTTTGTGTGGTATGCATGAAACACGTGTAGAAAATGATCTCATGCTGAAAGTAAGAGAAACATAGCTAAAAAATTATGTAAACGCAATAGTAAAATCCTCATTTTTAGGAACATAGTGTGGGGTATGTTGTTTGTTTCAATTGAGAAAGGAAAGTTTAATTTTTAGAATTGGATGTTATAGATCACAAGTTTTATTACAATAAACATTGTGTTCTCTAATTATCAACCAAGTATATTTATTGATAAAAAAAGAAAAGTAATGGACATGTTTATTATAATTTATCAATATTAAATTGTTATCATGAAAAACCAATGGAAAGCGTGTTGGTTATTTCGTGTTCATAAGAAAAAACATCATGGGTTGTCACCAGTGATTTTATGTATGCTAACATTTCGCTGCAAATGTGGTAGCTAAATGTCTTTTTGGTTATTCTACACAAAATAAAATATATACACAAAACAAAGTAAAAGAAATGTCAGGGTTAGTTAATGATAAGCTTAGTACCAAGAAATAAGCACAGAATAAGGAAAAGAAAGATACATTTGTTGATATTGTGTCGATTGGTGAATTTGTTGGTTCATTTTGTTTTATGACATATCAACACTATATCATGCCCAATCTAGTGACATTTTTTTTTCCTAGAATATATTTGTTTATTTAATGTTGGTTTCTATTTAACTCATAATTGGGACCCTAACAGGTACTACTACTCCAGATCAGAGTGGACCTGGTAGCAATAGCAATTAAATGGTGGCTTCACACTTCACAAAGCTCCATGTTTGGATACAGTTTATGGTCATATCCAGGACCTGGTGAATTTGTAAATAATTGAAACGATCAACACTGGCGAGTTAGAATTCTACATACCTATTGTTATAAAGTACCAATTTATGTTTTACATATCACTCCACAACGTTGCTGCAGAATCCAGACAGTTGAAAGAGTCTCAAGAAACTGAAAAGCTATTTAGTACTCTTAAATAAAATAACATGCATAAAGAAATCCTAATATAAGACAATAGATGAAAAAGCAATAAAAATTTTGTGTGGAATCAAGTGAAAACAGTTTCTTTGTCAAAGAAATTGCATGAAGATTCTCAGAGACTTTTCCTTCCTCGTTCCCTTCCCTTTTGGTGGAAGGAAACTTTCACAGTGGCTCAGAAGGTGGGCTGAGCACACTTCCTACAAAGGTGGGATGGGTAAATTTCTTTTTCATTTGGTTGCCTGGAGGACAGGCTTAGGCCCCCCCCCCAAAAAAAAAGGTTGGAGCCAGGGAACTTCTCCTCCCAGAAGGGGGAGGGGGGCCCGGGAAGGCTTCTCTTCCCATATTTTTTGTTTTGTGTAAGGTTGATCTCTTTCCAAAGGGAGTAAGAGGATATCCCTCTCTTAGTAGGAGACCGAAGGCTCCCTGGGCCTCCCATCCTCCTTCTGAGAGAAGTTCCCCGGCTTCCACATTCATTGCTCAGCCCGCCGTCCAGGCAATCAGAGTCTGATTGTCTGCCGTATATAAAAAGGCGATTTTAGCTTGTCAGGCGGTATGCTCTGCGTAGACCATTTTTCTTCCACCTGTTGACCTTCCCTCCCTGTCATACAATACGCTTAAACAGGATATTTTAATTTATGCAGATTCCATATAGACTTTTAGTTTCCCAGGGTGTATACCCTCCGTTGACCATTTATGTTTAAGAGTTTTCCTTGCCCCTTCTCTGCCCCAGAATGGGAAGGGAGCTCTTTCCCACTGTATGGGGGGGGGCGGCTTTCTTTTATGGTTATGTGGGGAGCCTTACCTTTACCCCCCTTAAGGTGGTAGGTCTTTTTTGTAAAATTGTTAGTCAAATGTTGATCAAATATTATAAGTTTTTGTGATATGCATGAAACATGTGCAGAATATGATCTGCTCTCATGCTGAAAGCAAGTAGAGAAACATTGTGAAAAAATGATGTAAACCTAAGCTAAGCAAACGACCAGTCAATGGAAATGTTTATTATAATGTATCAACAATAACACATTATCATAGTTATTTGGTGCTTATACGAAACAGGTATCAGGGATTGTCACCATTGATGTTATTTATGTTAACAGTGCATGTCACTACAAATAATGATGGTAGCGAAATTAAGATTTGTTTATTCTACCTAATATAAAGTATATACACAAAACAAAGTAAACATCTGCTGAATTTGATATTAAGCAGCAAAATATTTCAAAACATAAAAATGTGAAACATAACATGAATACTCTCCATTGTCACTTGAAAACATTGGTCTTGGTAGGCAGTTTATTAGATGCTCAAATAGTGGTCTTGGTATGGTGTGCTTAATATTATTGTATGCAAAATTTAAAAACACAAAAGAGGGTACAATCAATATTGAAAAAGTAACATCTGTCACAGAAAATAGTAATTTATAAATATCAAAAGGAATATTATTCTGTACTTAAAATGTTAAACTTACTGTTAACAATAATTTAAAATGGTGATCAGGATGAGTCCAACAACTTAGTCCTTGAGCTTTCTTATTGGTCATAGTAAAAAGAAATTGTAGTCTTTCAAGTTTGTTGGTCGCATTGGGATTCTTGGAATGTATCAACAGATTCCTGCATATGAATCTTTGTTAATTTCACACAATACAAAATATATATACAAAACAAAGTAAAGCATAGTATAGGGTTAGTTGTGTCCTCTAATTATCAACCAACTATTGCTAAAAAGAGAAAAGCACTGGAAATGTTTCTTATAATGTATCAATATTGAATTGTTCTCATGAAACACAAATCGAAATAGTGATAGTTATTTGGCGCTTATAAGAAACAGGTATCAGGGATTTTGGTGTATCAGATGTTTTTACAGTGAACTTAACTTTCAAGAAACAAATTGGTATGCAATGACATAGGCTAAGAATCTTAGACAAAATATATTCAAATGAAAAAAAATGTTGAACACTTATAACTTTGTATGGACTCTCAAAAACATTTGTAAAAAATGTGTAAACAAATGTAAAAAAAAATGATCCGCTCTACTTGATGACATCAAGCATAGTAATATTTTAGTGAAGAAAATATGAAATTGATGTTCAGTGATTAGTTTGGATGAATGAGAAAATGTAATTGTTTGATGCATAAAAATAACTCATTTGCTGTATTTAATATTAAGCAGCAAAATATAGTGATTTGAATATTTAGGAAAACATCAAACCAGATTATGTAAAAAAAAAAAGATGAAATTAGAAAATATATATTTTATGCTTATGAGTTTTGCCAATTAAAATGTTGTGGCAGAAATTGGGTGATTACCAAGTAATTTTATTTTGGTAAAATTCTTAAATTATTTCAATGTTTATTATAATTTCTAATTAGTGACTTGTTATCATCAAAATCCGCCCCAAAGAGTGTCCTTTCTTTTATTAGGTATCAGAATAGGTATCCAGATTTCTACTTCTATACAAATGTGATATTGTAGTACAGTAAATGTCAAATTGTTTTTCAAGTATTAGTTTGTAACGTTTGTACTGACTTCATCAGATGTCATGTAAGGAACTGAATTCTATTTAAGACTTTATCTGAAGTGTTTTTATTTTGGTAGATCATGTGTGATTACACTGTAGTAATTGCGCTGATAGCATGTTAACTACAAATGACAAAAGATAAATCAATTTCTGATTCAGCTACACAATATAAACTAAAGGAAATCAAATTTGCAAAATAAAAGAAAAATGTAGTTATGGGTTAGTTTGGAGTTAGAATAAAAAGCCAACAAAACAGTTAGTTTATATTGTGTAGACTGTTTAATTAACTTTGTTCATTTCTGATAGTATTGAGAGTGGTCAATGAAAATCTTAATTTCTGACAAAATACTGTAATTTTCTTGGATACCCATTCGTAAAAAGTACCTTTTTTGTGAAAAAAAAAAACACTCCCCAGATCACCTTCACCACCTAAAACACAAAAACAAAAATATCTTTATTCTTCAAATATTGTGGTTGACTGGAGGACGGGCTGAGCACTCCCAAAAAGGTAGGAGCCGGGGAACTTCTCCTCCCAGAAAGGGGGCCCGGGAAGGCTTCCCTGTCCCCATATTTTTTTTTTTTTTGTGTAAGGTTGATCTCTTTCGGAATGGAGTAAGCAGAACCGACAGGGGGGGGGGGGTCAATCAACCATACAAAAGGATATCTATCTCTTAGTTGAAAGAGGGAAGGTCTCCCTGTCCTCCCATACCCCTTCTGAGAGAAGTTTCCCCAGCTCTCAGCTTTGGGGTGGGGGGGGGGGGTAGGAGGGCTTAGCCCGCCCTCAAGGCAAATAGTCTGACTGTCTGCCTTATATAAAAAGGCGATTTTAGCTGGTCAGGTGGTATGACCTGCATTGACTATTTTTCCTCCACCTGTTGACCTTCCTTAATATTTATTTTTAATAATAAACACATTTTATTTTAATATTAATATTTATTTGTAATAATAAACACATTATATTATTTTAAATATTAATATTTATTTTTAATAATAAACACATATTATTTTAAATATTAATATTTATTTATAATAATAAACACATTTTATTCTACTTTAAATATTAATATTTATTTTTAATAATAAAAACAATTTTATTTGAATATTAATATGTATTTTTAATAATAAACTCATTTTTATTTTAATAATTATTTTTAATACTAACTCATTTTATTATTGTAAATGTTAATATTTATTTTTAATAATTATTGTTATTTAATAATAATATCTTCTATTTTTTTACTGTTTATGTCTAACTTTTATCGACTTTTTCTTTTGTAATAGCATATTCTTTAAATGAATAGAAAAATATAGAAAAATAATTTCCCAAATTTTAGACCCCGGTTATTTGGCTGATAGTCGATAAAAATGATTAAAAGAGAGATTCATGAACATTAACGTTGTCATATAAAAAGAAAATGCTAATAAGAAGTGTTTTTAATCAATGTAACATATTTATTCAACTCTGTCATATATTTGTTTGATGACAACTTTTTCGAATCTGTGTACAGTAAAAACGATATACTTACATAGGATTTTGAAAGCATTTAAACTGTCGAAGAGTTTTATTATAAATAAAAGAGTTTAGTTTGTTGAACTTAATGGACTTTTTTGTTGTATCTATTAACTGTTTATTCTTTTTATCAAACAAAAAGAGAATTTTTATATTGACATGTGATGGACTGTTTTTCTAACATCGAAATTTTAAAATTAGTTTTATTTAAAAAAAAAAAAAAACTCGCCATTAGTGGACGGTCAAAAGACAAATATATAACAAATAAATGTTAGGAAAGGCAAGATAAGTTACTTTTCTATCCAACTGGATATATTTTTTGTGTTTTTAATCACTGTAACATATTTATTCAGCTCGAAAAACATACAGTGTTTACCGATGTAATCGAAAAATGCCACCAGTTGTTTACATAGCCATTTGCCGGAAGTGACGGTTTTTTTTTATATAAGTTTTATTCAAACAGGCTTTAAGTTCAAATTAATGGACTTTTTTTTATACTTCCAAAATAAACTATTACAGTCGTTTAAAACATAATAGAAGTATTATTTTTTATTTTTTAAAAACAATGTTTACAAAATGTCTATGCGCGTTTCTTCCGGCCGGCTGCGAATAGCATAAATAAATAACTGTTGCCAGAATTTATCGCATTTTTATTTTTTAATAGCATTTTCTTAAAACGAATAGAAAAATAATTTCCCATGAAAAAAAAAAAAAGAAAATGCTATTAAATATAATAAAAATTACTGAGATACAAATATAAAAAAATACGTACGTAACAACAAAAACACACCGAAGAAAGTGTGTGTGTGTGTGTGTGAGAGAGAGAGAGAGAGAGAGAGAGAGAGAGGGAGGGAGGGAAGAGGAAGCGGTGTATGTTGAATTTTGTTCCTTTTCGAAGCAGCACAAAAAGTAAGTGTTTCCATAGTAACCAAACCGTGACGTCACGTCACGTGACATGACTAAGCGTTTTTAAACGAATAGAAAAATAGAAAGAGGGTGATAGAGAAAGTGAGAGAGAGAGAGAGTAAGTGTGAGAGAGAGAGAGACGGTGTTGGTTTTACTCCCCCCCCCTTCCAGCTTAAGAGGTATGAGGTCACGTGGTAATATACAAAATGGCTAATTATTTTACATTACATAAATATTACGATATTTTTATAATCGTCTAATATTTTGAAAGGTGAATTTTTTTAATCCCGTACTTTTTTTCCTGACATTTTTCGTTAAAACTCTTGTATAAATAATATTTTTAACCAGGTAATAACGATGGAAACATTGGCATAAAGTAAAAAAAAAGATATAACTGAGCCGAAGAGAAAAATGCAAAAGTATCGGAGAAAGATTTTTTTATTAACAATTGTTCGCCATTAGTGGACGTTGACGTCACGTCACGTGACATGACTAAGCTTTTTTTTTTTTACGTATGAATTACATTGGATCATTCAAGAATTACGTAATAAAAAGCATTACAATGACAGTTTTTTTTGGGACCCCCTTGGAGATAACTGATACGTTTACCCCTTTCTCCTCGTCCGTTTGACGTGAAATTTCGATATTTGTCATCCGGGACACGGGGCTTCGATATGATACCAAATTTATCAAGTCTGGTTGTGTCTTTCAAAAGTTTTAGCGTTACATACAAACATACAAACTCACAGACATTTGGGATTTATATATATAGACTAGCAGGGCTACCCGGCGTTGCTCGGGACCGTATAAACAATGAAAAAACAAAAGCAGATATTGAACATATGTTTTATTCTTAGGGGAGACGAATCTTTCATCTCTATGTATTATTTGTTTTATCTACCCCCGGACTGGTATTGTTCATGTTTTCTCCCTAGCATAGGTAATTTACAGCATGTATATGAAATTGTTTTACCTTAGGGAGAAGAGAACAGGTAATATACAACATAATGTGTCTATATTACATCCCTGGCAACGCCTAGAAACCAGCTAGAACATGTATTTCAGTCAATCTTTATTACATCCTGGGCTATGCCGGGAAACCAGCTAATCTCTATTTAGTGACTTGACCACCAAAATACCTCCCTAAGTGTGTCCTTTCTTTTGAACTTATTAGATATAGGTATCTAGAAATGTGTGTGAAATTTTGTTGAATGCATTGTTCACTATGATTTTCTTATTGTTCTACACAATATCAACTGTAGCGAAATAAAACAGTAAACTTAGTGTAGTGTTAGAATAAAGAGCAAAGGAAAAAATTAGAATCATATTCTGTAATTGCAAATCTAAATTTGCTAGCGTGTACCAGTATTTGCCAGGTTGTGGAAATTTGGAATTTATAACGTATGTAGTGGCCTTTTCCTAGATACCTATTGCTAAAAATTATACTTTCATTTTGTTAGAAAAATCTCTCTTCGGATGCCCTGCATCATCCAAAATAAAAACAAATATTTTTATAATTGTTTCAGTACATTGCTACACATTGTGAAATTTGTTGACGTTTGTAAAAAAAAATCATGAATGTGCTTATATTCCAAAAAAGAAAATATCAGTGCACAGTATTGAAAGTGTTTGAGATTCAAAAGTCTGTAACATTTCTACTAACTTCATAAGATGTCATGTGAGAAACTTAATTGAATATCAAGACATTATCTGAAGCGTTTTTATTTTGGTGTAACGTATGTGTTTACAGTGAACCGTAACTTTTAATAAACAGCTTGGTATGCAATGACATAGGCTAAGAATCTTAGACAAAATATATATAAATTGGAAAAATGTGTGAACAAATGAAAAAAAAATGATCCGCTCCACTTGATGACATCAAGCACAGTAATATTTTAGTGAAGAAAATATGAAATTGATGTTCAGTGATTAGTTTGGATGAATGAGAAAATGTAATTGTTTGATGCATAAAAAATAACTCATTTGCTGTATTTGATATTAAGCAGCAAAATATAGTGATTTGAATATTAAGGAAAACATCAAATCAGATTATATAAAAAAAAAGATGAAATTAGAAAATATATATTTTCTGTTTATGAGTTTTGCCAATCAAAATTTTGTGGCAGAAATTGGGTGATTACCATGCAATTTTATTTTGATAAAATTCTTAAATTATTTCAATGTTTATTATAATTTCTTATTAGTGACTTGTTATCATCAAAATCCGCCCCAAAGAGTGTCCTTTCTTTTATTAGGTATCAGAATAGGTATCCAGATTTCTACTTCTATACAAATGTGATATTTCGGATCTGTAGATAAACAATTTGTTGCATATATAAGCTGAGAATTGTTCTCTCTCATTCTCTCTCTCACACACCCACACATTCTCACTTTTATAGATATAATAGATAAATTATGCTAGATATATTTCCATGTGTCTGAATAATCTATATACAAATTTTCAAATCTGTAGATAAAAAATTTGTTGAGTATATAGGTTGAGAATTGTTCTCTCTCTCTCTCTCTCTCCTCTCACGCATGCTCACTTTTATAGATATAATAGATAGATTATGCTAGATATATTTCCATATGTCTGAATACACTATATAAAAATTTTCTAATCTGTAGATAAAAATTTGTTGAATATAAAGGGTGAGAATTGTTCTTACTCTCTCTCTCTCACACACAGACATATTCTCACTTTTATAGACATAATAGATAGATTATGCTAGATATATTTCCATATGTCTGAATACCCTATATACCAATTTTCAAATCTGTAGATAAAAAATTTGTTGAATATATAGGTTGAGAATTGTTCTCTCGCTCTGTCTCTCTCTCTCTTGCTACCTCACACACACACGCAAACATTCTCACTTTTATAGATATAATAGATAGATTATGCTAGATATATTTCCATATGTCTGAATACCCTATATACAAATTATCTAATCTGTAGATAAAAAATTTGTTGATTATATAGGTTGAGAATTGCTCTCTCTCTCACAGACACACACATTTTCACTTTTGTAGATATAATAGATAGATTATGCTAGATATATTTCCGTATGTATGAATACCCTTTATAACAAATTTAAAATCTGTAGATAAAAAATTTGTTGAATATATAGGTTAAGAATTGTTCTCTCTCTCTCTCTCTACCTCACACACACCCACACACACAAACATTCTGACTTTTATAGATATAATAGATAGATTATGCTAGATATATTCCATATGTCTGAATACCCTATATACAAATTTTCTAATCTGTAGATAAAAAATTTGTTGAATATTTTCAACCCTTATCCTCGAGTGGCGTCTGGGCCTTGATAAGTAGTAATGCGTATTTAGCAAAATATAAATATATATATATATAACAAATTTACTGAATTTCCATTACTAACGATTACTGTATTGTCCAATTGACTACTGCGCTTTTCAACCCTTATCCTCGAGTGGCCTCTGGGCCTTGAGAAGTAGTAATTACTAACGATTACTATATTGACCAATGGACTACTGCACTTTTTAACCCTTATCCTCGGGTGGCCTCTGGGCCTTATTGTCCAATTGACTACTGTGGACTTTTTAACTCTTATGCTCGAGTGGCCTCTGGGCCTTGATAAGTGGAAATGACCAAGTAACAAAAAATAGGTATATAACAAATTTACTGAATTTCCATTACTAACGATTACTATATTGTCCAATTGACTACTGTGCACTTTTCAATCCTTATCCTCGAGTGGCCTCTGGGCCTTGATAAATGGTAATGCGTATGTAACAAAATATACATATATATAACAAATTTACTGAATTTCCATTACTAACGATTACTATATTGTCCAATTGACTACTGCACTTTTAAACGCTTATCCTCGAGTGGCCTCTGGGCCTTGATAAGTGGTAATACCATCGAGTGGCCTCTGGGCCTTAAAAAGTGGTTGTGCCTAAGTAACAAAAAATAGGTATATTACAAATATCCCGCATTTCCATTACAACCGACTACTACGGTGCACTTTTCAATCCTTATCCTCGAGTGGCCTGTGGGCTTTGATAAGTGGTAATGCGTATTTAACAAAATATTAATATATATATAACAAATTTACTGAATTTCCATTACTAACAATTACTATATTTTGTCCAATTGACTACTGCACTTTTCAACACTTATCCTCTAGTGGCCTCTGGGCCTTGATAAGTGGTAATGCCTATCTAAACAAAATATAAATATATATATAACAAATTTCCCGACTTTCCATTACTAACGATTACTATGTTGTCCAATTAACTACTGCCATTTTCAACCCTTATCCTCGGGTGGCCTCTGGGCCTTATTGTCCAATTGACTACTGTGCACATTTAACTCTTATCCTCGAGATGTATCTGGGCCTTGATAAGTGGAAATGCCTAAGTAACAAAAAAATAGATATATAACAAATTTCCCAAATTTGACTACTGTGCACTTTTCAACTCTTATCCTCGAGTGGCCTCTGGGCCTTGATAAGTGGTCATATATATTTTTTACAAAATAAAAAAAAAGGTTGGAGTCGCTGAATAACTCATCCTCCCGTTAAAGCGGTTCCATCCTCTTTCCCCAATTTGACTACTGTGCACTTTTCAACTCTCGTCCTCGAGTGGACTATGGGCCTTGATAAGTGGTAATACATATTTTATGAAAAATATATATATATATATATATATATATATAACAAAATAGGTTGGAGTTGCTGAATAACTCATCCTCCTGTTAAAGCGGTTCCATCCTCTTTCCCAAATTTGACTACTGTGGACTTTTTAACTCTCATCCTCGAGTGGCCTATGGGCCTTGATAAGTGGTAATACATATTTTTTTATAAATATATATATATATATACCAAAACAGGTGTGAGTCGCTGAATAATTCATCCTTCTATTAAAGCGATTAAATCCTCTTTCCCAAATTTGACTACTGTGCACTTTTAAACTCTCATCCTCGTGTGGCCTATGGGCCTTGATAAGTGGTAATATATAGTTTGTACAAAATATATATATATATATATATATATATATATATATAACAAAATAGGTTGGAGTCGCTGAATCACTCATCCTCCCGTTAAAGCGGTTCCATCCTCTTTCCCGAATTTGACTAATGTGCACTTTTCAACTCTTATCCTCGAGTAGCCTATGGGCCTTGATAAGTGGTAATATATTTTTGTTATAAATATATATATATATATATATATATATATATATATATATAAAAAATAGGTTGGAGTCGCTGAATAACTCATCCTCCCGTTAAAGCGGTTCCATCCTCTTTCCCGAATTTTACTACTATGCACTTTTCAACTCTCATCCTCGAGTGGCCTATTGTCCTTGATAAGTGGTAATATATATTTTTTAATAAAAGTATATATATATATATATATATAAAAAAATAGGTTGGAGTTGCTGAATAACTCATCCTCCCGTTAAAGCGGTTCCATCCTCTTTACCGTATTTTTTATACAGTGCACTATTCAACTCTCATCCTCGAGTGGCCTATTGTCCTTGATAAGTGGTAATATATATTTTTTAATAAATATAGATATAAATATATATATAAAAAAACAGGTTGGAGTCGCTGAATAACTCATCCTCCCGTGAAAGCGGTTCCATCCTCTTTCCCGAATTTGACTACTGTGCACTTTTCAACTCTAATCCTCGAGTGTCCTATGGGCCTTGATAAGTAGTAATATATATTTTTTACAAAAATATATACATACATATATATAACAAAATAGGTTGGAGTCACTGAATAATTCATCCTCCTCTTAAAGCGGTTCCATCATCTTTGCCGAATTTGACTACTGTGCACTTTTAAACTCTCATCCTCGTGTGGCCTATGGGCCTTGATAAGTGGTAATATATATTTAAAAATAAATATAGATATAAATATATATATACCAAAATAGGTTGGAGTCGCTGAATAACTCATCCTCCCGTTAAAGCGGTTCCATCCTCTTTCCCAGATTTGACTGCTGTGCACTTTTCAACTCTAATCCTCGAGTGTCCTATGGGCCTTGATAAGTAGTAATATATATTTTTTACAAAAATATATACATACATATATGTAACAAAATAGGTTGGAGTCACTGAATAATTCATCCTCCTCTTAAAGCGGTTCCGTCATCTTTGCCGAATTTGACTACTGTGCACTTTTAAACTTTCATCCTCGAGTGGCCTATAGGCCTTGATAAGTGGTAATAGTTTGTACAATAGTTTGTACAATATATATATCTATATATATATATTACAAAATAGGTAAGAGAGAGAGAAGAGGGTGAGAGAGAGAGAAGAGAAAGAGGTAGAGAGAGAAGAGGGTGAGAGAGAGCAGAGAAGAGGGTGAGAGAGAGCAGAGAAAGAGGGTGAGAGAGAAAGAGGGTGAGAGAAGTGAAAGAGGTAGAGAGAGAAGAGGGTAAGAGAGAAAGAGGGTGAGAGAGAGAAGAGGGTGAGAGAGAGAGAGGTAGTGAGAGAGAGAGATAAGAGAAAGAGGTAGAGAGAGAGAGAAGAGGGTAAGACAGAGAGAGAGAGGGGTAGTGAGAGAGAGAGATAAGAGAAAGAGGTAGAGAGAGAGAGAGAAGAGGGTGAGGGAGAAAGAAGAGGGTGAGAGAGAGCAGAGGGAGAGAGAGAGAAGAGAAATAGGTAGAGAGAGAGATGAAGGTGAGAGAGAGCAGGGAAAGAGGGTGATAGAGAAGAGAAAGAGGTAGAGAGAGAGAGAGAGAAGGGTGAGAGAGAGCAGAAAAAGAGGGTGAGAGAGAGAGAAAGAGGGTCAGAGAGAGAGAGAAGAGAAAAAGGTGTACACAGAGAGTGAGAGAGAGAAGAGGGTAAGAGAGAGAGAGAGAAGAGGTTGAGAGAGAGAGAGAGATAAGAGAAAGAGGTAGAGAGAGAGAAGCGGGTGAGAGAGAGAAGAGGGTGCGAGAGAGAAGAGAAAGAGGTAGAGAGAGAGAAGCGGGTGAGAGAGAGAGAAGAGGGTGCGAGAGAGAAGAGAAAAAGGTAGAGAGAGAGAAGAGGGTGAGAGAGAGAGAAAGAGGATGAGAGAGAGAAGAGAAAGAGAGAGAGAGAAGAGGGTGATAGAGAAAGAGAGTGAGAGAGAGAAGAGAAAGAGAGAGAGAGAGAGAAAGAGGGTGAGAGAAGAGGGTAAATGTGCATCTTTTTTTATAGTAGGTAATGCTTGGGAGACTGTGCACATTGCCTCCTCCCCCCTCCCCCCTATAAACGCGGTTCCATTCATAAGAAAACAAACTCGTATAAAAGTAATTTTCGTGTATTTAAGCGGCCTTATACTGATAGCCACCCCTCCCCCTTCCAGTTTAACAGAGTTAGGAGGTAAAAACAAAATGGCTAAAGCCTTGTTTACATGGTAAACTATAGCAAAGAGCATAGTCATCTTTCTTCGCCGGTAAAAAACTTCAAGCAAAAATAAAAACATTTTCCCTACGTCAATTTTTATGTAATTTTGGGATTCTTCTTTTTGAAGTGCGATAAATCCGTTGGTAATAACGGTTCGACTCTTAAACTAATATTTAACTGTGTTATAGTATCAATGATACTCCTCGCAGGCAGCTTTAATGTACGTCAGAGGCTCAGCGTAGCCGACATTTTACTGAGCTGACGTCACGTCACGTGACAGCTAATGAATAATGTTAAAATGACAGGTTTTTTGGGGGGCCCCCCTGGGAGAAAAATGATCAGTTAACCCCCTTCTAGTTGTCCGTTTGACGTGAAATTTCGATATTTGTCATCCGGGTGATCAAGGTGCAATATGCTACCTAATTTGTCAACTTTGGTTGTGTCTGTCAAAAGTTTTAGCGTTACAAACAAACATACATACATACATACATACACACCGATTTTTGCCTTTTATATATATAGATGAAAATTGTGGTAAAGTAAAAGTTGCCTAATCATCATTCGCCTCAATGCATTTATGTAATTATTTTGAAAACCTGCTGAGTTAAGGTCAAGAAATGGTATCATTTAACTTAAAATCATAGTGTCAGTAGTAGGGAGCGAAAGAACACAGTAATGTTGAATTTTGTAATGAAGCAAGAATTACCTAATCACTAAGTTGTTCAACATATTTGTTTGTAAAGCCTGTTGAGTTTATTTGTTTGTAAAGCCTTCTGAAAATCACGTCATTTTTCCAACAAAAATTGTTGTCGATAGTGGTGAAAAAATGAAACAGAGTAATGTGGAATTTGATAATGAAGCAAGGCTTGTCTAATCACTTAATTGTGTCAATGTATTTATGCATTAATTTTAAAATCCTGCTGAGACTTCTTCCAAAAATGACAGAATTTTTCTTACAATAATAGTGACAATAGTGAGGAAGGAAAGAAACGTAGTAATGTTGAAATTTATGGTAAAGCAAGGGTTGCAAACTCATTAACCAACACAATTTATTTATGTATTAATTTGGAAATCCTAATGATCCATCGTCTAAAAATTAATTCAATTTTATTAAAATAATGGTAGTCTTGGTGGGAAGAGACATTATTTCATATATGTTATACAATACCTGTCGAGAGTATGTTAAATTGTTTCATATATGTATATGAATGCCCCGTCCGAAGGTAGGTAAACATATTTTAAATATGTGTTGTAAATTACCCGTCCAAAAAAATGTTAAATTATTTCATATACATTCTGTAAACACCATGTCTTAGGAAAGGTACACTTATTTCATACATGTAATAACCGTCCTAGGGTAGGTAAAATATTGTTTTGATTAAAATATTAAATGATACATAGACATTAAAAATTCCTCTCTCCAAAGAATAACAATAACAATTATAATCGAAATCAGCTTAAATTATCTCATTGTTTATACGTGCCCCGAGCAACGCCGAGTAACCCTGCTAGTTCATTAATAAAACAATACAAAGATGATCAAATTTGGAAATATAACAATTAGATATGTGTGAAACAGAATTATGCATTATGATTAGTCTCATGTTTTCACTGTAATCAGTGAAACATTATTTTGTATGGCCCATCAAATGTCCTAGATCAAACAAATGTTTAGATAACATTGAAAATGATTGGTTAGGATGAAGTGGTATAAAGTAATTTTTTATATTCCAAATTCTTGATACATGAATTACAAAGAATACAATTTAGAACAAGGTTTAACGCACACTTGGTAATCCTTCACTTTTCATAACTTATTTATATATATATATATATACATATATATATACACATATATATATATATATAAATAAGAAATTAAAACGGTACACTAGATACAGCTCACTTCATATGGCAGATAATATACAATCGTCCTTTTTCTTTAACAAATCGGCCGATGTTACTTCTGAATTTTGTTAAGTGCATATTTGCGGGCTATGTAGTTTTTCTCCGAACTCGGGAATATCTAAAGCATTTCAAACGAAACCCTCTATTTAATCTGTGTGGATCCTTACTAGTAACGAGTTAAACATTTAACTACTCTTTATTTGAACTTTCAACTCCGGAAGATTATCAAATATAAGATTACTTAACATTTTACCAGTTGTACATAACTTCGTATTTTCTTATAAAGAAACAGTCATGGTACGAATTTATCTAGTTACATCTTGCAATTTTTTTACTTAACCAATGAAATGTGCCAAATAATATACGAGCATTAGAGCTTAAAGTAAATGAATTATCTTAACGCCTATTCAAATCGTAAATTAGCAGTTTTGATTTCAAGAAGGATAAAAGGTTTCAACTCAGACTAAAAACACTCGTTATTCATGAATTATCTGAAATATATCTATCTATATCTATATATCTATAAAAACAGAGATGTGTGTGCCACAGACGATTTCTGATTGGTTAATCCAATAATCACATCTCCTAAAAAACTATAGTTCTTACGCTCTTAACTTTACCATAAAATATTTTGGTCTTATTTATTGTCCATCTTGGAAGGGTTTAATTTTTTCTAACTTGCCATTTACAAATTACAAAAATACGAAACTTACACCAGACATCACAATCCAACCTCCGACTCAACATCCGCCATTCTGGCGCTATCCGCACACGCGTACATACAACAGGAAAGCAAACGCTGGACAGATTATTAGTACTACTACTACTACTACTACCCAGGACACACGCACACACACTCTTTATAACATATTCTTTTGAAGAGAGGATGTTTTAAGCTGTTGACACACATGTTTTAAAAATCTAGCAAAAATTAATTTTCCTGAAATTTTTCAATATTTAAAAATAAATTATGCCGGCTGATAAAATTTTAAAAAATTTTTTAAAGCTAGAAATATAAAATTTAAAAATACTTATTTTATATATATATATATATATATATATATATATATATATATATATATATATATATATATGAAACTAAACTAAAAAAAGGCGCGTTCACTCGTGGTCTTTTCATTTCGGGTTTGTATTACTGTACACATAGATTCGAAAAAGTTGTCAAAAAACAAATATATAACAAATAAATGTTATCAAAGGCAAGATAAGTTACTTTTCTGCCAAACTGGATATTTAAATTAACCACACGTGGTCTCAAAATGAATGACGACGCTCAAAGTGTATACACATTTTGACTCCTCCCTTTACTTAAAAATTCACCAAAAATCAGGAAATTAACGAATTTTAATGAAAATTGCAGTATTTTTCAAATAATGATCGCAAAATATAATGAACTAATTACATTTTACTTAACTCTTAGTGAAAATGTTTTATTTTGTTTAAACAAAAAATACCTTTACTTAAGTTATGGTTTTCAGTAGTAAATAAAAAACGCAAGAATGTATTTTTGCTTTTTTTAAAGCATCGTAATTTGTAACAATAAAAAATACTTTTTACAGTAACATTACGAAAAAAGCCCCTAAAGTCTGTATTAATGTATTCGATATAACTCGAAGAAAAATGAATTATCGGATACTATTCAGGAAATTAAAGATTCAATTAGATTCCTATTTCAGTCACCTAAATTATTTAGGATGAAATGAGTTTAGGAATTTATAGCCAAACCTAAATATTTTTTTTTTGTAAATATCCAGATACACTACTACAGAACACCGACCACTCTAATTTGTTTTGGGAGGGGGGAAACAGATATATAACAAATAAATGTTATCAAAGGCAAGATAAGTTACTTTTCTGCCAAACTGGATATATTTTTCGTGTTTTTATTCAATGTAACATATTTATTCAGCTCGAAAAACATACAGTGTTTACCGATGTATTTCAAAATTCAAGATGGCGTCTCACACCCTCTTTAACACCATAAGTTTGGAAAAAGGTGTTATAAATAAGAAACTATACAAAATACGAGTTTGTATTACTGTATGCATAGATTCGAAAAAGTTGTCAAAAAACAAATATATAACAAATAAATGTTATCAAAGGCAAGATAAGTTACTTTTCTATCAAACTGGATACATTTTTCGTGTTTTTATTCAATGTAACATATTTATTCAGCTCGAAAAACATACAGTGTTTACCGATGTATTGGAAAATGCAAGATGGCGCCTCACTCCCTCTTTAACACGGTAAGTATGGGAAAAGGTGTTATAAATAAAAAAAAAACTAGAAAGAATACTATTAAAAACCCGCCGAATATATGTCAAACTATGTCACGGTAATATATATTGAGCGAGTTTTTAACAGTATTTTTTCCAGTTTTTAATTTATAACACCTTTTCCCAAACTTACCGTGTTAAAGAGGGAGTCAGACGCCATCTTTAATTTTCCAATACATCGGTAAACACTGTATGGTTTTCGATCTGAATAAACATGTTACATTGAATAAAAATACGAAAAATATATCCAGTTTGGTAGAAAAGTAACTTATCTTGCCTTTGATAACATTTATTTGTTATATATTTGTTTTTTGGCAACTTTTTCGAATCTATGCGTACAGTAATACAAACCCAACATTCATTTTGATTTAAAAAAATTCATTTTGATTTTTAAAAATAGTTTAATTTTAATATTTGTTTATTGTCTTAACTCGTATCAAATGTTTTGCTTGTGTTCTGCTTCAAATATTCATAATCTTACGTGCATAATTTTCATTTAATTATATTAAATAAACTTCAAGTTTACTACAAATCAAATCGTGTTCCTTCACTTTTTTAAAATGTAATTTATAAGTAATTAAAGAACGCATTCTAATCTTTAAAATCTATAATACAACGAAATATTCAATTGCTTATAATACTTAAACAAACTTGTGTTTTTTTAATTATTTTTTTATTATTAATATTAGATGAGTTTCAGTATAAATCACCGTGTTCTTTCTTTATTTCTTTATTTTAATCCAATTTTGAAATTTTGTAACGCTGTCTGTAAAAATTACGGTTCATTATTGACAGTCTAAGAGTTCCACATATCTTGCTTGTTGGGACCTCGGCGATGACGTCATTTTTTCAGCTGGCCGGCCATCTTTATAACGAAGGCCACGCCACCATCCCCCCACCAAAAGGGGAAGCCTGGCATTATCTCACCCGAAAGGGGGGAGCTTGGCAGTTTCTCCCCCAAAGGAGGGAGCTGGTGTCCCCCCAAGGGTGGAGGGGGCGAAGAGGCCAGGAGGAGGTGACTTTTTTCTTTGGGGGTGGGGGGGGAGAAGCCTCCAGGCACCCTCCTCCCTGAAGGTGGGGTTGGGGATTATCTCTCCCTGAAGGGGGGAGGCCGGCACCAAGCATGTAAATCCAGAGGGGTGACTTTTTTTGTTATCTCTCGAAGTGGGAAGGGGGCCGATCACCCAGGCAACGCCGGGTAACCCCTGCTAGTATATAATATATCAACTAGGTCTACAATAATTCACATTTATCGTCGCAAATTTTTCATTAGGTTTAGTGTTAAAAGTGTTTGTTGATGAGTCGGGCAATTGAGGTTTCGTCATACCAAAGGCTTAAAAAGGTGCTTGATGCATACTTGCTTAACGTTCCTTAAACAAGCAGGTAAAATTAAAGGTATGCAGAGTAATCATTGAAAAAGAGTAGCACTCCTACCAGGTTCGTTTAGTAGCCCATGAAAAGGGAGCTTTTAGTTCTCTGTCGGCCATGTTCGACATATTATCTATCATGTTTGTATGGACGTTGTCGGCTCTATCACCCTTTAAATAAAATGTGATCGTCTAATTACTAAAGATAAAACCAAGTAATTAGTTATAAGTTGCTTTTACTTATTCAAAACTAAATCGTTTTAAACCCGATGATAATGTAGTAAGTAAAATCTTCTTAGTATATAAATATATCGTTATTACTTGATTTTATGGCCAGTATTTCTTTTAATTTCAGATATTTTTATCAATGCTTCCGATTTTATGTATTGAATATGTTTTATCTCTTTTCAGGTGGCCGGTACAAGTGCTCAGACAATTTGAGTATGACTATCCCTACAGCGATCTGGACATTTTCGTGTATTTGTGTTGCGTAAAGTTATCCCGGAGGATACCGGATAACCAGAAACGTTAGGAGTGATTAGTTTGTTGAGATTAAAAATTATTGTGTAACAAATGCTCATTACCCGCTCGGGAATGCTGATCACGCTGTGATAATGATAGAAATTACTCTAAACTGTCGACCCCAAGTTGAAGAGCCATTACTGAATACGACAACGTACTACAATAAGGCTGACTGGGATGCCTTTAGAGATCACATCAGTGACGCCCAATGGGGAAATATCTTTTATCTTCCAGTAGAACAGTGCGCAAATGAGACTACTGAATGGTTGAAGCAGCAATTGAAGCACATGTTCCTACACAGAAGGTCTACAGTAAACCTCACTATCCCCAATTGTTTACTTCTACATGCGCAACTGCCATTGCGAAGAGGCAACATGCATACCCTAAGTTTATCCGGTGTAAGTCCTGTACAAACAGACAAAAGTATATAGAAGCTAGAAATAATTGCAAGAAAGAAGCAATAGCTAAGAGTAAATATTCTGAAACCACCAGGAAAAGTATTGAAGCCTAAAAATGAGGAAATCGTGACTTCTGGAAAATCTACAATAATGTAGTAAATAATGGGCAATCGACAATACCCACACTATCAAACAACCATGAGGTCGTTTGCACAGCAACTGACAAAGCTAACATGCTTGTCCGTCAGTTTGCATCAAACTCTACCTTGGACCCAGCAATCTCCGAACAGAAATCACACTTGATGATCTGGAGATCACACCTTCGCAAGTATATGATATTTTAAAAAACCTAGACACCTCAAAAGCATGTGGAGTTGACCTCATCTCGGCTGTGCTATTAAAAATATTCCGCTGAGGTCGCTTATGTTCTCTCTAAACTCTTTTGCAAATGTTTTAACGAATCTTGCTTTCTTGACTGTTGGAAAACTGCTTCTGTGGCACCAGTTTACAATAACCTTGGCGAAAGAACTCCCCCATTGAATTATCGCCAAATTAGTCTCCTCCATCTTTTCGCCAAAATATTTGAGTCCTTAATCAAGTTCTAGTCCACCACCTTACAGTTGCTAAACTTCTGTCAGACCATCAATATGGATTTAAGTAAGCCCGCTCTAGTGCTGATATTCTAACTGTAATTGCTTAACGTTTATACCAAGCACGCGATAAGACAGGAGAGAGGAGGGCAGTAGCCATTGATATATCTAAAGCTTTTGACAGGGTAGGGCACGATGGTCTTCTCATGAAAACAAAATTCTTTGGTATTACTGGACGAATGCTTAGCATAATTAGATCCTTCTTGAATGAGAGAAGAATCCAGGTTGTCCTCAATGCGTGTACGTCCAAAACATTTGATATTAATGCGGATGTGCCTCAGGGATCTATTCTTGGACCTTTGTTATTTCTGATATTCAGAAATGACTTACCTGATAGCATTTTCTCGTGGATGGGTATATTTACCGACGACACAACGCTCTATAGCAGGCATGTGGGGAAAACTAATGAGCACATATCTAAGGTAATGCGCGAAACCCTAAAGGAACACTTTCAGTCTGTAGTGGAATGGGGTCAAAAATGGATGGTAACGTTCAACGCTGTCAAAACAAAGCTCGTTTCCTTTAATAATTACATGAAAACTTACCAACCATTATTAGCTATGGTTAGAAATACTGTACCTGACATCACTTCGTTCAAGCTTAACGTTCACAGGAAACATGAGTTGGAATAGATACATGGAGATTATTGCTAAGAAAGTGTGCTCGAGATAGATACATCGAGATAGATACATCGAGATTATTGCTGCAAAGAAAGTGGGCTCTCTCTATCGTGCTAGAAAGTTACTTACGCCTGAAAGTATCGTGTTCCTCTACAAAGCCACCATTCCCCCATGTATGGAGTACTACTGTCACATTTGGGCTGGTGCATCTGTTACTAGTCTCTCGCTCCTAGAAGGGCTCAAAAGAGAGTCGCCAACCTAATAAGTCCCAAACTGTCATCTAAACTTCAGCCCCTGTCCCACTGACGAACTGTTGCATCACTCTGCTTGTTTTACAAGTATTTTAATGGTGGATTATGTGACGAACTACAAGCCTTTGTCCCATCGACGAAGATACCCCAATAAACCCGACAAGCAGCGAAGTCCCACCTCGACAAAGTAGAGATCCCTATACGTAAGAAAGCCTTTTACTCTAATACCTTCTTCCTGAGAACTGCAGGACTTCGGAATTTTCTTCCGGTTTTCTGCTTCGCAACTGTACTGACATGCAGAAGTTTAAGTGCAATGTGAACAGACATCTTGCTGCTAAACTCTCTACATAGTACCCCTGCAACTTAGGTCCCTGATAGTATCCCCCTACATAAAAGTGGCAACGTGCCTTGTTTGGGGTGAAAATGTAATGATAATTAAAAAATAACAACACTTTAAAAATAGCTTACCCTGGAACAAATCTGACGTAGTGGTGACTTTAAGCTGACGAGTATCTTAAGAGATCAGTATACTTTTGGGAGTCAGTAAAAGAAGATGGGTTTTCCAAAAAGACCGTGTAAGCCTGTCGAGGCAACAGACTTAGGGATGTGATTTAGAACGGTGGTTGTAATGTCTAGGAGATAGCGCGATTCTGGAATAAAGACCTGTCTGTGTATAGTATCAACGATTCAGGTGTGTCTCTCTCAAAAAAAAAAAAACCATTCAGGTGTGTGTCTCTCTCTCAAGAAAGTTGAAAGTCTTTATTTCAGTTCACTGATCCAAACGGCTGAACTGCCCAACATGGAAACCATTGTAAACAGGTATGATCTCATTTGATGTTCTACACACCAACATATATAATGTGTATCGATTTCAAAGACACAGATAGATAAGCAATCGTTTTATATTCAAGCATAATTTTAATATTTTTCTAAACGTGTTTTCCTCCGCCATTCTATTGATCAGACATATATTTCTCCATATAACTCCTTTTTTTGTAAATTTGTTTTTTTCTCTTTTTGTTACAATTTGGGAAGTTTTGTATGTTGTTTATTCTCGTTTATTTATTATGAATAAGCAGCTTTTCTCTATTCTGTGGCATCTATTTTTACGTTCTTATTACCTACTTATTATCTACAAGTATCAAATGCACAAATGTAGCGAGTAATCAGGCTGTGTCAACGAAATTTATGCATATTAATTCTGTTTATCTAAAATAAGCCTTCTTTTTCATAGGTTTTATATTTTACATTTGGATTTTTATCCATCTCGGATATGTTTTTCTTACATAGCGTACCCCAGTTCTTAATATCCTGGCATAATTTGAAGTTGTTTAGCTTATAGTAGTAGTAGTAGTAGTAATGTATAATAATCCACTATCATATCCTACCAGTAAACGTATACATACTAGTTGTGTAGTATACACAGTATAGTATATACAGTTTTTATTAAATTGGTGTTATCATTAAAAGCAGTAGTAACGTTTTAAGAACTGATATTAGAATAATTGCCAGTATTAATAGTAAAATATTTGGACCGGATTTGCTGTAATACAAACTAATAATTACAGACAATACACGTATTTATTTATTGATATCATTATTATTGCAACTATTAGCAGGTTTAGACGGAATAATACTTTTATTATTGAACATATTAGTAATTATATATTATTTTAATATGAATTCATTATTGAGATGAGTATTATTTATATTAATTTTTATTTATTGCGGATTACGGGTGGCAGTGATGGCTGAGAATGCAATTAGGAGATTCAAAGTTCCTATCCATCACGGTTACTACTTGACCAGAGGAATAGTTGACCGAAACGTTGTGAAACAACTAATAAAGATGAGAATAATAGTCCGCAATATATAAAAATTAATATATTTGTAATTGTAGTGTTATTATTCCAGTATCAGAAGTAGGATCTTATATGGTTTATTGTTTATTGTATAAAGCAATACAGTTCAAGTGTTAAGATTGTATAGTACCATCAAGTGTTATATAATAGCATCAAGTATTAAGTTTATATAATACCATTAAGGAATCATGCGATTCGCAAGTTTGACTTAAGTACACAATAAATAAGATAAAAGAAAATATTAGTCAACATCATTTAAGCAAAAAGTATTTACGGTAGTTCAAATATTTATGTATGAATCTCAAATACTGCATTAGTTTGCCGTCGTTACAATTGTTTGGTGAATCATTCGCATTGTTGCTATGAGACATGTACTCCGTCGGTACAGATAACGAAACTAAGTTGTTTAAATTGCTGAATAAACATCTATGTTTGACGGTCTCAGCAAAATATTGGACATAAATGATGCTGTAAATAAATTAAAATTAGTATTCTTAAATATATGTAGCAAATATCATGGATGATATATTTTATAAAGCACTGCCTTGCTAAGTGTTACATATTGGAAAAGTGAACCCGCTAGAATATAACTGTTAATTGATAATAACTGCAAACGAAAATTAATACTTGTCCGCCTTGCTTAATTTCCGCTTTGAATTATTGTTGGTGTAAATGCTAATAGAAGTGAATATATCTTATCGAACGAAGTGAAAGCGACTGCGAGAAATCGGAAGACCCTTGAAATCACAGCAGTATGAATATGTGGCTTTAGAAATGCGCAGATATAATACACGATCGAGTAAAAATTATAGATTTCTCTGTCTAACGCGATTTGTCAATGATATGGAACGAAGGTCAAAGCGAATAAAGCTCCTCTCTTTCTAACAATCCTGTCTTGAAGCCATACATGTTCAAGGAATGAAAGAAACGTATTTATAGTCGAATCCCCCTGATCGATTGCAAAGGACCGCAAACGATATAGGTACAAGGAAGGCATTCAGCGATTAAGGCAAAATACGATATGTTGATTTCAATTTTTAAAAAAATAATTATAGTAACTGCAATGCTGTGTGTGATACACGGTAAAAATTAAAATTTGTACGAGACTTTAATTTTACAAAAAGAGAGAAATATATTCGTTACTGAAATACCTTAAAAGTATGAATAACCGAATTTTAAGTACTTTTCGTTCATTCTGTAATCTATTCTTTTCTATATTTATGTTAATTATAACCTATTTCTGTGTTACTACTGATTTATTTGAGGGTGTATTATTAATGTGCTTTAGAAAATAACTGTTGTTGTATCGATGTTTATACCTGTCGGTTTCTTAGTCTTTGTTTTCCTCCTCTTTCATCGTTTATTTTTACTCCCATTTTATATTCTTTAACAAAAGTACATAATTATGGAATAAAAGCCGCTTTTATAATAGCTATATTATCACATTTGATATTAAAACATATCATCATCCATAGCCTCATAGAAATAAATATAATGTAACATTTTTGTGGAACTTCGTACACATTCTCATAATAAATGAAACATTAACTAGCAAATGTGTTTTGGATGCAATTGGGTTTAATATGACATTTAGTATCTTTCACATAGTGTCAGTTCCCGTATTTGATTCTAGGTTTTATCTTTGTTGGTGGCCGGTATTAGGGTTCATACAATTTGCATATTACTATAAAAGCCTTGATCTTACATTTTCCATTCTACAATCTCACAAGTTTCAGGTATTTGCTAAAGATTTTGACGTGTATATTTTATGGACAACTGGAACAAGGAAATCTAATATATCGTATTGTATCCCCTTCCTGTTGATGCCTAATCTTTTTGTTTGAATTTGTCCACATGTATCAGATGAGTCTATGCCCTTATATTGCACAAGACTGTTTTAACCGTGGCTTCTGAGCTTTTTCCATTCCAGTCGTTTGCAGTTTCGCGTTGGCTAGTTTCCTAAGAGAGTCGTTTCTGCTGGTAATTATTTCTACATACTTTAGCTGTATCAATTCATAATTTTGTTTACTGGATCGTCTCTTTGTTAGCAAAGTATTATTTATTGTTTTTAGTTGTGTTGTATAGTTTTCTGTGTAGTTTTATATAGGTTTTTATGTAGTTTTAGATATATTTTTCTGATAACGTTGTTTTATGCAGCTGTTAAGTCAGTCCATTTCATGTTCAGTTATAAATTCCATTACTCTCTCAACATGTTTTCCTCTGCCATGTTATCGGTGAGACGTATAAGTCTTCCATATAACTTAATTACTTGTAAATTTCATTTTTTTTTGTTTCCGATTTCTATGTTTTCTATATTGTTAACGTTGTTTTATTTAATATGAGTAATTAGCTTTTCTTTACACTGTGTTATAAATTGTTATACTCTTATCCTATTGCCAACGCACAAATGTTAAATACACAAATTTAGTCAGTATCCAGCCTTGATTATAGAGTTTTGTGTATAATAGGTCTGTATATCGAATACAGGTAATAACAACAGCACATCGTTTTAATAAATGTACTGTAAAATAGGCATTTATTCGTTGATTTACATTATATCATACAGTATCGAGTTTTATCCATCTCGATTGCAATTTCTTGTCATAACGTACATCAATTTTTTATCGACCGATATTATTTGACGTTTAAGAGCTTATAGTAGTAGTAGTAGTAGTAATATTAATAGTGGTAGTAGTAATATAATCTCTACTATCATATATTGGTAAACATATGCATAATAGTTTTGTGGTATATAAGTATTCTCGTAGTATGCAATTTTTTACAATTAAATTATTGTTGTTATTATTAGTAGTAACATTCTAAGAACTGCTAATAGAATCAATGCTAGCATTAACGATAACATATTCGAACCATATTTGCTGCAATGCGGATTAATAGTTGTAGACCATACATATGTCCATTAATTTATACAATTATTTTTAATACTATTGGCAGTAGTAATTGTAGAAATACTATTATTATTAATCATACTGGTATTCGTAGTCGTTATTATAGTGTTCCAGTATTGAAGAAAAAGAAGATCTCATGCGGTTTTCTCTTTATGGCCTACTGGAAAGCAACTAAGAAATGCGTGTTTTTATTGCATAGATAAAATGATGTCATTAATTAATCTAGCGATTCCAAATTTCGATTAACAGTAACGGAAAAAAGTAAAGAAAACACAAATCAACATCATTCAAGCAAAATGTACTTCGCAGTCTTGTAAATATGTTTATGAATCTCAAATTGTGAATGTTTACAGAGTTATTATTGCAATTATTGCAATTGTTCCGAAATTATTACCACTGTTTTCATAAGACATGCTCCCCGTTGATACATATAACAAATCTTTATATTTTAATTAACTTAATAATACTAAATGGTTGATCATCTTAGCAACATATTTGGCAGAAATGATGCTGTAAATAAATCAAACTTAGTATTCTTTGTTATATGAAGACGGTATATTTTTATTAGCACTGTCTTGTTTAGTGTGTATATGGGGAGAGTAGACTCATTCATATATAACAGTAAATAGAAAATAACTGAAAACGAAAATTTATCCGTGTTCGACTTGCTTACCATGCGGTTGTAATTTCTGGACGTGTAAATATTGACAGAAATAAATCTGACATCGTACCGAACGAAGAAAAAGTGACCGCGAGAAATCGGAAGTCCTTTGAAACGCAGTAGTATAAATATTTTTTAGAAAAATGTGCAAATATAATATACGAATAGGTCAAAAATCATAAATATCTGTCTAGCCAATTTTTTCAATGATGTGGACCGAAGATTGAATCGAAGAAAAGTCTTCTGTCACTAATGGGCCGGGTTTGAATTTAAGGTATGGGATTAAAGGTACGTGTTTAAGATATGAATAGACGTATTTAAAGTTAAATCTCCTCATCGATTGCAAAGTAACAGAAACGATATGCACATAAGAAATGCATACGGATAATACGGTGCGTGGATTTTAATATTTTTTAGTAATTACAGTGACTTCATTGTTGTATGTGATACACGGTGGAAATTAAAATTTGTATGCCACTTTTATTTTACGAAAAAGAGAAAAATGTATCCGTAATCGAAATAAATTACAAATGTGAATAACCGGATTTTAGGTGCGTTTCGATAATTTTGTAACCTGTACATTGCTATATTACTGTTGATAATGAATTGTTTGCTTGATTATTGATTAATTTGACTGTGCATTTTAAATATGCCCGCTTTTAAAGAAATACCAGCATTTTAGAAAGTAACCGACTAAGATAGTGTCAATGTTTTTTTTTCCTCTCAGCTTCTTTGACCGTTTCTTTTGTTTCCTCTTTTATCTGTTTCTTCTTCCTATTCTCATGTTCTTAAAGACATGCACATTATTGCGGAACAAACACCGTTCTTATTATAGTTAAATATATCATCATTTATAGCTTCATATAGATAAATACAAATATAATGCCACATTGTTGTTTAAAGTCATATTATTTATTATATCAAATCTAGCATTCATTTGCGAATCTTTCCTTGCAAGCATATGGATTTAACATTAATGTATGTTGTGTCAACATTCCGTATAACCTGAATGGATGGTAACTTCTTACCACTTTGTGAAGGGTAACATACGAATAAACACATACTTTTTTCCACAATATATTAAACTGTATTTGTGTAAATAAATTTTCTCATAAAATTCCATGACGCACGATTGTCAACAAGAAATTCGGACTTAATCGGAAACACCATAATCCTGACCTATGTTGCAGGCAACGGCAGGCTCGGGTAAATATTTTAAACAACGACATATATTCGTGACAAAAAGAACTCGAGAAAATATATTAAAAAGACAACCTCCGTAGCCTATCCATTAAAAACTACATATATTTTGGAAGTGTTCACCAAATGTTAGAATTTATTCAACAAAATTGTTTTTTTTTCTTATTTTAAAGTTCATAAATTGATTCACTGAATGCTGGGAAGTCATTATTATTTCTACTAACCCGTGTGGCAGGCAATATAATTTATATAATGATCGCCCATATAATGGAAAGGGCTTAAAATTGCGGTCGCATGGGACACAAAAGTGCATATTGCAGAGTTTAAATTTAAAATAATACACATTTACATGAGAGTCACCACTTATCAAGGCCGGGAGGCCAATTGAGGATAAAAGTCATTGCGTGTGCAGTAATCAATGGGATAACATCGTAGTAATCGTTAGTAATGGAGATTTGATAAATTGGATTACTTAAGGGGGCAATTTATCAAGAATTTGTTTATGTTGGACTTGAATACATCCAAGTTGTAGTCAGATGGGAAACAGGCTAACGGAAGAGAGTTCCACTGGTGTGTAGTTCTAAGAAATAAACTTTGTTCATGGAATCTACGTTTTGATTTATGCACAGATAAAGGGTGGGGAAAATTATTGATAGTGGTTTATTTGCTAGACGGGTGTTTTTCGTGAAAGATTGACAAGGAGGGACCAGAGATTGAAGCTCAGACGAGCACTTGCCATGAAAATAATGATAAAACAAAGACAGACTCGCAAAGACCCTTCTGTGGGAGAGAGGTTGCAGGGAAGAGAAAAGAACATCTCCCACTAAGCTACGAAGTCTATTTTGTATTCTTTTAAGGCAGGATAAACTGTTTTTAGCATCTCCTGCCCAAATGTGGCAGCAGTACTCCATCCTTGGACGAAATTGGTTTTTATATAGGTATAGAATTGCATCAGCAGTGATATATCTACTTGAGCGGTAGAAGGATACTACCAATTACCCCAAAGAACGGTATATATAATACAAAGCTAAATATTAATATCTGTTCACGTCTTTCACTAAGGAAAATGAACACGAAGACAAAAAATGCATGAACTATTATGATAACGGAAAATAGATGCAACCTAATAAAATTTGATGACGAAATAATCATTAAACTCAAATTTAAAAGTAGAAATCTTAAATTAAGACTATGTATAATGAACAAGTAAAGCACTTCTTTAGTATTAGTAAAGTTAACATTTTAGTCATCGAACATACCCACAAACTGTGTTCCTTAAAATATTGAAACTTTAAAATGCTAAAAAATGACTTAAGTATCAGGTTGACAAGAAAGTTCCTGCGCTTTTAAACTTTTAAATTCAGATGAACATATCTCAGCAAAAGAAAAAAAAATATTGATCGAAATAAGCACCATCAGAATCAACCCACCTTTAGCCAACGCAAAATAAATGTGCTTATGCCAATAACGTAAAAAAAACTTCTTGCGTTGTGATGCAAATTAAGTCACTGAAGGCATTTTTGATATCGCTTAGATATTTGAAGGATTCTTCACGCAGAAAGTGGTCAAAATGATTGAGGAAGTTGTAGAGGCAGTGTGTTGTAGTCCTATTCGTTCAATTTCCCCCAGGGTCAGTTTGGTAACTGCGTTTGGCCACTGCGTGCAGGGGTTTGGGCTTTTATGTTGACAAATATCGGGTGTTGTTGTCGAAAGTTTCTGATGCATTTCATCTATTTGTTGATAGTACCTCTCAGCAGTAATTGGTTCGCCTGTGTACAAAAAAAACTGTACAACCATGGTTTCGGGAAGTGTCGGTCAACTTCTTCGGAGTCTTACCACTGAGCTGAGCGTCGCCGGTTGTCGTAAAGAAACTACTTTTAACTATATGTCACAGCTCCATCAGATAACAGGCTGTTCTTCTTGGATAAAAATGGTAAGATTACACTTCATGACGAGTTTCATTTGGTTGTTGTTCAATTCGTACGGCACCACTTATCAGTTTTTTTTTGTCTTTACAATCTCTCAAATATTGTTGCAAATCATCGTGTAGGTTACGTCTCATTCAAATACACGTTCTGAGACAGTTTCAAAATGTTTTTAAAAATGACTTCAGTGCTATTAACTGGAATTAAAATTCAGTGTCCAAGCCTTAGTCGTGATTTTACACTTAAGTCTTCGTCGGTAGCATCTGATCTACCCCCAAATTGATGAAAAAGGATAAAGGATTAAGCGACTTCAAATTAATATATACACACACAAACACACATACACACACACACACACACACACACATATATATATATATATATATATATATATATATATATATATATATATATATATATAGGGTGACCCAAAAGAAACGGGCCAAAACTCGAATTAGGCCCCGTCTCTTAGTGTTTTGTCCGAATGAAATGAAACTTTGGTCATAACTAGTTTATTATATTCAAAACATCACATCAAAACAATAGCGTCTTGTGCCTTTTTTTCTCCGTTCTACAGCATCTAGATAGCCTCCATTTAGCTTTTGTTTTTGTTGGGTCACCATATATATATATATATATATATATATATATATATATATATATATATATATAGAGAGAGAGAGAGAGAGAGAGAGAGAGATAGATAGATAGATAGATAGATAGATAGATAGATAGATAGATAGTGTTATTATCTTTTGATATTTATTTATATTGTTATCTTATTTTTAAATCATAAATATTCTTTGGATTTGTTCAACCAAAGTTTTTGTTTTGTAGATTACATTTTTCATGTTAAATTGCAGGTATAGAGAAGCAATATTTTACAATTACAAAATCATTAATCTGAATTAGACTTTTTTTTCTTCTTTAAGTAGATAATTTTTAATAATGAATTATTTGATTTTTTTCAAATATTTAACATATTGAGATTTTACCAAACACTAGCAAGGGTATCCGGTGAGTAAGGAAGCCCCCCCAAAAGTAGGCAGCCTGGGTGGAGAGAGGTGTTACAACAAAAAAAGAAAAAAAAAGTGGTAGTAGGTAAACAGGCTCGAACCCGTAACTCAAAGGAGGGAAAAAAGTAAGACCTTAGCCGATGTTTCCCTCACGCAACCGAAAGTCAAGAGCGTTGAAATTAAGCATAGTCAATCGAACGATGACTATGACTTACTAAAATTGACCCCTCCTTATACAAAACTGCCCAGTTGAGTGTAACATTAGTTGATGATTTAATGGGATGATTATTTTTGATGATACGTTTGGTTTGCTTTCATTTATAAACTTGGGCCAGTCGTTTGGTCTCAATTGTAACAATTTGTTTATTAGTATTTCGTATTTGGAATCTTGGTTAGTGATGTTGGATGATATACAACTTGAGGTGATTGAGAGTACATCTTTTTCTTAATGTATCCATCTACTATTTTCCTGGCTTCGAGGAAGGATATGTCTTTGGTATGTTTTATTGACACTACTTCCTTTTCTTTCTTCTAGATTCTGCATGCTCTAGCATAAGCAGGATAGTTTTCTCCAAAATGTGCACATTTGCAATCATTGACAGAGTGGTCTGGATCTCTCTGGCCACATCTGCCGCACATTGCTCGTCCCCAACATGCATCCTCATGGTGCCCAACCTCTGGCATTTAAACCAACGAAGTGGGTTTGGTATAAAGGGTTCAACCTTTTTAACGTTGAACCCAATTTTGATTTCTTTTGGGATAGTGGGTCTATCGAACTGCATAATGTAAGTTTCGAATGCATAGTCTGATTCTCTTTTTTTATTGTAATTCTTTTAACGTTTATTGCTCCCTGGTTTTTAAGTTCTGTTGTTGTCTCTTCAGTAGTTAACATTGATAGGTCTTTCGATTTTACTAAACCTTTGGATATATTAAGATTCTTGTGTGGATAAGTTTTGATTTTTATGTTGTGGAAAGTTTTCATTCATAGGAGAAAGTGGCATGTTTTTCTTTTTCCACTTCCACGAGTAGGGTTTTATTTTTTAAAGTTTTTACATTTTTCGTGTAATTGATGCCGATACAATGTTATGTATAATAAACAGTGATAAGTCAGTTATTTTGGTTTCCTCGGTGGATTCCAATGCAATAAATTTTGAGGATGTTTGATATAGTTCATTATCTGAATTATCCGAGTCGACGTGTTGGCTCTTGGAGTTTTTATACTTGGACATATATATATATATATATATATATATATATATATATATATATATTAAATTCATTGTTTATGCTCCCCACCCACCCATTCCCCTTCTCAGGCCAGGGCTACATAAACAGTATACATGTTCCAAATGGGAGCCATGAGCACCCATAATTCTTTTCGTTATACTTCCAGTTAGTCTCCCAGTAGTCGTAGGTTCTTATATTTATATTAATGAAATCACAAACTCCAAATTACATGTATATAGATAGATAAAGCACCGAGCAACACAAGTTTTATGTAAACAACGTAATTACGCTTATGTATTAAAAATTAGAGTGAGATGAATTTTTTTCGTTGAAAATTAAATTAGATTGGTCAGATTATCGACAGAGGTGGTTCTAACGCTACCTAGAACAAGTCAGAACAAAAAATTGTCATAACTGTAAAGCGACCAACAATACAATGTGTTTTTTTGTTAGAATATGTTTTTTTTTAATATTCGCAACTTACAAACTCTTCTGAATGAGTTATCTTAAAAGTAAAACAATTGAATGTTGAAGCATTCAAGAATACTATCATCACATCAGAATTATTTTCAAATTAGAGATCTTAAATGAATTGTGTCTCCTGATTCGGGATTGTACATGGTTGGCCCCGTCATATTATTCATAATAGAACACTAATCGCCAAAATATATTGCCCACGCACTTTGTATATTATGACTAATAAATGCGACTAGCTAATCGAGAATAACGTATTACTTTTGCAATAACCAAATTGCATCGATTTATATATAGGGACCAGTTTGTGTCGAAAACTTTCTGTGTCAAACATGAACAGCTGATGATGTAAACATGTTGCAGAGATAAGTGTCATTCTGGTAAATTTTAATTATAACATAGAATATATTACATGATCAAAAACGAATCATGATTTTAGATTAAACTGGAGAACAATTATTTTCTTTTTTGAATGTTGCCTAGCTTTCTGCAAATAATTTTTGATAATTTTTGCACGACTGAATCAGGATTTTGTGTAAAGTTGATGAAAAAATTACGTATTGTGACCAAATCGATTGCATTTCTGTGGCTTTAATAATTAAATCGTATGTCAGTGAATATTCAAATATTTCGCAAGTCAACACATGTTTACACAGAAATAAAATACATTCAGTATGTGGAAGAACACCGGAAATGGCAAAAGGACAACTTAAATATTTGCTGTCTCTTAAAAACATCTCCACTGCTTGTGTGAAAATATTATATTGAATCATACTTTTATTTAAGATTCTTAATGGGTTCCTATATGTGCCATTGGCTTCTCGATTTTTATATAAAATGGTTAAATGAGAACAATATGGAGTTTTTTTTTTATGTTTGCGTTGAGGTTCTTAAAATACACAAGTTCTGTGTGGCAGGTATTCTGTTCCATTTTATGAAATAACTTGATTAATCCTGTGCCAGAAAGCAGTTATTCGTAAATTTACAACTTATTAATAGGTTATTATACATGATAGTGTAATAACGCAAGGTCTGTCAAGTTTATTCCTGCTCCAGCATGTTGGAACTTGGTCAAATGCAACTGATTGAAAAGGAAAGATAACGTTGGCTAATTGGTTCGAGCTTAAACGCTGTGTGAGGATGTGTTTTCATAGAAACAAACACGAATTCAATTAGTCTTATTAGTAATGGCGCATATCCAAGATCGATATGTTAAACTCGATAAATCTGCCCGGAAAGCGACAATTTGAAAAATATGAATGCTTACTTGTAAGATAGATGTGTTTGAAATCAAGATTAATGAATATTAAACATCTCATGAATCCAACGTTATTTAAATTATTTTAAACAAAATGTATCAATATAAATGCCCAATTACATGCGTATCTGAACAACTGTCGGCGTGTAACAATAGTGTTAATAATATAATTATCTGTACGAGGCGAACATGTATTAGCCAACCCTATCGATAATCTGCATTACTGAGAGTGTTACTTCCTAGCAACCTAGTACATTCTCGAGTGTTATCTAAACGTCACATTCTTAGTCTGCCTCTCTGTCCCTTTCTCCGTACAACAGGATAAGTTTCGCGAGAAAGAATAGTTTTGTGACATAAATTACCATAATTTTTCGTCTACTTCGTAGTGGCCATAACATCTTCAAATTTCCTGGTTGCATTTGTAAGTCTGTAGTAACTATACCTTAACATTTATGTTACCTTTGCATAAGACCATGTAGCTAAGAATAACAAAACAATTCGAAACAATTGTATGCCACTTTTGTCATAGTTTTGCGTGACACTTGAATAAAAGAAACGGCATATGCTGGATGCGAAAGATAATTACCGGTGTAAGGATTTCTCGCGGATGAATAATAAAAGCCACACAAAGCTTTAACGAGACAAATATATGCAGTTACGTCGGAATGCATGTCTAAAGCAGGAAACGATCCTAAAATATCTGCACGCTGTATATATGTAATATAGATAAATGGAGCCTACGTAAATAAAGGCAAGGGGTTTTATCGGAGGAAGCGTCCGACATTATACACGAGATCTCAATGGAAGACGGATGTTGGGAGAATAAAGATGATGTTGCACAGTGATTGAAACTTACAGTAGATAGACATCTTATAATTCGGATTAATGAACGCTAAAATGTTACTGCGTTTGAACACTTACTAGTAATTACTCATTTGAACACTACTTACAAGTAAAAAAATAATACTATTTACATTAATATGTATTATTATTATGATTATTATTATTAATTACTAAAATTAACATATTGTATTCCATACAATATTCTATATAGTATACAGAAAAACAGACCTCTGCAATTTTGTTGCATTCCTCGCACCTTTAATAAGCGTCCCAAAACACTTCATGGTATACAAACAGCCGTATAATATTAATAATTCGAATAAACGTTTACTATCGCTGATATTTGAGTAGAGATAGACCTCACCAATATTATTGGTCCCTTTTGCAGTGTTGCTGTTGGTCTATATCTGCGGCTTTTAATCCTTATTGTAAACAAGATTTCTCTATATCTGATGTGACTGGTTTCTGAGTTTTAAGTAAAAAATATCATTATTCCAAGTTTTTATACTTATGCAACTTAGTACATAATTTCTAGAAATGTATAGTAAGCTACTATAAACGCATGCTAATTATCACAATAATTTAAGCATGATAGTTCATATATTGTGTAATTGTAGGTAGAAAGAGAACTATTGTTATTTCCAAGTGGTGGAATTTTCGCTAATCACGAGTCGGTAAAATGTGTCTTAGCGATAGGATAAATATATAACAAAATTAGGGCGAAATATACCCTTTTGAGCAAGTGAATGTTTTTTATTTAGTTTAATTTATAATGATCATTTTTAGGAAGCTGGATATCTTCTACATGTAAATTATGACCATGCGTTTAGTTTTGTCTAATTATGATTACAGTAAAAAAAAAGGACTTTATCAACTATTACTGAAAATAAATCAAAATTAGTAGTTTATACAGGTATTGTAGATACATAAAACTTGCATTGACAAAACAACATCTTACATTTAAAAAATCAACTTTAGTAAGGGTATGCTAACGTCATTAATTTTAGTAAAATTTATGTTAGTTCATTAAGATAAATTTTGATGAATGTTAATGGAAGAACGAATTAAGATTATATGATTGAAGTGCACACACTTATATAGCTTCAGTATATATATATATATATATATATATATATATATATATATATATATATATATATATATTTAGAAAATAATATTCCCATTAGTTGAATATATGAAAAATGGACAACGTAAGTATATGTTCATTAAAGCTCTATCTTCATTAAAAGACTTCCTCAGGATGATTAAAATGAGAAAATAAAACAGAAGTACAACATTTGAACAAATACTTGTGAAAAAGGTGTATTTGTTCTATTTCAGAACAAAAATAGTCGTTGACATTTCGAAATATTTATAGCCTTGTGGAGTGAGTGTGAGTTTTATGTCATATAAAAAAATGACACCGTCATTTCATTTCAATTGCATATCGGCATTTGAATCATAATGGCTATATTTATTCTTAAAAGATATAAATTCCATCATAGTTTTTCTCATCTAAACGCTTATATGACATTACAAATCCTACTCATTCTACAATGCCACAAATATTTTGAAATATCAACGACTTTTTTAGTCCTGGAAGAGAAGAAATACAACCTTTTCACAAGTATATTTTAAAATATTGTACTGGTATTTTATGTTCTCAGATTTAATATGCTTGAAAAAAAAACGAAACGTTGATTTTTATCCCTCTACACACACATACACATACGAACACACACACACACACACACACACACACACACACACATATATATATATATATATATATATATATATGGGTGTTGTGTGTGTATAACAATAGTTCATGGGTATTTTCTAAATATAGAATAATAAAACATATGTGTCTGTTTCAACGTATCCAGAAAGACTAATCAAATATGAAATCATAGAATACTGATTACATATTGCTAATATTAGAGTGCATTACGTATTATTTGCATTTCCCTGTTTAGTTTGATGTATTTATATAAAATACTAGCTGAGGAAGCCCGGTTTGCCTGGTATTATTGTGCTGCTGTAAAAAAAACTGTTTGCATCGGCATCATTTTAATCACACTTTATATATATATATATATATATATATATATATATATATATATATATATAACTTAGATAATTTACCACGCTGCTTTCAATATATATATATATATATATATATATATATATATATATATATATATATATTGAAAGAAGTGGTAAATTATCCAAACTGTATTTTGAGTAACCCACATCACAATGTAATGATCTGAATTAGGAATTTTCCTGGAGCAATTTTCCACAAAAACGCTCTACTTTCGGTCGTTTTCACCATACAATGAACCACATAGTTATAAGTTACGTTGGGCTTTACACAAAATACAGTTTGGATCATTTTACCATTTTTTAGACGCCAAGTTACTTTACAAAACTGTGCAATGAATTTTAGCTGAACGACACAGAACAGAATACGGTAAGAAAACCATAAACTCTAAGAAATACTGCATCGGAAATAATGTAATAATAGCATAAATATATATAAAAAATATAACATTGCAAAATGACAGGTTATTTATATAAATGTACGCTAAGATAATACCATGCCAGTACGGATGCGATCGACTGAGCGCTGAACTATAGGAAAATACTATTTTAAAAAAATAATTATCTTATGTTTCCTTTTGTTGAATGTGAAATCGAACTAAAGTAAACGTGATTTCTCTTCACCTTTTATAAGAGTGCATTATCTATTATCTCGAAAGAGGGTACAACATGATCGTTGTGCATTTACCCCAGACGTTGATAGAACGGAAGAGGGGCACATATGTTTTTTAACGATTTTGGAGAGAAACTTTGATAGAAAATATATTTGAAAACAACATAAAACAGAGTAATATACGAATATGTTTCTGTTTCGATAATATCTATTAGCCGTTATTTTCGCCAGATGTCAATAATACCGGAATAAAACGAGAATATGTCACATACTACTGTTTAGCACAGAATTATTTTCCAAAGAAATGAAGGGCATTGACGATCACTTCCAAGCAAAAAGCGTCATGTAATTTTATTGCGATAACTCAAACTATTTGAATTTAACTACTTTAAAATGCATGTTATTTTTAAAAAACAGATTATGTCATCAAGTCCAATAAAACACTACAATAATAACGAATACAATCATGAAAAATAAAATACTACTATAATAATAAATGCACTGATAAGTCGTAGCATTTGTTTAATTTGGAGAGTATTTGATTGAAGATTAGATGAGGAGATAGGATATTTATTGACTTTAAAAAAACTTAATTACTACAATTTTGGAAAAAAAAACTACTATAAGGCACGTGTTTTCATGTGTTAAAGCGAATATTTAGCTGTAAATTACTATGAGTTTTTTTTTCCGGAAGAAGAAAAATACAGTTCTTTTCAATTGTATTTACTCTGGCGGCATTTTATAATTTTAAAGAAATAATATTGTTAATACGCAGAAAATAGAAAAAATGAGATTACATCATGTCCATCAACTAGCTTATGTAAACCCAACTCCTGTACTCGGACTATCTTTTCTCTTTAAATTATAAGATAGCATTGGTACTATTTAGATACACGAGTAAAGCCGATATCGATACAATCACCTATTCAATCCAGTTCTCTTTATTTAAATAATTTAGCTGCTTCTGGAATGTCATTATATTTTATTATAGAAAAACTTTTGATATTTTTCTTTCATCTGATTTAAATAAAATAAGAGCTATTTTATTCTATGAACGATATTTAGCAAAGATCTGTGACGAGTAATCAATGGCTGTTATTGTTTGCCTATAAACACTTATAGTGACACACCTGATATTACTGTAACTTTTAGATTGGACGGTGTAATAACTGAATGTGTATGCATTACTACCTACTCCCGTCGATACAGATTTATTTTGAATCACATATGTTACGAGGAATGGAAATTCAAAGAAAAACATGTTATTTAACTTCCTCACGTTTACAAAATTGACTTACTAATACAACTGCTTATTATCTATAAACACAAATGTTTATTTTTTCATGAATATAGATGTTTCTTATCCATAAACATAAATGTTTAGAATACTTTGTTTATTAATTTATTAGTCAATTTATTACGATTTGGAAATACCCAATACAATTTATGAATACCAAACTGCTTTAAAAAGGTTAAGTTTACTAATTTGCTCTAAAAACAATTTGACAACCCTGGATAAAAATATAAAAGTAATTTCTTTTTGATGCCGGCTCATTTTCGAATTACATAATCGAATTTCGATAATTTAATATGAACATTGTTGTCGCGTGGGAGAAAGGGACAGGTAGTAATTTTGAGGTGCAGCTAATTTACAGGAGACAGTCGTCATCAAATTGTTACATAAGAAAAAATACATTCAAAAGAAATTGGGCAATAAAAGAAAGATACTGTCTGCCAAGAAGTGCTGGATTGAAAAAGTAAATGAAAAGATTGCATGTTACGGTGGAATTTTATTATTTTTATATTGAACAATACTACTTTTTTAGTATTTATAAGCACTTATTAATTCATGTTTTTAGAGCTAGAAATGATGATAAACTCATACATATCGGTTTTTCTGCTAAAAAAAAAACTATTGTTGTACTATCTGGACATATATCAGCATTATGCATATATACGTGTGCATTAAATATATGTTTTGTCATGTGGATTTTTCACGGTCTCTTTTAGTATTTAGACATAATCTGTCAGTTTGATTAATATTACATTAATTCATTACGGCTTAAACAACGTAAGCGATTTTGAATTGTGTTTGTTTAAATGTTTTTTTTATGACCGTATTTTAAAGCTTTGTTAAGAAGAATCGTTTTTATTTACTGTATATAAACGATAGAATACGATTGTATACCATTTCTTGTAATTTTTTGTTTCTGTTGTTTTGTATTGTATTATGCAGGTGGGGCGAATGGAATAGCCTTGGCTTGTGGGTATGCATAAGGAATATTGGGTTTATTAAAAAAGAAAAGACAAAGAAAAATATTATAGCGGTATACCGAGAAAGGCAACAGAAAAAAAGAAAGACTATATGGTTTTTAGATGCAGACGTCAGCAATGAATTAATGTTAAAAATAGAATGCTTTTGCAACTCTCGGCAAAATTTGTTTAATGTTTTTGGAGTGTTTTGCATTGCTTCATTTTTTCCCCATTATTTCGGGAAGCGAAATCTGAGTTTCTGTGATCTGAGGGATCTGAGTTTCGTCAGGCTGAGAGCCAGTAGAGCTAGCTTCTGTTACCGAGCAGAACATTTACTGCCCCACAAAATGAACAAAGTAGAATAATTCCTGTTAACGTGACCTTCACGGCAGAATTTACTGAAGGATCGTATGTTTGGGGGCGGGTGAAGGATCCCTAAACAGATTGGCGGGGATAGTGATCGCAGTTTAATTTAATAACAGTGCAATGAGGCAGGAGGAGCTGCAAAAAAATGGGCTAACGTTTTAACCAATTACGTTCGCATAGAGGTAGTGGTAGTATCCAGTAGTATAGTTAGGGATTTTACAGTTGTATTAAAAGGAAGTTTTCGTTGCTGCTGAGATGTCGAAGCAACACATGGTACCCCATTACTAGTTAAGGGTCCGCTATGCACCGGAGGGATAGTACAAATTGTTTAGGTTATTTAACATGTGGATTTTTTCCTTTCCATGACTCAGGTCAGATGGTCGTGGTGAAGTCAAAGGGGATCTGTATATTAAATGGTATCTTGGAAAAAAGTGGCCGACCACCATATAGGATGTAGCTAGAGGGGGTTTCTGCTTTGTTCCCAAGAATTAGTTCTGTGATTAAATGTCAATATTGATAGAGGGAGTAAGGCATGGGATGTTGAAGTTTTATGGTGCCACCTGCGGGAAGAATAGCTTGTCTGTAAAGTCAGAGACGATGTTTCGTACGTGTTCATGAAGTAAAGGGCCACGATATGTGATATTTTAGTTACTTGCCGATGATTTAATCAACCACGAGTAGTGTCGACGGGAGCGGAAGGACGCTTCTAGCATTGAAGTTTGCTTTTACTAAGAGACCATGAGGTCATAGGTGACTGAGTCTTAGTTTCGACGTGGCGCAAGGATCAGCACCGCATGCCATTAATTGTGGATTTTATTTCGCATCGGATTATGGTATGACAGCTTTCTTTGTCAGCGAGGTGAACATATTTATTTCTTCCTTATTCAAAGGGGACGAGTAGAAAATATATGTGTTTGCCATACATTTTGATAAGAAAGGGGTGTGCAATGTTAGATAATAGCCGGGTAGAAGCAGTTAATTATCTGTGTATCTATCCATTTTTCTGTTTATCTCACTATCTATGATATATCTATCTATTTTTTCTGTCTATGTAATAATCTATCTATTTACTGATGAGTGAACTACAGAGATTTGGATCGTCATGTTTTGACAACATATCAAATTCTGTGACCCGGTGGGTTTGCACCGGAAGTATGCTAGCAGGGACGGACGTGACATCTCACGTGTCATGTGTTCCGGTTTGCGCTAGCGTAGATTTATCTGGGCCCCAGACGCCGAGAAAGACAGATAGGCTTAAACGAATCTCCCCGTAAAAGAAAAGAACCGTCCCAGAATAGGAAATAGAACATCTCAGAAACCGATAGTCCATTGATCACCCCCTTCTGCTATGACGAATACATGGGAGAGAAAATATATAAAATCTTACCACGTTATAGTCTATATATTGTGAAGCATCTTCCTTAAAATAGGTCTGGTTTCCCAAGATGGTTAAAGAAGCTCCTAGAAGCAGTCAGCAACAGCAGAAACAGTTATATCGTCTTTGTTACATGTATGATATATGTTGACATCACACCAGATGAGTCACGGCCGTAAAGATAGACATTTAGGACACGAGGACAGCAGTCCGTTATATACCACAAACACAACAGAATAAATTGTTAAATTAGAACACAACAATACCTCGATAGTGAGAACAACAAAATGTATTTCAATTTTGTATCAATACAAAACTAGAGCTGCCCAAACGGTATTTGGGCTACTGTTAATTGTATACGCATCATGATTGTTTCTATTGATAAAAAGGGTTTAAAAAATCGGAAACAAAAATACACTGCAGCTTAAGAAAAAGCAGTAAAAATTGCTAGAATTAAAATATCAAGAAAAATATAAAAATATCAAATAAAACGATAAGCTTGAATATTTACTCAGATTTAAAAACGCCAAAAATAAAGCTTTAGACATGGAGAAAAATAGACTGTTTACAATGAGTAAAACAGAGAAAAGGTAAAAAGGCGTTACTTCTGAAAATATTGATTTTGTAGGCGAACTTATTCTAAATGTTAAATTTAGAGAGGAAATGTAAGCAATATTTTGATAAATGCTGGATTGGCAAATTCAATTATGTAATTTGCCGAAAAAGACTTTTTCTGATAATTATCCCATTCATGGCATGAAACCTCTTGATCTAAGGAGATAAAAATACTGCTCTCAGGTAAAAACAAAAGAGAATACTAACTTTCAACAATAAGTGTTTGATGGGATAGATTATACCGACGAAAACAATAATTAGGTCTACTTATCAGAAACAACACTCATAGAACATAAAGACTAATATAACAAAATACGGGAAACGAAATTACGGGACTTCCGAAAATAAACCAAATATCCACTTGCTATTTTCGTTAAAAAATTGAAATTGAAATACTGAAAAAATCGTAATTTTTAATGCTGAAAATGAAAAAACTAAAAAAGTATTAAACTAAACTTTCTTGAACTATTCTCGATAGAATGTGTACAGGTATGCATATCTGCCAAGTTTGAATTGAATCGAAAATGTTTGGAATAAGACACTAATGTTTTATCTGCATCATTACATTAGATAAGCTAAGAAACTTTGCAGATTCAAGAGGGATGCATTTCAAATGTAGTTTATAAGGAATAGGCTTCCCTTGCGATATACGTTAAAAAGAGAAATAGATTGCTTCCGTGTTAAATTGAACAACAAAATAAGATTGAAAAATCCATTTAAAGAGTAGCATCACACTTTTCGAAATTCTGACGAAATTATTGCAAAGCTAAAAAGCGGAAAGTTTTATTTTAATTGATTTGTAAGTGCATATATTCAAATTCGAGTCGGGAAAGAATGCTCAAACTTGTCATGTAAAATAACAAGATGGAATTGTATAGCTTACATTACTGCGGTTTCGAGTTGAATTCTCACCAGCCACTTTCGAAATGGTTGTGGACACCATGCTGAACGAATGATAATTACCGACGACATAATTAGACGACATTGTAATTTACATTATAGATAATAAGTAACATAAATTATACACGGAGAAAGAGTTTGCGTGTGGACATTATGCTGTAAAATGATGAGTAAAACTGTACAATGATAAGTAAATACTGTAAAATGATGAGTAAAATGTTAAAATGATGAGTAAAACTGTAAAATGATGAGTAAAATTGTAAAATGATAAGTAAAACGGTAGAATGATGAGTAAAACTGTAAAATGATGAGTAAAACTGAAAAATGATGAGTAAAGCTGTAAAATGATGAGTAAAAGTCTAAAATGATGAGTAAAACTGTAAAATGATGAGTAAAACTGTAAAATGATGAGTAAAACTGTAAAATGATGAGTAAAACTGTAAAATGATGAGTAAAATTGTAAAATGATAAGCAAAACTGTAAAATGATGAGTAAAACTGTAAAATGATAAGCAAAATTGTAAAATGATAAGCAAAACTGTAAAATGATGAGTAAAGCTGTAAAATGATGAGTAAAATTTTAAAATGATGAGTAAAATTGTAAAATGATAAGCAAAACTGTAAAATGATGAGTAAAACTGTAAAATGATTAGTAAATACTGTAAAATGATGAGTAAAACTGTAAAATGATAATCAAAACTGTAAAATGATGAGTAAAACTGTAAAATGATGAGTAAAACTGCAAAATGATGAGTAAAGCTGTAAAATGATGAGTAAAAGTCTTAAATGATGAGTAAAACTGTAAAATGATGAGTAAAACTGTAAAATGATAAGCAAAACTGTAAAATGATGAGTAAAACTGTAAAATGATGAGTAAAACTGTAAAATGATGAGTAAAACTGTAAAATTATGAGTAAAACTGTAAAATGATGAGTAAAACTGTAAAATGATAAGTAAAACTGTAAAATGATAAGCAAAACTGTAACATGATGAGTAAAACTGTAAAATGATAATCAAAACTGTAAAATGATGAGTAAAACTGTAAAATGATGAGTAAAACTGAAAAATGATGAGTAAAGCTGTAAAATGATGAGTAAAAGTCTAAAATGATGAGTAAAACTGTAAAATGATAATCAAAACTGTAAAATGATGAGTAAAACTGAAAAATGATGAGTAAAACTGTAAAATGATGAGTAAAACTGTAAAATGATGAGTAAAATTGTAAAATGATAAGTAAAACGGTAGAATGATGAGTAAAACTGTAAAATGATGAGTAAAACTGAAAAATGATGAGTAAAGCTGTAAAATGATGAGTAAAAGTCTAAAATGATGAGTAAAACTGTAAAATGATAAGCAAAACTGTAAAATGATGAGTAAAACTGTAAAATGATGAGTAAAACTGTAAAATGATGAGTAAAACTGTAAAATGATGAGTAAAACTGTAAAATGATGAGTAAAATTGTAAAATGATAAGCAAAACTGTAAAATGATGAGTAAAACTGTAAAATGATAAGCAAAATTGTAAAATGATAAGCAAAACTGTAAAATGATGAGTAAAGCTGTAAAATGATGAGTAAAATTTTAAAATGATGAGTAAAATTGTAAAATGATAAGCAAAACTGTAAAATGATGAGTAAAACTGTAAAATGATTAGTAAATACTGTAAAATGATGAGTAAAACTGTAAAATGATAATCAAAACTGTAAAATGATGAGTAAAACTGTAAAATGATGAGTAACACTGCAAAATGATGAGTAAAGCTGTAAAATGATAGGTAAAAGTCTTAAATGATGAGTAAAACTGTAAAATGATGAGTAAAACTGTAAAATGATAAGCGAAACTGTAAAATGATGAGTAAAACTGTAAAATGATGAGTAAAACTGTAAAATGATGAGTAAAACTGTAAAATTATGAGTAAAACTGTAAAATGATGAGTAAAACTGTAAAATGATAAGCAAAACTGTAAAATGATGAGTAAAACTGTAAAATGATAATCAAAACTGTAAAATGATGAGTAAAACTGTAAAATGATGAGTAAAACTGAAAAATGATGAGTAAAGCTGTAAAATGATGAGTAAAAGTCTAAAATGATGAGTTAAACTGTAAAATGATGAGCAAAACTGTAAAATGATGAGTAAAACTGTAAAATGATAAGCAAAATTGTAAAATGATGAGTAAAACTGTAAAATGATGAGTAAAACTGTAAAATGATGAGTAAAACTGTAAAATGATGAGCAAAACTGTAAAATGATGAGTAAAGCTGTAAAATGATGAGTAAAATTTTAAAATGATGAGTAAAATTTTAAAATGATGAGTAAAACTGTAAAATGATGAGCAAAACTGTAAAATGATGAGTAAAGCTGTAAAATGATGAGTAAAATTTTAAAATTATGAGTAACATTTTAAAATGATGAGTAAAATTGTAAAATGATAAGCAAAACTGTAAAATGATGAGTAAAACTGTAAAATGATTAGTAAATACTGTAAAATGATGAGTAAAACTGTAAAATGATAATCAAAACTGTAAAATGATGAGTAAAACTGTAAAATGATGAGTAAAACTGAAAAATGATGAGTAAAGCTGTAAAATGATGAGTAAAAGTCTAAAATGATGAGTAAAACTGTAAAATGATAAGCAAAACTGTAAAATGATGAGTAAAACTGTAAAATGATGAGTAAAACTGTAAAATGATGAGTAAAACTGTAAAATTATGAGTAAAACTGTAAAATGATGAGTAAAACTGTAAAATGATAAGCAAAACTGTAAAATGATGAGTAAAAGTCTAAAATGATGAGTAAAACTGTAAAATGATAAGCAAAACTGTAAAATGATGAGTAAAACTGTAAAATGATGAGTAAAACTGTAAAATGATGAGTAAAACTGTAAAATTATGAGTAAAACTGTAAAATGATGAGTAAAACTGTAAAATGATAAGCAAAACTGTAAAATGATGAGTAAAACTGTAAAATGATAATCAAAACTGTAAAATGATGAGTAAAACTGTAAAATGATGAGTAAAACTGTAAAATGATTAGTAAAACTGAAAAATGATGAGTAAAACTGTAAAATGATGAGTAAAAGTCTAAAATGATGAGTAAAACTGAAAAATGATGAGTAAAGCTGTAAAATGATGAGTAAAAGTCTAAAATGATGAGTAAAACTGTAAAATGATAAGCAAAACTGTAAAATGATGAGTAAAACTGAAAAATGATGAGTAAAACTGTAAAATGATGAGTAAAACTGTAAAATTATGAGTAAAACTGTAAAATGATGAGTAAAACTGTAAAATGATAAGCAAAACTGTAAAATGATGAGTAAAACTGTAAAATGATAAGCAAAACTGTAAAATGATGAGTAAAACTGTAAAATGATGAGTAAAACTGTAAAATGATGAGTAAAACTGAAAAATGATGAGTAAAGCTGTAAAATGATGAGTAAAAGTCTAAAATGATGAGTAAAACTGTAAAATGATAAGCAAAACTGTAAAATGATGAGTAAAACTGAAAAATGATGAGTAAAACTGTAAAATGATGAGTAAAACTGTAAAATGATGAGTAAAACTGTAAAATGATAATCAAAACTGTAAAATGATGAGTAAAACTGTAAAATGATAATCAAAACTGTAAAATGATGAGTAAAACTGTAAAATGATGAGTAAAACTGAAAAATGATGAGTAAAGCTGTAAAATGATGAGTAAAAGTCTAAAATGATGAGTTAAACTGTAAAATGATGAGCAAAACTGTAAAATGATGAGTAAAACTGTAAAATGATAAGCAAAATTGTAAAATGATGAGTAAAACTGTAAAATGATGAGTAAAACTGTAAAATGATGAGTAAAACTGTAAAATGATGAGTAAAACTGTAAAATGATGAGAAAAACTGTAAAATGATGAGTAAAGCTGTAAAATGATGAGTAAAATTTTAAAATGATGAGTAAAATTTTAAAATGATGAGTAAAACTGTAAAATGATGAGCAAAACTGTAAAATTATGAGTAAAGCTGTAAAATGATGAGTAAAATTTTAAAATGATGAGTAACATTTTAAAATGATGAGTAAAATTGTAAAATGATAAGCAAAACTGTAAAATGATGAGTAAAACTGTAAAATGATTAGTAAATACTGTAAAATGATGAGTAAAACTGTAAAATGATAATCAAAACTGTAAAATGATGAGTAAAACTGTAAAATGATGAGTAAAACTGAAAAATGATGAGTAAAGCTGTAAAATGATGAGTAAAAGTCTAAAATGATGAGTAAAACTGTAAAATGATGAGTAAAACTGTAAAATGATAAGCAAAACTGTAAAATGATGAGTAAAACTGTAAAATGATGAGTAAAACTGTAAAATGATGAGTAAAACTGTAAAATTATGAGTAAAACTGTAAAATGATGAGCAAAACTGTAAAATGATGAGTAAAGCTGTAAAATGATGAGTAAAATTTTAAAATGATGAGTAAAATTGTAAAATGATAAGCAAAACTGTAAAATGATGAGTAAAACTGTAAAATGATGAGTAAAACTGTAAAATGATGAGTAAAACTCGTAGGAAAACAAATAAGAACGATCTAACTCTATAATAAATAAGATTTGTTATAAAATATATCATTCAGTCATAACTTACATTGTTTGCCATATTACTACAATGCGTGTATGTATAACATGCATATTTTTAAACATTTCTGAATGAGGTGAAAAGTAAAACAAACGCTAAATCTTGACGACCGAATGTCGAATATTTTTTGAAAAGAAAACTATTCTTACATCTAACTGATTAATGACCCACTCTATCAGTTTATATAGCATTGGCGCTTACATATTACGCAAAATGAATAGCAGATCATGAGAACAAATCGTCTTCGCACTCCCAACTCGCGCTACTATTGTCATATATATATATATATATATATATATATATATATATATATATATATATATATATATATATATCATGAATCTAGAAGGAACACTGGGAATTTTACAGTTATTAGATTATTAGATTGCATAAATATATCTAGAGAATTGAAACATTTGTTTGGCACGCTGATCATAAACTATTACTTGCAATTTATTGAAATGCAAACACATCCATCAAACAGGTTACAGAACTGGAGTTCTGCATCAACAACATTAATTTCAAATATAACCTCTCCAATCTACAAAAATCCTTCAGGATTCGATACTTATTCTTTACTATACTCAACAATTAAGCATGTTATTACACTAAAAAGATAACAGAAAGTATGTTTAAATGCGACATAAAACACACAAATATAAAAACGAATACAGGTAAATATCAACATTTTACACTGTTACGATTTAATCAGATACGACCATAGAATAGTTATAAACACAACATTACAAACGATAATGCTATAATTATTTCATGCAAAATAAAATGATACGCTGAGCGTTTTACATTCTCAAAAATAAAATACTCCTGCAGAAGCATATTCCCCTTATTACTGATAAATGCTCCTGGGGTACCAGTAATCAGAACTTCTGGTGAAATAATGTGCCTGCTCCACTATCATTCCATCAGTCCACTTCCCGTTTCACAAAATCTTTAAATAATCAAGCAAACGCAGTCTATAGCTTGTGCACGTCAGAATTATTTCCGACTTACATTATGGATTTATGAAAAATAGTTTACACGCAAATATTTTACTGTTGATCTCTGAGCATATATAAGACACACTATATAAGGCAGGGAAGCTAAGGCAGTTGCCTTCTATATGTCATTTAAAAATTCAGACATTGAATCCTCTCATAAAAGTAAAATTAATTATTCTTGACGAGTACTTAATTATTTCATGTTAGAATATAAACAAACCCTTCTTAAAGAAAATCCTAGGTTACTCTCCCTAGTCGCATATCCTAATAGCATAATATTAATTCTCATGACTCATGCTTGAAAATTTATATTTTAATATACCTGGTAATCATTACCGACTCATTTGATAAAATTGTGCCCGTGATAATATATTTGCTGATGACGTCATGCTATAGAACACACACGATGCAAGGAATGTATACATATCGAAAGCTATGGCTGCAACCTTTAAACATAATTTCCAGTTTGCAGTGACACGTGGACGAAAATGGATGCTAACAGTTAATGTTATAAAGACTAAACATATTTTCTTTAACAAATAAAAAAGTAATATCACTAACAACACTCGACCAGAATACACATAACTCATCGGTTTTACAGTTATATGTAAATAAACTAGAATACCTATATTTAACAACTTACTACACCTAAACTAAACTACTAATGTTGTTACAAAAAATGTAAGCCCCACATATCCTAGCAAAAGCTACTCACATAAAATCTGCATATCTACTAAGCAACCATAGGCGCACGCCTGGAGTATTATTTGTTGCTGCATCTACCACTAGTCTCACTCTCTCCGTCACAGACATAGTTTTCCTAATCAAATTGGTATGGCACAATTAAGTTCCAACACTTGTCTCATCGCCGGAATCTTGCATGTCTATGCTTATTTTTTATATACTTTGATAGAAAATGCCATGAGGAACGCATAGCACATGTAATCTCTCGAACTAATCAGACAAGCAGCAAAATCACAGTTTGACACTCTAGAAATCTGTAGAGAGCTAATGCTTTTACTCTTATAAGTAGCGCTAGATTTTGGAATTCCTTGTTTTTTCCTCTTTCCCTGACTTTAATAAGACGCCAAAAATGAAATATACTGTGCACATACATCACACTTCTCGACTTCATACACTGTGCCCTTGAAATTATAATCCCAAATATTAGCTTTTTTGTCTATGGCAACATGCCTGGTAAATATTAAATAAAATTTATAAAGCACCCAAGAATGTCGAGAATGAAAGGCTTCATGAGAACTACGTGTACTGGACGAGGATTACTACAATTATTGGGAAATCAGTTAATATATGCAAAGTTTATATTTTTGCAACAATTATACATTCAATACAAATCTATACGTGTCCGAGGAATTGGCCGACCGTGGTTAAGGAACCACATAGCTTTCGTTGGTTTATCGAATTATTTCTGCTATATGATTGTAGTGGACAATTTATGTTATGTTATCAAACGAACATTTTGAATTGCCGAATATAACGACTAAATTAGCAATTAGATTTTAACAGAAAGAATTCGTTTGGCAAACATAATTCAACTTAAGAGAATTCAGATAATTGTTCTAACTATGTCGTGTGAAGTATATAACGATCGCTCCTTATAATGACTGAACCATGGCAAACTGAATCGTTTTGTAGGTAATCTTTAGTACGCTCTTACTGGAGGGAAAGGTACTTTTCGAAAAAAGTCATACAATAATTCTTGCAAATTTGTAGAATACCTAATTTTCATGGAGCAGTAACGGTAATGTTATCTACGAAAAAAAAAATCTTTGAAAGATTGTTGCAGATTACTTCAAAATATAAACGACCATTAAATAAAAAATGTCTTCCTTTGGTCTTGGAAGACAATGGTACCCTCTGAAAGAGTGATTGCCAGCATAACTGTGAGACAGAAGTTGCATAATCTTTAATCACACGTCCCTTTAATCCACGCTGCTTGAGTCCAGTGGCAAGGACAAGACCAGGATGGCTTTAAAAATGCCGAGATAGGCAGAGAGCACATATAGAACCAGCATTTCAAGAATGTTCACCCGTTTTTGTACTAATCAAGCACAAAATTATGTCTAGTGTGTTAACATCATTATGCCGATATTAAATAAAGTAGCGAAATGTTGTATTAAAAGTTCCGAACAAGTATGTTCTTATTAAAAAGAGCAATCCCGACTGAGAAAGAGACACCGTGAATTAAAAATATGAGACATAATATACAAGGTCAAGAGACTACATTGAAATCAAATGAGAAAAAGATGTTCAGACGAATTTAATGAATGGTGTATGTGAAACGTTTTAGCTTTCACTTTCTGTTTGTCTGAAAAAAATACGCGTGGGTTTAATACTTGTATTATTTTACAAGCTTCCTTATTTAAATTCAATTTATTATACTATTTCAGATTTATTTTACATAGGCATCACAACTTATCAAGGCCCAGAGAAAAATCAAGGATAAGGGTTAAAAGTGTACAGTAGTCAACTAATAGTAATGGAAATTCGGTAAATTTGTTAACTTAAGTGGAACTGCTCATTCAAGAACTTGTTTACGTTGGACTTGAAGACAATCAGATTGTAGTCAGCTGGAAAGCAGGAAAACGGAAGAAAGTTCCTCAGGTGCGCTTCTAAGAAAGAATCAAGGTCAAGAGTCCTATGCATACAGATTACATTGACATAGGTTTAGGCACAGATAAAAAGTGGGGGGGGGAATATTTATACTGTTTTTAGCTAGACGAGTGTTTCTCCTGTAGGTTTGACGAAAAGGGACCATGGATAGAAGCTCAGACGAGCACTTGCCGTGCAACTAACAATAAAGCAAAGACAAACTGGCAATATCTCTTCTGTGGGAAAGAGGTTGCAGGAAAGAGAAAAGGACATCTACGAGGCTACGAATTCTATTTTGCACTCTATCAAGGAAAGATAAGCTGCGTCTAGCAGCTCCTGCCCAGATGTGGCAACAGTACTCCATTATTGGATGTACTTAGCTCTTATGTAGATAGAGAATTGCATCAGCAGTGAGATATCTACTGGATCGATAGAAGGTTCCACCATTTTTCTAGCGGCTTTGGCAACAGATTTGATGAACGTGTTCCATTTCAGATCAGAAGTAAAGGTCAAGCCCAAAAGGTTGTCAAAACATGAGACCTCCCCAAGACGAGAGCCATTCATTTTAACTGATGCCAGATGGAGATCGGAGTGTTGATGATGTAAAGATAAAAGCTTGGTTTTAGATCCATTAAAAGAAACCAGACGCTCCTTTTTCCATTGTACCACTCGCTCAAGATCAGAGGAGAAAGAATCGGAGAGAACTTGGTCGTTTCCGGTCTTAGATGCGCTACCATTGATGGTAGTGCCATCAGCATAAATGTATAGGAATGATGTAAGGATGTGATTTGGAAGATCAATAATGCAGATCAGGCAGAGAGATGGACTCAGAATGGACCTCTGAGGGACTCCAGTATTAATACTGTGAGCTTCTGATTTTTGCCCCTCAACTAGAACTCTTATAAACCTATCAGAGAGAAATAATTGAATAATTGAGAAGACATTTACAGCTATACCATATCTGAAGATCTTGTGAAGTCAATCTTTATGCCATAAATTATCAAAGGCCTTCGATATGGCAAGAGCAATTACCTAGAAAGGTTGCCTCTGTCGAGAGATTGGCTTATCCTATGAGATATAACTGTAAGCAAATCTGCTGTATGTCTAGCAGAACGGAAACCATATTGTGTGTCATTAAGAAGGTTATTTTTGCTGAGATGGTTGGTCACTTCTCTATTTAACACAGATTCCAGCAACTTACTCATGGCGCACAGGAGACTTATTGATCTATACTGAGAGGGAGATGAGCGATCACCTGAATTCCTAAATACAGGGCATACTGATGAGATTGTCTAGGGTGCTGGGAAGCAATTCTCTTTAAGACAACGTTTAAATAGTTTTGTAAGTATGGGTGGTAGTTCTGGTTCTATAACTGTAGTGCTATAATTTGAATATCGTCAGGGCTTTACTGGAATCAAGGTTTTTGCTAAGCTTGGCAATATCACGTACACATATTTGCGGGTTTTCTGATACAGGAGGAAATATTGGGGGTTGGCGGCCTTAGTCGCAAAGGGTAGATTAATTATTAATGATTAATTCAGAAAGTAGATTAATATGAATATTTTGATACCATATCATATCCTATGAGATTATCTTATCATTTTTGCTTTAATATATGTTTTTCTATGACACAATGTTACACGGTATTATTACATTTTTTGTGGTGATGTATCTGTTTTATTTAAATGGCATCGTACTACTAGATATCTTTACTTTTCGTTAGGGGCCATAGCGTACGACGTATCAGAATCAGATTGTTACTAACAAATTAAGTACTTTCATTATACATACTAGTAAACATATCTGATCTCATGTATCATATTATTGATAATTTTATCATTATGTCAGAGATAATGCGCTGGTAGGATTTGACAGATAAATTAATTGCAAAATGTATCTATTACGAGAAAAAAAAAGAAAATAACATTTACCTTGTGTAATGTAAAAAAATGCAATATTAGAGGAATGGTGCTAATACGAGGCGCCTGCAATAAGTAATGCCCCTGCCCCACTTCCAGTTGTCTGATCATGCTGAAATTTTGCATGTGCAATGATTTATATCTCTACGGGTTTTGTGGCAAATTACAACTCTGAACCAATTGTGGTTTCTGTTTTACAGGTGTTTAAACTGAGTAAGGTGTGAAATTGAGCCTGTTGAATGTCAAGCAGTGATCCGGTTTTTGAATTTGAAAGGACGCACATCACAGGAGACGTTTGATGAAATGAAAGAAACTTATGCTGATAATTCCCCATTATATGACCTTGTAAAACGCTGGTATTGTGAAGCCAAACATGACCGGAAGTCTGTCGAAACAGCTCCCAGACCTGGTCGCTCCCCTTCTGCCATTGATGAGGCATCTGTCCGTCAAGTTGAGGTTGTCATTTTAGAAGATTACTATTCGCCAAATAGAGGTCAATGTTAGTACAGGGGCTGTGGAAACTATCATTCATGACCATTTGCATATGCATAAGGTGTCTACCAGATGGATTCCCAGGTTGCTCACACCATTCCAGAAGCGAGAACGCGTTGAGTGCTCGAGGATGAATTTGGAGATTTGCCAATCAGAGAGTCAAAGTTTTTCAAAAGACTGATTACACAGGATGAAACCTGGGTCCGTTACTATGATCCAGAGACCAAAGCCCAGTCAATGCAGTGGAAGCACGTGGGCTCGTCACCTCCAAAGAAGGCAAGGGTGCAGCCCTCCGCTGGCAATGTCATGCTCACAACCTTCTGGAACCAGACGGAGTAGTGATGACGGTTTTCCTGGCAAAGGGTACCACAATTACAGGAGCCTATTATGCTTCACTTTGGAGGAAATTAAGGTAAGCTATCAAAATCAAGAGGCGGGGCAAGATAAGCAAAGGTACCCTCCTCCTGCAGGACAACGCTCCGGTCCACAACTCGCATGTCGCCAGATCAGAATCACGGACGTCTTGTTATGAAATCCTCTCCGATCCTCCCTACTCTCCTGACCTTGCACCCTCTGACTTTCACCTCTTCCCAGCCAGATGATACAGCCTTAATTTCTGAAGTCACGTCGTGGTTTGAGGACTAACCTTGGGTGTTCTACAAAAATGGTCTCCAGAGCTGCATCAAACAATGGGAGAAATCCATAACACTGGGTGGTTCCTATGTAGAGAAATACTAATAACTGTGCCAAGTTTCGTTGCTCTGCTGCTATGGAAAGTGGGTCAAGGCCATTACCTATTGCACGCCCTTCGTATTTCGTATCGTAGGTCGAATAAAAATTATATTATGAAATTCTATTATTTTACATTACGATTTGCATTATTCTTTACATAAGTTTTTCATAGTACAGGACTGTATTTTTTCCCACAAATTAAATATTGTACGAAATAAATCTAATAACATAGATTCTAACGGTTTTAATTGGTAAACATTTTCTGTTTTCAATCTATCCTTTTTTAGTCTGCAGTCAACGACATAGCCTCCACAACTCGAATACAGCAACACATTACATTTTCTTATCTCTACAAATTCAACTTTGTCTGTGTATGTGAGGTCGTTCCTTATAGACTCCGAAACGGCTAAACAAATTTTCCTTCAATTTACAGAACTTTAGTGCATAAGTCTGGGAGTGATCTTAGTTTAGTTTTGTTTCATGTTACCCTCAATAATTACCAATAATCGAAACCGTTATTTAAATTTATCTATCATTAGTAAAGCCATTTTCCATAACGTAGCTTTACAGCAATGATAGAACAACAGACCGTGAAAATTCTACCGTGGGTAAATTGATGGCGTGTTTTTTTTGTTTTTTTTTACCTGACGTGATCTGTAAGTTAAAACTCCGCACGTACATTTCTTAATTTGTTTCATTAACTTAAAAGAATTTTATAAGACTTGAAAATTTACGTGTTTGTCTTTTGTTGTTGTTTTTTTTGTTTTTGTTTGCTTTTTGTTGTTCTTTTTGCATGACGTGGTCTCCATGTCCAAACTCCGCACGTTAATGTCTTAATTTATTTTTTCGTTAACCGGAAAGAAGTTTATATAAAATAATTTTATAAAAGAAACAGTAGGTTCTCTAGAGTGCAATGTAGAATAACATATTTTGGACTAAGTTACTGCATGGAGGCATATAAAGCTTCCTCCCGGGCGATTTCACAGATTTCGATGACAATAAAATATAGGAGTGTGAAATATTCGTTGATCGTCATTCAATCCCGGGCAAAGTCGGGTCTTTCTGCTAGTAATATATAAAATGACTTGAAATTACTTCTATTTTGCGAAATTCTGAGGGGGGTGCTACTGACGATTATTTTATTTATTATTTTGACTGCTCTTCTCTCGTATGTTATTCTCATAACGTTTCGAGCGATAGATTTCCGATGACAAGGACATATCTTTAAATAGAAGTATTTATATGTTACTTGAGATTCTGTAAGGAAAGTTCAACATAAATATTTCTAAATTATAAACTTGAATATTTACTAGGTTTACAAGAAAGTTCTTTCGGTAATTATTTTTAAATTCAGATGAATATATCTCGGCTCAAACAAACATTTATTGATCAAAGCAAGCACCATTAGAATAAATACACTTTTATCAACAATAAGCAAGTGTATTCAGCCAGTAATCTAAAAAGCTTGTGTCCTAGTAGCGATAAAGTCGCTGAAAGCGTTTTTGTACATTTTTCATGCAGAAAGTTTTGGGGATGCTTGAAAAGGTCGTAGTAGGTAGAAGGGAGGTGTGGAGAATCTAGCAGATGAGGCATAGTTTCGTAGCTCAATTCGTCAAACTTTTGCAGGATCCGTTTAGCAACGTGCAGTCGGGAGTTGTACTAGATGAGTATTACGCTTTGTTATTCGCTAACTAAAGGTGGGTGTTGTCGAAGTTTTTGATACATTTCATCCATTTGTTGACTGTACTTCTCCGCAGTAATGCATTGGCTTGCACTCACATGACTGTAATAGATAAGACCAGTCGCAGACCAGTAAGCAGTCAACATAACATTTTTGTGGCTTCGGGAAGTGTCGTGGAGCTTTGTCGGTGTCTAACCATTGAGCTGAGAGTCGCTAATTGTCGTAAAGAACCCACATTTCATAGCAAGTCAAAACCAACTTGTCGTTCTTGTTGCGCATAAAAATGGAAGATGACACTCATATCGGTGTTTCTCTTGGTTCTCTTTTAATTGCTGAGACACGTGTTTATCAAGATTTTTGCTATTCCAATGTCTCTTAAGTGGCTGAGAATTGTCGTATATACTAGACTAATTCAGAAGCAAGGTCTCGAACAGTTATACGTGGCTTATTTTCGAATAAAGTGTTATATTGATCGTTGTCAACATCCGATGGCCGATCACTACGCTCATCAATGTTAAGCTTTTCGTTTTAAACCACCATTGTGCTATGTATCTCGTATTAGTTTCGGGGCAAAACGCATGGTTGATATCGCGAACTGCTTCAGCAGCATTTCGGCGAAGCTTAAATAGAAATAAAAAATTTGCAGCAATCTATTTTTTCATCTTGTATTCAAAGTTCTGAAAAAGAGGTATGTTTGGTGAAAACTATTTTAATTTTAATGATTAGATAAAGCGAGAAACGATCTTTAAAATAATATATAAAGTAAAGGTATTATATCGTGAACTTCTATGAAAATACATCATTAGAAATCCAAATTCAAAATTCTGAAAGAACTTTCTTCTCACCAGTATATTTACCTGCCTTTTAATAGGTTGGACACAAGATTAGATGCGTCTTTGATGAAAATGTTTCCTTTGAACAACTGGATCCGAGGCGGTTTCCAGTTCGTGTAGTTTACTGCGAATCATCTTTCATCACCAAATACGCGTAAATTACATCATTTTGCTGTTTGAGTTATGACAGAATAGACTCATATGTAGTGCAAAGATATGTGTAATTGATGATTATGATATATATAAGTGTCCAGTCGGGAATAAAATATATGTGTTCCCAACATAACTCCTTAAAGAATTTTTAAGCAAGAACAGAAATACTGGATTACGGCGATGGTAGAGAGGTTGGCGCATAGCCAAAAATGTGGGAGCTATCATATTTGAGATTCTTTTGCACACTGTCTAAAAGTGAGTAGTTAGTTGTAGATTCACTATCCTATATGCTTATGTATTTTGAAATTGGTAATTCATGTATAGAAAAAATACATTATTATATGAATAGTAAAGACGAAACCTCCAAATGCTTTTCTTTTTGCTATTAAGACAAATTTAATTTTATCATTAAAAAGTTATTTCTTGAATTTGTCTTTGGGGAAAAGCAACGTAAGCGATTATGTAGGCATTTTGAAAGGTGATGATTTGACAATGAAAAAATAACGCTGCGTAAGATATTTTTTATATTGTGCGGACTTGCAGTGTCATGAGATTAAATAGAATTGCTGTTAGGCACGAAACGAATTAAGAAAAAAATAAATATTAAAATATAAATAAATAAAAGTCTATTCACATTTACTTTAATAATTTAACCCAAATATTCCCACCCTTATCAATAGATAAGGATGAAAATACTTGAATTTTAATTTTTCATCGTGAATAAAAACATAATAAATATAATTTATTACGTTTTGATTTACTAATTAATTACCAGCTATTCTTATAATATCAGTTTTATTATTGGAGTTTATCTTTTGTTTTTAAAATATATTTCTATTTTTAAAAAATTTATTCTAATTTCCATTGAGATAATACATAATAATGTATAAACCAATGTTATATTTGTGCATATGTTTTTCTCTTTCTTTGCGCAAACTTACAAATGACTATAAAATCCTAAACAAAGGTCGAAAGGAAGGCGCATAATTACACCGGGAACACAATACTGTTATTTATTTTATCACGTTGCATGAGTGTATCTCGGCGTAAATACAGATTTGATTTACTGAATTTCATAATTAATTGGGGAATTGAAAATTAGGAAATTTAAATAGAATATAAAGAATAGTAGATGAGGGGTTCAGCTTCAGCAATAAATTAAAAAGTTCCCTCATCATACTCGGGTAACACTAACCGCGTTTATTGTATATACGAACATAACGAATTTCATCATTCATTACTCAAATGAATATCGATTACATAATACTTTTTTCCCAATCATGTTGAACAGTTGTATTAACTAATAATTAAAAAACAGCAATGATTTTTTTTTATATCAAAAACATTATTATGTAATAAGAAATACAGAAACAAAAATAACGTTTTAACGGCACAAAACTTATGTAGGGCTTTAACAATAAAAGATAAAAGCCCAGGTGCCCCTTCCGCCAATACACGCATAAGGAGTTAATCGTTGGTATAACACCGAAAGCAAAAAAAAAAAAAATTAAAAACGAATAAAATTGTCAAGAAAGACCAAATACTCGGGTATACACGAGTAAAAAAAAAACGAATGATAATTCGTGTCAAATAGTATGAAAATTATTAAAATATATCTCCAAGCAAGTCCAATGATTTAATAAATTCCCTAAGCTTACAGAGAGAGGGCCTGCGCGAAATAATCGAGACTGACTCTTAAATCTTTAAATGATTTTGAGAGTAAGTCCGATGTAAGATTATTAAACAGTCAATTTTATAAGCAACAAAATGAGCTGGATTTTCGATTAGGTGTTGTCCAATGGCAGGTTTCAAGGTAAAAGAGAGGCTTGCCCAATCTACTTTCTACGGATATATATTAATACATACGTGTCTGCAAATATTGGGCGGTTTACCCGCATAGTCAGCAGCGCACGTGCAATTAAATTCATAAATAGCATATCTTTGTATGATGTCAAACTATCCTACGTGACCAAGGAAATAATGCACATTTTTGACTAAAAACCAAACGTAACACAACAGATGAAAAACAATTTGATGTAGACTTAATAATCCATTTGTAAAAACACTAACCATCATCTCTAATCTAAGACAGCTTTAAGTAAAGAGATATTTGAAGAGGCATATGGCTATAGGGGAATTGTAGTTTTCTACTTGAGTATTAATAGAATCAAATTCTCCGTATATATTATACATTGGGAGTGTTTAATTGGTGCTCAAGTTGGTTCGAAAAACAAATTCTACGGGCTCTATACAATTATGTCTAAATAAGCCCTATTTTTCTGGAGGTAGGCATAAACGAGTGCCAATTTTAATAAAGACCGCTGAAGGTCGGTTTGTGATAAAATGTAGTAAGATAATAACTCTTACTACATTCAATCAAAATATCCAGGAAAGGAAGCAACTTTTTCCATACTAAATGATAACGTTGTGTAGGGAGAATGTAAATTATCGAAAAAAATGTTGCTTCACTCTCATAGGCAAAGGCTGTAAAACTGGCATCAACTTATTTAAATATATTGAGGGTTTCAATATATTAATAAAGAGAACTCATAGAAATTCCCCCAAAATATCAGCTAATGCAGAACCCAAGAGGCATCCTATATGAACCGCGTCGATGTGAGGATACATAAAGTTTTTAAACCTGGATTCTACAGATTTAGCACAGATTAACATGAGTTCAGCAAATAAATTTTCCGGGGAAAGGTAAGAGAGTTAGATTGCAATTATAATGTGAGTCTGCTCAGATAGCAATTCTCCCTATGTAGGGAGACATTCGTAAATAGGCTGGAAAAGTCAAATGAAAACATGCAGTTGTTCGCAGAACTAAATTGCAACTTATGTAAATACTCAATGGACGTTTATTCAATAGGTAGTGTACGTTATTTGTTGAACAAATAAATATGCAGATATTTCCATAGTTATACATGCCTTATTCACATTTATAGTCGTTTAATATTTTAACACATTTTCCTGGGAAGATATCAATCTTTGAGCTGATTGAGTGCAGCGTGTAATTTTTAGTCAACTTTTTTCACTTCAAATATTGTATATATAATAGCTGATATTGATAAAAATAATATGCTTTTGAAGTATTAGATATTTATCAACTGAAATTCAAATCGTTGCTATTTGGTTTACTCGGAATTAAGCAATGTTCTTTAACTTCATATTTTCACTGTAGATGTGGTTCTGTAATAAAATTTAGGATTTTAATGTATCTATTTTATTTAAAATGTCTGCACAGAAACAAAATAAGCCTGTTTATTATTTGTAGTCCTATGTACTGGAGTAAACATCTCAGATTATCAAATTGGTATATAATGTAGCTTAGTCATAGGAAAAGTAGAATTGTATAAAATGAAACATGATATATTTAGATTGTTACATTCAACGCTAGGGTTATCATTGCAAAATTACAGCTTCCAATTCATTAGTTGTCATTTCAAATTTAAAAGCATAATATATAGAGAGAATAAAAACGTGGTATTTTTTTATGAATCTAATAGAGTGCAGTTGCACTATTGGAATCAATATTTATTACTTATTTATTTTAGTGCCCACGATGTTCAACTCTTTCGCTTCGGCTATAAAATAAACAAGAAAATATGAATATACAGTTATCAATTAATTTGTTTTAAATACAGAAATTAAGGTACACTTATATAATTGCTATACATGGCTATTTTATAATTATTGGGCGTGTATATTGTTGCACATACGCATATTAGTGTAATGAATTACATTTGTATTTTCAATTTCAATTGAATGATAAAATTAATTGTAATTTAATATCTGCAACCGCTTATATATAAACGATCAAAAGCGTTAAACTATCACACCTAATGCGTAGAAAAAAAACTTCATTTTTAACGACTGAAGACAATCTATGAGGAACGCAGATTAGTATAATTTTTCTATATAATTGTCGTTATAATCTAATTAATATATCTTTGTACGAAATACGAAGCCTTATTCTGCCGCTAGCAACAAAAAGCGTTTGAATCAAATGCACATTACCTTTATAAGACGTCAAATTAAACCTTATGATCCTGTAACAATAACTTTAAAATTAATTTCCAAAAATATCAATGTATTTAAAAAAAAATATGAACATGATTTGAAACGTCATATATTTTTTTAAAGTATATATGTATTCGACTTACTTGTGAAATTTTGAAAAGTTTTAATAAATTCGCCACTTGGATTGACGTAACGCTTGATGGTGCAGCAATAACACCTGGTATAATTTTCAAATCTCTGTCTGGCTCCGAACCATCTTTACATTTGTACTCTGATCCTCCGATATTCGCAATTGAACCTGAAAGGCAAAAAGAAAAAAAAACATAGAAAATTACGAAGATAAAAAGTGAATTAGAATGTAGATTCACAAGTGTGAGACAAAATAGTTATTTGAATTGATGGTGCAGCAACTCTCCTTAAGACAACATGGTAATAAACATTGACACATTTCAAACAAACGCTCATCTCAGTAGTCTAACATTGAACTCACCGTCTGTTTTTTTAAATCGTATGCAAATTGGATGATCTCGCACTTAAATGTTAACGTTGTTTTCACTACTTTTCTTGTACGTTTACACGTGCGTAACAAAAGACTGAGATTCGTAGGAAAAAATAAAAAGTTAAAGATCTCTGCTGTTAAATACAATGCACTTTGTGTATCTATGTATGAGTTTGTTTCCATGTTCTCCAAAACGGCTTGGCCGATTTTTATAAACATTAAAGCATATATACTCTATGTGTGGGAGAGTAGTCTTAGATATGTTTTGTATTGGGATGAATCTGATAAGTATCGAAAACTGTGAATGGATGACCGAAATTCTGCATTAAACAGCAACAATCCGTGTTTAATACTCTTATATAGCACAACATCACACGTGCATTTCAGACGTTTTATCATTGCACAAACAGAATGTTTCTGTTTAGAATTCAATTCAATTATTATCCTTAAAAAAATTTCTACCTATTAAAATTGTATTCAACTTATTAAAAATTACTATATCTATAAAATCAACAATGCGTTCTTTGATAAGATAAAGGCGTGACGAAAACATCGATTCTGTTTAGTGCACAATTGAAATATGACTCTTGACTTTAGCATTTTAATTTTTACTTCAAACCATTATATAAACATAATTTTATCAAATAATTTTATAAAATAAACAGTATGTTATCAACCGTCTAATGTAGATTATAATGTATTATACAGTCATTGTGAATCTTTCCATCGGTGTACCGAAATGAGTGCATACTAGTGTAGACAATCAATTGATTAGATTAAAAAATGTGCAATTTCACAGAGTCGGATGACAGCAAAAGTATAGTGTGGAGCATTAATTCATTACAGGTAACGTGAGGACTTCCCTTCTAGTAAGTAACAACAGTGTAGTATCGAGACCGGCGTAAAATTAATAAGCCTCTCTACTAAAAGTCACGTTAACTGCTAGGATCAAAATCGAAGTCTAAAGATCACGATCCGACGATTCTGATAGCATTAATAATAATTGGTGTTTTAGCGCGTGGTTTATAAAATTGGTTCAAAATTGGGTGCATTTTATTTTCCGAGAGATAAAAAATAGTTTGCATTTAGACATGTGCTATATAGAGTATTTTTATTGAGAAAATATAGTGTAGTTTTCTATATGAATAGTGCATTGCATTATATATTCACACATAAAATGAATTTTAAGTTAAAAGTTTATCATATAAGTTTGCTTTTTATAATCTTCTTTTTTGATAATGCAGAATACAATGTTGATTTATTGATGATTTTACCATTTTCATTTTTTCAATCATTTATTTTTTCTTATGAGGATGTAAATAAATATTTTTTGGCTTAAACAATCTTAAATTAATGTTTCTATTAATCTGTTAATCGATTAATTTTACATGATATTTTCCAGTCGGCTGTCTTAATAATATAATAATAATTAAACTTATCACAGTATTATTAATTTATTTTGGGAAGATCTTTAGTTTTTTTATATAAGGAGTCAATAAATGTAACAAACGCCTTGTCACGACCGTAAGTATTTGGATGGTTATTTTTTTTTGTTTTAAATTTATTAAATTCTATTAAAATAATTTTTGTACGTGCTGTTATTTCCAAGAGAAAGGTTTTCGTATACTAATATATTTTAATTAAAAATGTTTATATATTTAGTCACAAATAGTTTTGAATTTTTTACATGTTTTTGAAAACTAACAAAATTCAAATTTTATTTAGCATTTGACTTGATTTTGTTTTAAATGCAGAAAAAATGTTAAGATGCAAAGTAAACGAAGATGCTATATCCTAATAATCACGTAAATTGACCAAGTAGTTTTAAACTAGCAAAATAAAAGTTAATGAATTTTAGCAAAACAAAATGTTTCTAGTAATTTAGAATACAAATAAACTTTTAGTAGTAGTGTAATGTAGCAGTATATTACCATTTATATTGTTATTTTGTAATTGAATGTAGTTGTACATTACCATTTATATTATTTACGAAAGCGAAGAATATCCGCTTTGGAATTTGACATTGCATATTCTAAAAACATGGCGGTTCCAGTATCGGTTGATTTTCTCATATAAAAATAAAACTTTATCAATGTATGTGAATTTTGTGAATATGATATCTCCATTTTGTGACATGCAGTATAAGGAGTTGTCTTCATCTTTGTATTACTATTTTTACTATTAAGTGAAATTCTAAAGAGAAACACATTTCCTAATTGATTAGGTTTTGATATATACACGGTGGACCAAAAGTAGGTTTACAGTTTTTTTTTTAATATTTGAACTTCTTTAACTAGGTTATTTGAAACATTTCAAATAGTTTACATATTTATTTGAAATTCGACACCAGAACAACGGGAAATTCATTATAGCTGTTAGCATGAAAACAAATGACTTAATCTCTCAGATGCTCAAAATGTCCTTCAACATTGCAACATTCTTCAAATCTCTCCATGACACTCTGACACACAGAGCGACAAAAATTCCGATCTTCATCAATTTCTGTGAATGCGACATGAATGTAATCTTTTAAATCATTTATTGTTTTGGGTTTCTTATCATAAACCTTGTTCTTAACAACACCCCCAAAAAGGAAATCCGTTGGGGTTAGCTCAGCTGAATGTGGTGGCCATTCGATGCTGCCCCTTCTTCCGAACCAACGCTGTGGAAAAACTTGGGAAAGGTAGGCTCTTACTCTAGACGCATAATGTGGTGGTGCTCTATTCTGCCGAAAGAAATGTTCATCAAAGTCAGGTTTAGTTCTGAGTTGTGGTACTAGTACTTCACAAAGCATGTCCAGGTCGTCCTCTCCATTTACAGGCCCATTAAAAAAACGGGCCCAATACGTTTATGTAAATTAGACCTATACTCTGTGGAGTATTGTATATTGCTTGTACATTTTAATTAGCAAGTAACTTCAACCATATAAAAGACAGTTTAATAACTGTAAACCTACTTTTGGACCACCCTGTATATATATATATATATATATATATATATATATATATATATATATATATATATATATATGGGTAGTTTTTTTTGTTTATATCCGTTAGAAGCGCTGTGTGAAATGTGAAGAATAAAACATGTATAAATACATTTGAAGCCAAAATTGCAACGCGAGATTTTTTTATAAATAAACGGGTGTTTATTTTTAAACATGTTTTATTCTTCAAATTTCACTCAGCGCTTCTAACGGATATAAACAACAAAAAAATACCCAGATTTTAAAAATGCGCGACTACGCGTAACCTATCCGGTTTCATAGAGACGGCGTAGTTAACAACATCAGGCGGACTCTTCATCGAACTACCTTCCAGTACATTATGTCGAGGAAGAAGAGAAAAAAAAAGCTTGACAAAGGAGTCTTACTCCGAAATATATTTCTTTCAAAATAAACACGCGTTTATTCATAAAAGAAAATCTCGCGTTGCAGTTCGATCTTCAAATGTATTTATACATGTTTTATTCTTCATATATATATATATATATATATATATATATATATATATATATATATATATATATATATCCTTTCTCTTTAAGGTGACGTTCTCCAACTTGATTGTTCCTGAGAATCCGGGTAGTCACTTGACACCGGCTTGCAAAAACGTTGCCATCTTAGTAAAGACGGAAGGTTACGAAATGCCTTTTTCCGAAAGATTATGACTTATCCCACATGGTCTAGAATCTAGATAATGAATTCGATCTTTCAGCGTTGATTATCAGGGTATTTCCACTGTGGAATAGCAGTCATTTTAAAACAAGGAAAATTAATATGAGTTAGACGGATATCTCAGAAGAACGCAAGAAAAATAAATAAGGATTAGGAACTATCCCAGAACAACTATAGGTTAGCGTGGGGCGAGTCAGAGGCGAATCTCAAATTTGCATTTCCTTGCTCATATTGATAATCCGTACGACTTGCTCCTAATCCTCCTCGTATATAATCATTCTTATTCAATAACTTTCATCTCTTCTCTATTTTTTCTTTCCAAAATAAAAGAGAATTTAGATTATTTACTTTTTTCTCTCGTTTTACAATCCAATAGAAATTCTAAATTAATATTTTTTTTCTTTCTCTCCGCTCCTTTTTAACGTAGGAAGATGTCCGCGATCTCAGACTTTAAAAAATACCTTTTGGCGACTTCAGTATACTGATATCAGCGATCACAATAACAAACAATCTCGGAAGGGTCACAGGTCACATGTGTTATTCGATTGTCTATTTTGTAAACAACTATATCTTCGCTTCTAACCATACGTAATACACCTGTAATTCTTTTCAATCTTACAATATCCATCACATACAAGCAAGTCAATTTGACGTTATTCAAGGCACGTTACTTTTATGTGTGTGCGTGTGATTCATCAGGGTCTATTAATACACTTATTGAACAATTCAGCATTCGATCTGTTTATATATAAAAGTGATCTGGTCTTTTTTTTTGTTCGGAACTAGCTCTACCAAACTACCATGTAAAGCTCTATTCTATAGATATAGAAAGTTTATATATAAGTGGCTAAGACATGTGGAACAAATCTGATTTGGTTTTAGCGGAATTAATAGCTTATAAAGGGTGAACATTATAAAATGTGTAACTTGACCGGCTAACTCGACCTAACGTGCATCCATGCGCAAATATGCATCTATGCGTTTAACAACTTTATGTTTAAAGAGTCGATATGCATATTGACTTAATTCAGATAATAACAAATAACACCGGAGAGCTATGTGTTTTGGTTTCAATTCTAGCTGATGGCAACCAATTCATATATATGTTTTAATTTTGTAGTTATAACTATATGTTACATACAATATGTTAATTGCTAGAGAATTATCTCTGTATAAATAAATAGAAATCCGCATGACTGTAATATCATATACAAGCCTATTTGACGACCGGGCAAAGTTGGCCGGCCTGCTATAATTATGTAAATGTTAGATTAAAAATGGTAACATTTTAACATTAGGTTTCAACAGAAATACATTAAAAAATCATTAAATTGTTAACCTTGTTCTTGTAAAATATAATCAAACATTTATACGGCTAATATTATCATAAAACATTGATGCATGTAGGGTCCAGAAAAATTATTATTGTCATTTAAACACCACTAAAACAATGTTAAACGTTTGGTTTTTATTATCGTTTTTCATATTATATTTTCTTATGACTATTATGTTTTTGCACTTTTAAATATTGGCACTTAAATTAGAGAGGTACTCGATCGAAAAGTGAGTTTTAAAGTCAAATGACTCGGACACAGATATGATTTGGTAGTAGGATTTTACACAAACTAACTGTAGCATTGGTGATGTTGTACAGCCATGTCAGTTATTTATTTAAAATAAAAAGAAGTTGCATATTGTGGTTCACAAAAATAAAAATTATTTTGATATGTGATTAGACAATTCAGAAATATAAACCATCTATGAGATTTTCTTTTATTTTTTATAAGAAAAATTTAAACAAACTGAATTCATAAATTTAACACTAAGATTTAGTGTCAATGCTGTTAATTTCGATTAAACTATTACACGAACATAGACGATATTTACACTAATAAAGAGTTTATAGGATTAGTGAACAATAAATGTAAACAGAAATATAACATTTTTATAATTATATACTATTAAAATGGGATATCTTTTGGGAAGATATTTTGTTTGTGTGTCAATTAAAAACTTGTCATTAGTCAAATAATTCAGAATAGTTACAGCACACTCGACTAAGGTACTGCCTCAGTCGAGTCAATATCCGAGTTCAAACATTATGAATGTCTAAATGAGTCGTGTATACGCGTTTTCTACATTTTAATAAATTAACATCACGTAATAATGTTAATAACACTTTTCATGAACATGTATTTTATTTAATAAAATAATCCCACAGACTGTTTCGAATCTATCGACCGGTGTTAATCGTGACACCCTGCACTGATAATTGCCGAAAGGATGAAATACTAATGTCTGTAGGTATTTAATAATTAGTATAGTAAATAATTATATATATATATATATATATATATATATATATATATATATATATATATCATTACATTGATCATTTCATTGTGATGTGGATTACTCAAAATACAGTGTGGGCCATTTTAATACACTACTTTCAAAAGACATTCACATCGGATTTTACCATGCAATTTGGATGTTAACTTTTATATCTTTTTCTTTAACTTTCCTTACTCTGTGACTTTTAACTCAATCAATTTTTAATTGTGATTTTCCATGTCTCACAAACTTTAGCAAATAAGGCGTAACCCATTATAATTATTTGCTAATATTTTCTCCTCCGAAGAGATGGTAGACATCGAAATCCTATAGGATAACAAGTTAAAATATTTCTAATGTATTTTGTCTTACATAGAATAATAAAAATCTTTTGATCTGAAACGCAAACATGTCACGTCATAAATTTATTAACTTATTGAATGACTAAAATATGATTTAGTTGCTCTATATTGTATATTTAGGAATTCTTAGTTAAGTGGGTAATACTTATTGAATATTACTGCCAGTAATATCTTGTAAATCTTATAATCACATGTTTCCATACCAGCTGATTGTTAGATAATTTTATTTGAAGTATATATATATATATATATATATATATATATATATATATATATATATATATATATATATATATACCAGTGTGTGTTCAATCGATTTAATTTTTCTTTAAAACATATTTCTACACTACTCTCCGAATATAATCAATATTGAAATACATTCATCGTAGTGCTTGCTCAAAACAATAGAAAAATTATTTTTTATGAAATGTCATAATAAATTTCGTATTAGTTTAAACAAGCACCAAAATGAACGCAATTTCCCTTTATATATATTATTTAATTGGAATTCATTATCTAGAGGAGTATTATTTATTCATTTATGTTTTGTGGACTATTTTTCTCGTCTTTTAGTTGTTGTTTCACGATGTTTCGGCCAATCTATTGCTCTGGCCTTCTCCAGGTTATTACCGCGACGAGATAGGAACTTCGAATCTCCTAAATGCATTTCAGCAATTACTGCCAGAAGACCAAAAAAAGCCCACATTGATCGCTCTATGGGGCATGTGACACAGTGGATAGAGACGTTGAATCTCTATGGTTCTAGGTGAGAAGTGCCTGAAGATAGCGGTTTCAATCCTACCCAAATCCGGACAGAGCCTTACTTGGCCAAAACGTAGTGAGATGACAACAACTATGGATGGCAGTAATTGCTAAGAATGCAGTTAGGAGATTCAGAGTTTCTATCATGTCGCGGTTCCACTTGACGAAGACGAAAGGAATAGTTGATCGAAATGTCATGAAACAACAACTAAGGAATGAGGATAATAGCCCGCAATAAATAAATTAACGTTTTAACTAGTTATTATAGCGATATTCCAAGTGCTTGTCTAAGCTATTATAAATAATTCTATTCGCTATTTAATTAAATACAAAATAAATGATCTTACAACAAAAAGATGTAGCTTAATTAAAGGAAAGAAAATAAAGACCGTTATTAAATGTGAATCATCTAGTCGATAACCAATGAGAGAATTTATCTAGTTTTAAGGAAAGAATCGATATTTTTTTAGAAAAATAGTGTCTGCAACACGTTTATCTGTGTTGTAATTGCTTAATTAACTGGCATATGTCCAATACTAAAAAAAATCAAACACATGCGATTATTTTTACTTTTTCTTATTTTTACAGAAAGAAAAAGTAGATAATTGAGCGAAACAAACTTAATATTCATTGGAATGTAGTACTCCCAGTGTGTATTGCACCTGAGTGTTATCTGTTGACCAAAATAACAGATTATTCTAATGCCTATGCAAACGAATATTTTGTGCATGAATCCACATGACATTATCAAATTTATTTAGATTAATCATTGTAATCTGTCGAATACGACAGATTTGACTTTAATAAGTCAAAAACATATGGTCTGACGCAGCCGTAAATGTAAACTATAAAACCATTAAGGACACACGAGGCATATTTAACTAATCAATATTTGTTTCGATAAATACACAAGGGGGAAAGACGACTAAGATTCATCCTGACCAATAATGTGTGTATAGTAAAATGATAAATTCAGCGAGGACCTAATTCATGGAAGTCTGAAATCAAAAATCGACAAGTTGTATATATACACAAAAGGATAACACACCGCTGTTTGAGAAATAAGTATATATCTAGCAATGTTTTAGAACTAAGTATGCAAGTAAGTATATAAATAAGTATATATCTAGCAATGTATAACCTTAGACTCAGAAACACGCATTACACATTTTTTTACTCTGGTAACAAACGATTTGAGTTTCCACCACAGCATCGACTGCAGGACACTTTAAAGATGACCTACAGAAATTGATCTTAAAGTTTATGTTCACGGGCATCAACTTATTCTCGGCCAAATGTAAAAATTCATAAATACAACGTTCTCTAACGTAATATATCTCTAGAGTCAGGGAAAGGAATTTTCCTATCGATTAACGATATTAATAGATTGTCCCCAAATGCATATTCATGATGAGGTGCAATATTATATTTTTCAATTCGCCAAATTTTTCCCCGCGATGTTTACAACTAGTACAATCATTATAGTATTAAATACCCTTGAGAAACAAAAATATTAGAAACAAAAAGGACCAGTTCATATCATTTAAGGCAAATTGCGGAAAATAAAGATATATGCAAAACAATTATTGTGCATCGATGAAATCAATATAAGTGCAGTACTTGTATAGAAGCATAACTCTGTACGTTAGAGAATATTGCTGAAAGATACTCATATATTGTATCTATATTGCTAAATCTTATTTGATGTTAAAACAAACTTTATTTGCACATATTTTACTGGAATAGGATTAGAATCTATAACATACTGTCGGACCAGGTAGAAATGTTATTCAATCTCTATATTATTTTTAATTATTATTTTTTCAATAAATTAAATTTAGTTAGTACTATTATACAACATATTATTGTCTTTCGTAAAATTAATCGTTATTGACAATTAAATAAGGTTTAAACATGTAAAAAATACGTCAGTTCTTTCTTGATTAAAATAGTATTCACGCAATTAGTTTTCAGACAATGAATATCCTTGCTTTTTACTGTAAAATAAATTTCCACACCCATATGTTCCAAAGCAATAAAAGAGATATAACTTTTTCAAAATGCATTTTTAAAGTATACTGTTATACACGATGGATTATTTTACTTTGCAACAATTCATTTTAGAATGGGTTAAAACAGTGGTTTGTTTTACTTTAATGATATGAAGTCAATCACTCATTTTAGAACTGTGATAGGAGAGTCTCTTTCTGTTAATATGAGTGAGAAATACTTATATATTAACATGGAATACCTTAGGGTATGTATATATATATATATATATATATACATATATATATATATATATATATATATATATTCTGTGTATTGGTTGGTTGGTTGTTTTGTTTTACGGCATATCAACCCTTTTCAAGTTATTTAATTCCAAATTTGGTGATTTTGAAGAACGATTTTTTAATATAGTGTATTTTTTTTAAAGACGTATTCTATTTAACCCATAATTGGGACCCTAACAGGTACTACCACTCCGGGTCAGAATGGACCTGGGAGCAATGGTAATTAAAGGGTGGCTCCACACTCCCTAAGGCCTGTAAGCTGGGGCCTCACCATCGGATATAGTTTAAGGTCATATCCAGGACCATATTCTGTGTGTGAATATATCTTAATTATAAATTTAAATTTAGAATTTTGATATTAATTATTTGAATTATATGAATGAAACCGTAAATGTAGGTTTGTGTCTGTATGTCTGCCTGAGTGTAAATGTTTAACCGCTTAATTATTAAACTATTTGTCACCTTAAATTGAAATTAAAAGAGAATAGTTATCATACACCGATGATAGGTTGTAATGAGGTACACCTTTGTTTGGGTGAATCAGTAACGTGTACAGATATATATCGCCAACTTGAAATGCAAACTGTCATTTTAACATGCCGACATATTTTTACTTCATTCGGCGCATATCTAACTTCAATATCTTTTTTTTTAAGTCGTTTAATATATAGTCTCTCTCTCGATAGCGACATCAGTAGGAGACGTAGTTTGAGTGCTAAGTGTTCTAGTTTCGATTCTATCGGATGGCACACAAATTATTTGTTTACTTCTGAAATCACTACTATGTATTAGATGCAATACAATATTTAATACCGAATTGACTCTGTAATAATAAATACCAGTCTGCGTTGATTAAAATATATTTATACGTATGTAACGATCCCGCAAGGCCGGGTACCCCATCCAGCTATCTGGATATATTTTAATAGCGCAGAATGCAAGGCAAATGGTCTTTGATCCAAGGATTGAGGTATATTAGTACCTATTTACTATGCCTCCCCACGGGACAGAGTTAGACACCAGGGTCGTTTTTTAACGTGGAGAAAAGGTACAAAAATAAAAATTGTCTCAGTCGTGAAGGATTTCTCCTCCACTGAAAGAGAACAAGAAATGGAAGTGTAGCATCTGAAGAACAGATGGTATTTATTTGCTCCCCCACCGAGCAAATTAGGCACAAGGCCGATTTTTAATGTGAGGAGTGAAGGGAGGGGGAAGGGAAAAGGGGACCAGCTCCCGAGAGGTGGGAAATGGGAGCTGGTTAAGGGTCAGGCATGTGGGGTCGCCCCCACATCTGGTCTTTGCTAGTCATAGCTAGTCATAGCTTGCAGCATCTGCCGGAACAGATGGTATTTATTTGCTCCCCCACTGAGCAAATTAGGCACAAGGCCGTTTTTAATGTGAGGTAAAAACCAGCTCCCCTAAAAGTAGGCAAAAAGGGGGCACTCTGGTTACCAAAAATAATAATTGTCCCAGTATAGAGGGTTTCCCCTCCATTGACTGGTACAAATTATCTTAAGTGCAGCATCTGAAGAACAGATGCTACACTTTGATCTTGACCAAAAAGGCCAAGAACCTCTGTTTTAATCTGTCTAATTAGCTTTCAATTGTCGTGAGCTAACCGATTTCTTACTATCTATTACTTTCTTTCTAATTTTTTCTGCTCGGCTTCTATTTTATATCGTGTCTCTCACCCTCGTTTCCGTGTTACTGTTGCTTTCTATGATTCTTACTTTCTGTGGAATAAAGACAGATTGGAATAAACCGGTTTTAATAGTAAATTTATATAACAAGAAATAAAAATATTTAACCTATACACGAAAAATAATGACAGAATAACGAATCATGGGGATGAATAGTGCATAAAAAAGACGCCTATTTGGTATTTATACCATTTTATTTTTATTTTAACCCGCATTGCAAACTCATATCTCATATTAGATTTTTCTCTGTAACCTCTAACACAGATGTTATGTGTTTTATCAAAGGGTTCACCATTTATCCACACCTGAAGACTATTTGGAGTAAGCGTCAATGAGTGTACAACTGTTACCAGGACAACAGCATAGTAATCGTTAGTGATGGAAATTAAGTATGACTTATTATTTAACGGGAACAGCTCCACAAGAACCATAGTGCAGTCAAAACAAAACCCGGCTAGCAAAACAGAGTTCCACAGGCGGACAGTTCTAGAAAACAAGATTTTTCATGGAATTAGCATATAGATTTAAGCACAGATATAGTGGCGAAATTTATTGATAGTGGTTGTAGCGAGACGACTGTTTTTTGCAAAAGTTTGGCCAGATTAGACCAGATATTGTAGCTTAAGCGACTACTTGCGATATTATTAAAGACAGAGAAGATACGAACTCACGACCTCTGTGCTGTTGAACATAGACTGCAGGGAAGAGAAAATGGCATCACTTACTAAGTTCTGTAGGAGTTTTAAACTCTGTACATTTGAATAGGATGCTTCGATCAGTTCTTACGCAGATGTAGCAACAATACTTCATTCTAAGACGCAGTTGGCTCTTATACAAATATAGGATTTCATCGGCAGTGAGAGATCTACTGGATTCAACTATCATTCAGCTGATCTTGATGTATAAGTTTCATTTCAGATCGGCAGTGAAAGTCAATCTCAAAAGCTTGTCAAAACAGTATGCTTCCCAAGATGACAGCTAATCACTTCCATTGTGGATAGATGGGGGTTAAATCTTTAATGTAAGGAAGAATGAACCTTGCTTTTAGATGCATTTGAATAAACCAGCCATCTTTTCTCAATCCCCCACGTCCCCAAGATCAGAAGAGAGAGAACCAAAAAGATCTTGGTCATTGGTGGCATTTGAAATCTTGTCATGGATGGTAATGTAATCTGCGTAAATGTCCACGAATGATCTACGAACATTATTTGGGAGATAATTGATAGAGATTAGAAAAAGAGTTGGGCCCAGTATAGAACCCTAGGGAACGCCAGCGTCTATACTATCGACTTCTGATTCTTTACTATCGATGAGTACCTTTATAGACCTATCAGAAGGGAATTATTTAATAATTGAGAGGACCTTGCCAGCTATATGGTGAAAATCTTGTAAAGTAGAATTATATGCCATACTTTGTAAAAAGGTTTTATTATTATTTATCAAGAGCAATCGTACTAGTAAAGAAATGCCTGCCATTAATTATGTAATATTACAGAAGATCTATCAGAATAGGAACCATTAGTTAGCTGCGTGAATAGAGACAAAAAGGTGCTAACGTGTCTCTACTGGACCTAAGGAGAGCATACATACAAGTGCGGGTCCATGAGACATTATGGCCATACCAGACTGTGGAAATCGATGGGAAAAATACTGTCTGACGCGTTTGGGATTCGGCTTGAATGTAGCTCCCCTGATAATGAAAGCAATTGTCCACGAAGTATTACCCCAGGAAGAAGTTGAAGGCCGCACATACACTATATAGATTTATATGGCTTTTATAGTCAGCAACTATTCGAATCCAGTTATATAGTTTTTGTACATCATAAAATACTGTAAATGCAGAGGAATGTGTTTGTATCTTCATGTCATTTGTAGAATGTATTCAAAAGACGATAAATGCCATCAGACAAGTGTATAAGAATAATTTATGAATAAACCTGACCATCTCCCTAAATTTTGACGAGGTAGATTATTAGACAAAAGAATTAATATGAAATACAAATACAGACATTATATACATTCTCTCTACTGGATATTTCTACTTCTGTATTTGAAAGGGAGAATAATATATTAATCTTTACATTAATTTCCAATAGAAAGCTGTGACAGGCATAAAAAAAGGTTTTTAAATTAATTCGCAACTACTTATTCAGTCTTAATATCGATGTACATTTATCACCTCTATGTACTCAGATGCTTATATATATACATACCCACAAAGGCTAAAAGAATACAGAATTAATAATTAAAACTATAAGCAAATGACAGGAAACAAACTCTCAAACACCTGAGGCCATCAAAAATTATTTCATGTACGAATTCCATTTTTCGGAGTATAATTAATAAAAACTGATCATAAAAGAACAATATTCATTGCATTACCATGTTACTCATTCATCAAAACTGCCTCCTGTTGTTTTCAATTTTTTAATTCAAACAAATATGAATAAAATAAACTACGCGTCAGGTGGGCTCGAAAGTAAAACTACAACGCAATATGACAAAAATAAAACAAATATTTTACTTGTTGTAAATTTCTCATTTATACATTTCGAAATGAAGCTCCATTCTCAATAGTTTTTACATCTTTTTTTAATTTCTTATTTTCTTCTTCTTTTTTGTCATGTTGTCATGGCGAAGAAGGAAACGTCAGTTAAGATTCACGCGTTGTCTTTGAGCGATTGTGTTTTTAAATGTCAAAATGGTGAGTTTAACAGCAGAGGTGTGAGTGCCGTTACAGAAGCATTTATTTAATATAACTAAAATAAAATACGCATCAGAGGTGATTGGAAACAAAATCCTAACGAAATATTACGAAAACAAGCAAATACTTTACTTGTTTCAAATTTATAATTCATACATTTAGGAGTAAAACTCCATTCTCGATATTTTGTACATCATTTTTCCTTTTTTTTCTTCTTCTTTCTTGCCATATTGCTTAGTTAGAGAAAGAAACGTTATTTAATAAAGATCGGCAGTTGTGTTTTGAAGTGCCGAATGGCTCATTGATGAACGTCAGGGCTGTGAATTCTTTATAGAAGCGTTGTTTTAATTTGAATATAATAAAATACGGATCAGGTGCGATTGAAAGCCAAATAAAAACGTAATATTACAAAAAGAAACAGATATTTTACTCGTTTGAAATTTATCATTTATATATTTTGGAATCAAACTCCATTCTCAATATTTTATGCAGTTTTTTTTTTACTTTCTATATTTCTTTTTTGCCATGTTGTAAAGCTGGAAAAAGATAAGTCAGTTAGTACAGATCTGCGCGTTGTCTCTCACAAGAAAACACGTTAATATATATATATTTATTATTATTATTATTATTATTATATTATTATTATTATTATTATTATTATTATTATTTTATTATTATAATATAAACTAGCTGCATGTCTATGGGTTACCTGGCTGTACACTAATAGGCCCCTATCTGCTATTAAATTAAAGCGACCCCCTAGAATGATAGAAGGAGTTCCAAGGAGCAACAGTTGCTATGTGACATTTAGTTTCTTTAAATTCTGGGGTCTTCGTGCGCTTCTGGTCTCCAAAGAATTGAAATAAAACAGTACAAACAATAAACATTTTGCATTGTTTTATATATATATATATATATATATATATATATATATATATATATATATATATATATATATAACTACTTCATTTACTTACATAAATTTAATATACGGAAGTATAGATTTATGCGTAAACTTTAAGTATTTACTTCAAAAGTGCTCAATACGTAGGTAGAGCTAGTTAGTAATTTATAAAATATATATGGCGATTAAGCTACACTGAATATTCTGCGTTTCATCCACTGTAGGATTCGTCAGGCTTATGCGCATAAGCCTGACAAATCCTACAGTGGATGAAACGCAGAATATTCAGTGTAGCTTAATCGCCATATATATTTTATAAATTAATATATATATATATATATATATATATATATATATATATACGCATAAGAATACTTTGCTAAGTATATTTCAGTTTCAAAACGAATGGCGTTATAAAATTATGGGGTCTGCGTTGGCGCCTTACAATTATATAATGGAAATATGTAACAAATTATTGCAAGTTTTTTTTTTAATATAGATCCACATAACAATATTGTGATGAGCGTGTTTCAGTTTGAACACGTGTAGTATAAAACAATTATAGGGGTATGCCTAGCTTTCATAGAATAGTTTTTTTTTATTTTATTTTTTTTTTACTAAAATATAGTCTAAAAAAATAAGTAGTTTGTGAGTAATGTCGAAACCAATTTATGTAACTGAAAAAGGATTTGACTAATATTTAAATAATTTATGATAAAATAGAAGAGTTAAACTATTTGATAATATTTAGTGTAAATCGTTCATTATTTTATAATAAATTATTTAAATACTGATCAAACCCTATTTCAGTCACTTAAAGTGGTTTCGACAATAGTTCTAAACAACTCATTTTGCTTAAACTATATTTAAGTAAAAAAATAAGACTATTTATATCTTAGCTGGCGATTGAATTTATATTATTAATTAAATAAAACAAGTAAATAATCAGGTAGATAGAGTAGGCCAAAATAAAACACTAGGTCGATTTTATGGAGAAGAACTTAACATTGTGATATGCAGTAATTATTTTAGACGAAATGGATTAGTTCTCTGACTGATGAGGAAAAGCAGATACTGAATGTTTAATTATTCATTCGAAAATTAAATTAAAATTCCTTCCCCTCCTATAATAGATACTACACTTGGAATTATTTATTCACAAATACATTTTATTTGCGAATATTTTTACACGATTTCAAACGCAAAACAAATAAGATTTATTTATTTTATGAAAATATTTTTGATAATTTGATTGATTGAATTAAATTTTATTTTTTATTTAAAATTATTTAGAAATACAATTGTTTTTTTTTTGGGTGGGGTATAGTCCTTTCATCAGATCTCCCTTGACTCAAAATTATTTTAAAAGATGTGTGTGTATTTTTCTTTTTGTTATTAAAATTATCTTTTATAGAATCAGTCCCGTTAGAATTAGGTTTTATGATAAACACCTGATTTAACGTTAACGCAACCATCGAAAACGGGTCATCAACAGAATGTCGATTGAATTACCGCAGATAAAAACTCCAATGTGCATCTGAAGCGATTCAATTTGCCAACATGAAACGAAGTGGCACCTTTTATGGCTTACGAGGATATGGAGACATAATTGTTTATTGAAAAGAGAACATGCTGAAACGTGTATGTGGAACTCAGAGATCTGACAACCTTCAATATCCCTTACTATTTGTATATCGACAACATAGATATCCCATTTGGGGATACCATAAAACATTTCTATGGGTGGCTTTTTATGCGTACTGTTTTATAAGAGATACTTCCTTCAATCATTTTCACAAAAGTCAAAATCTCTTCCATAAGTTTGACATTGATATGTTTGCAAAAGCTTAAGCAGTAAGACTTCTATGTGTCAAAACTAATCAAAACAAGCTAAGAGTAGATTCCTACATACATCTCAAAGATCATATAAATAACGATGGGTAAGGAAGAGATATAGGTCAGATATGCATTTTATCTTCTAGCTACATTAGCTGTTCACGAGATATGCATGGAAAGACCCAAGATTCAATGACATGTAAGAAATTATACAAAACTAGACTTTTAATCACATGTACTTCAAATCCAAAGTGCAAATTCAAATGTATATTCCCTGGACAAACATACACCAATCGACAAGGTCCATTGACTATGGTGTTTCGCATGATGATGAATCTGATGAACAAATCACAAGTCGTTAGCCCACTACGATGTTAAATTTACACAATTGGGTGGCAAAAGAGAGGCTTGCTCCATACGCATATATTATTGTGGCTTAGAAAAATCAATAATAATATATTGGTTTCATTATATTAGTTGAGTTATATAATATACAAGCACATTCAATTTTATTTGAAATAGTAAATAGTCACATGGTGGATGTGCCTTCTAGTAATATCAATAGAAATTCACCTGGATTTGCACATTTACAAAGTGGTTTTCTGTCTGGACAATTTACTGATATGCCTTTGAAACTTTGAGAGGGAATGCTGATTATGAATTTGAAAGGAGTAAACAATTTACTAGAAATATTTACCTTGGTAACTCAGTTGAAGAACTAATTGGCACAGATTTTTCATAATTAATTTAAAATTTTAAAAATCCTGATTGGTTTTGTAAAAGAGCAATTATGTTACCTACAATATTGCCGTGAATAGTTTTAGTGATAGACTTATAAAAATCCTGCAAGGAACCGAGGATTATTGTAAATCCATATGTTGTACTGTAGAAGAGTCTGAAATTGTCAATTATCCAGTTAAACTTTTGTAAGTCTCTCGAGCCAAAGAAGTGTTCCTCCTCATTTTCTTTGATAGAAATTAGATAGATACAGTCATGCTTGTGCGCAACCTCTCACCACCAAAATTATGCAATAGCATAATATTGAATAGTTTGGGACATATTTAAAGAGACAGGGACATATATAACGGGGACTCATAATACACGATAGTGATGATGAGGGAGACATCAATACGGTTCGTATATTTCTTGGGGACTTCGTATTAAGAGTTCTTATAACCCAGATAGAATGATAATAACATTTAGACAAGTATATATATTGCATCATGACGACGATTGTGACAATTCCTGAGGTGAGGACATTTATATATCAGACAGGGGATTGTTCTTCTTAACATATACCGAGGAGAGGAGGAGACATTTCTTAGAAGGGTTACCCAATGTTCATTATAAGATAATAAACACATTATCTTTCGTTCGTGATGAAGACAACATTTATAACATCATGATAACTTTTTATTCATCGGATCGACCGGTCGATGACGTCAGGAATTCACCTGTATATCTACATGGTTAATTTCTATCCTTCGCCTCTAAGGGAACTCTCCTCTGGCTATGTCAACTCTTGGCTTATCAAGTCGCTGATTGACTGACTTGCTGACTGACTAAAATCCGAACCCATATGGACGTCTATGACGTGTGTTTTTCAAACGTAACCATTTTCACGTGGCGTTACATATGTTTGTCCAAACACACACCCGGTGAACAAAATAATCCTCAATTCTAATCTAACCTAGTTTTAAACAATATAATTTAATTTGCATTGTTCATTCTTTTACTGACATATTTAATATTCAGATTTCTATAAGAATTAACAATGGACTTTATTTCTAATATTCCATTTCTTAACTTTGCCTACAAGGTTCGATCCTAGGCTCATCCTAATTTCGTTTTCACTTATCTAATATTCTTCTTATTTACATGGAAAAGAGATGTCCATTTTTCCATGTAACAACAAGACTCGTTATCAAAAAATTATGAGAAATGTTTTAGAGGCCACAATAATTTCTAGCTGTGAAAAAGGTGAAGACGTCTGTATCCATTACATTTCTTTTATGCGTTCCAACATGCCTTTTTAGTTCAAACACGTTCAGTTTCCAATAAATTACAAGATAAGACACTATAAGTAGTTAGTTTGCATTTAGAAAGGGGTTGTTTTTCACACAGACAGCTATATTCTACAGTAAGGAATAAGAACAACGTTTCATATTGACTCATAATTGTAAAAATAGACATATTATCTACTAGCAGTACTCGCTAACTAGCATTTCCTGGTGGAAGCGTGCCTCCCACCTCGTAAAAAGATAAAGTGTTGTTCTTTTTGTTGTGGCCGCTGCTGCTGCAGCTCACCCTCCTGAATCTTCTAATTTTTACGAACGGCTTTCAGAGCAGCATTTTACGAACGGCTTTCGGAACGGCATTTTACGAACGGCTTTCGGAATCGACACCCCTAACTCCTTATGGTAAAAACGGTTATCGAATGTCAAGAACGGATGTGGAGGGGTTGTGTAGTAAGGGTAATGAGTACCCCCAGCCCAAAAAACAAGAGACAACTAGCAGCGGTTGGAAATAGAAAAAAAAAATAGATCAAGTATGCAGTCCGGGTAGAGAGAAGTGGACAAAAAAGAAACGAAAAAAACACCCGCTTGGCTGTTTAAGCTGTGGTAATGTTGAATGGTTACTTACCGGAATCCGCGATTAAAAATAGTTCATCTCAAAGTTTTATGCAGAAATTTATTTAAGAACGAAAACAGCGAAACCTATGCTAAGAGATTGAAACGAAACTTCTGTGTATTCATCTTGGTTAAAGGCTGATTTGTAAGATCCGCAATAATAGAATTTCAAGGTGGCAGCCAATGAGATTTGAGGAATGCCATTAGGGAGAAATAATTATTTCCGAATAGTGAAGTGGGATAGTAGTTATATGTGTATGAGTGTTTAATCCAGTTATAAGTGTGTCAGGTCAATATAGTTGAAAGGGTTATATATTTACCCGGTCTTCACTGGGGGAGTGGGAGGACTTATAAAGTAGAGGAAAACTAAAAACCATTCGTCTGTAGATCTGGACAGTAGTGATAATGCTTCGATTAAGATGTAATATAAGATTTAATTATAACGAATAGATGTGCACGAAAACGGCGTAATTGAGTTACATAAGACTGAGATTATGTTTTTGACATAATTAATTTTTATGTGGCATCTGTTAATGAAATCCCACTGTATTTTGGTCTAGAGGGGAATTTCTGCAATTAAATTATTATATAACAGAATAAGGATTTTTTTCTGAGAAATAACAAACTAATGAGTAAACATTGTTCGCAAGACGTTTATAAATGAGATACTCAAATGTGTTACAAAATTTCGAAATTATCTTCTTTTTTTACAAGGTGGTCACAACTTATCAAGGCCCGGAAGCCACTCAGGGATAAGGGTTATTGTCTGTAATGTATGTTAGTGTGGATATTTAATAAAGTGTCTACTTAAGGGGGTGGTTCATCTTCTATATCTTTTTAGAAAACTTCCCAAATTGATTTAACGAGCGAAGTTAAATGTTCTTTTCTTTTTTTATATTTTTAACTATAAAAAGGCTGGATATACTTTCCCTGTGGCAAATAACTAGATATATATGTGAGTCCTAGTTAGATTTTATATTTTTGGTGCATCTTATACATCCTTTTTTGTTTTAGTGAGTGCGTGACAATCTTCTAAGCAATTCTATAGTTTCATTTTTTACAGGTTGATAATTTCGAATTTAAAGCATTTGCTTTTTACTTCTGGATTTTGGTTATTGAAAAGTACCGTTAACATTAAGATTGCGCTAGGCATTCCCAATAAGTGGAAGCAATTCTCAACAATGAAAGTAATCTTTCAAGTTACTTCTTGCATGTTTAATATTATACTGTTTTATTTGGTTGCAATAGAAAAATTGAAATGTGGCAAGTTGTGCGGATAATAGAACTCCGGTTTTTCTGCTTTTATGAAAACATGATTTTGTTGGTCACCTTTAGCTACGAAGGGCAACAAACCTGATATCAAAAATATATATTTCCGCAACAGTTTTCTTTTCTTTTGATTATATTTAGCTTTAGACGCACACCCATTTTTAATAACTATTCATAAATCAGTGTAAATTATTGAGGGCTCTATTTGAAGCCAGTAAACAACGATTGTACTCTATATAAATAATACTATAAATATGTATATTCTCTATAATATTAATAACAATCATAATAATAACAATGTAAATATTTAAATACACTATAACAATAATGTAAATATATAAATACTCTATATTAATTATATAAATATGCATATAACCTATAATAATAATAATAATATTAATAGTAATAATAATAATAATGATAATAATAATAATAATAATAATAATAATGTAAACTTCACCAAATGCCATGTAAAATAAGAAGATAAGAAAAGTGTTTGGCCGATCAGACATTAAAGTATTCTTATGTAGCCCGGATTGCGAAGATCTCAGAACGTGATACATATAACTTTTTGCGTGAAAATTTCTAAACGAGAAAACTGCAAAATCAACATAACGTGTACGATTGCGGACATTGTTTAGAAGACTTTCGACATAACACAAAGTAAGCTTAACGTTAATATACGACAATGCATCAAATATGTAACCACCGTTTCGTGGTTAAGAAAAATAACAGCGTCCGATTAAATTTTAAATTACAACGTCATATTTTTATCGCTTAATTAAAAAATCAATTATATTTTTCATGTGTTATATTCCTTATTTGTTTATTATATTCTTGTTGCGTTTGTTGATATAAATCGCTTAAAACGAACATTAGTATGCTATTTCACAGAAAATCGCTAATCAGAAAAAATAGCAAAACTCCACACATTGCATTTAAAACTACATATATATATATATATATATATATATATATATATATATATATATATATATATTATATATATATAGATATTGCTTCCAATAAATATTGGTAGTTTAGACAACACGAAATTTCCACACAAAAAAATTATTTTGCTGAAATAAATAATTAGTGAGATTATTCTACCAAACATGTTAAATAAACATTGGAATTATTGTATAAGTTTGGACGAAAAATCTGCAGATGAGTAAATTAATTGAGCAAGTAACTGCGAGACGCGACAAAAAGTTGGGTTGAAGCAAAGTTACTTGTGACCAGTACTATTGTCTAATAAAACTTTGGCGATATTATAAAAACACAATTATTCAATTTCCTCGCCAAATATTTAACGAATTCCTTTGAAATAGTGATAATAATAATAATAATAATAATAATAATAATAATAATAATAATAATAATAATAATAATAATAATAATAATAATAATAATAATAATCCCCAGGTTCTTCTGCTTCATTTCACGTATGTATTTTCAGAATAAATCGATTTAACAAAAAATATTTTTTACAAAATTGATCCTTATGAGTTTTCCTCTCGGGCAAATATTCATACTAACATAACTGGTTGCTGGAATTATTACTACTACTCTTTCTTTCTACCAGCGTAATACTGATTGCTTGCTAGAATTATTGATACAACCCTTTTCACCCTAACTTTAAGCAATTTACGTAATAAAAATCATATGATTATATTGTATATATTTTTACATAGGAGGGAGAACAGATTTACCGAGATAAAGGACCATTTGAATAAATTCACATTGATTGCATTTGTATTCATACAACAAATCATTGTGAATTCATTCAAACGGTCCTTTAAAAAGAAATATGCAAGATAATGTGGCGCTTATGCACTTACGCTACCGTGCTATTTTTTAAATAGTATTTTCAAGTTGAATTAAAGTTTTACAATATCTTTTTTGCTTATTAAGTTGTTACGTGAAAATACGGAATCGTTACAACACACCTGGAAGCCCGATAACATAAGTGCCTAAGTTCCAATAAAGTGATTTTTATATTGTAAGCTACACTTTAATGAATACCTTATTTTATTCTTCGCAACACTCTAATCGCGTAAGCAAAATTTTAGCAAACGAAAATGTATAATAAACATTAAAAACAACTGGAAGCAAAGTTATAGAAAACTTTGGGAGGGTATTTTTTGTTGCTTGAAGGTTTAAGAAAATTTTCAATAAGTAATAAAAAAAACGACCGTAATAAAAGTTTTATAAAACCAATTTAATCACCTCAAAAGACGTATGCCACCATGTTTATTTGCTATAGTCCGACAACGCAAGCGTTCAAATTCGTGTTTTGATAACATTGCGATCAGTCTCTACCGGTTAATTACGTCAACTGCCGTGCACATTCAAGTAACTTCGGGGAAATAACGGGTCAAATTCTGCAGTAGTTTAATTATAGATCAATTCCATGATTTAAAACTTACTTACATTTAACTTGCTTCTTAAAGCTTTTATCTGAAAATCTTACAAATTTTCAAATTATGTTTCCACTCTAACATTTTCAACATGTTTTGTTATCTTCCTCGTTGTCGTAAAGTCTTTGATAGACACATGCACGGAATAAGAGTCTATATTCCTAACACTCTTCCCATGATGAAGAAATCTAAATTAGAATCAGACCATCAGACTTTTACAACATAGCGTTAGTTACCTATCTTTGCTTTATCCCTCTCCGCTGACCAACGACTGTACTCAAGCTAATCATGTCTCTGACAGCATAGATGTAGCACTCTCCTTTGACACTAGTGCCTAAATACATGTATTTGGTGATTTAACGCCAACCAAAGTAATTGGCTTGGCTTCTCAAACTAGACGGACATAGCTGGTAGCATCATCCATAACTTTTCTATATCCCATTCCTTGACATAACTTTTCTATATCCCATTCCCGACCCGCCTCTAATTCTTCAGGACAGGACATTAAACGCTTCACTTCTGGATCTATTTCTGAAAACAGTTCCAGAGAATTGTGTAACAAACACCTATTGCCCACTCAGAAATGCTGATCAGGATGTGATGATAATAGATATCCCTCTAAACTCTCGACCACAAGTTGAGCAGTCATAACTCAAAACGACAAAGTACTACAATAAGGCACTACAATACGGTACTACAATAACAAGAATGTGATATTAGATCACATCAAAAATGTTCCATGGGGAAATATTTTTCTCTTCCTGCGGAACAGTGCGTAAATTAGACCACTAAATGTGTTCAAAGTAGCACTCGAAATACTTTTTCCACACGAAAGTTTTATAGCAAACCCTACCCCCTTATGGTTTACTTCTAATTGCGCAGCTGCCATACTCAGAGGAAATATGCATAACGGGGCTTCAAGCGGCATAAGTCCTGTTCAAACAAACAAACGTTTATAGAAGCAAGAAGTAATTGTAAGAAAGAAGTAGCGCCAGCGAGAAGAGAATATACTGAAACCACCAGAAAACGCATTGCAGCGCAAAAATTAGAAACTCGTGATTTCTGGAAAATCTACAGCAGTGTTATAGGCAATCAACAATTCCCCACTATCCAACAACCATGAGATTGTATTTATAGCAACTGAGACAGTTAACATGCTTGCCCGTCATTTTGCCTCAAACTCTTCCTTAAACCAAGCAAACCACTCTCCCTGCAGACAGAAAGAACATTACAAGATCTGAAAATAACCTCTTCTCAAGTACATGATATAAAAAAATCTTTGACACCTCAGAAGCATGTACTCCTTACCTTATCCCGGATGAAGTATAATAAAAATCTACTGAGGTTGCTCCTGTTCTCTCTAATCTCTTTAACAAAAGCCTAAAACGATACTTCTTGCCTTACTGCTAAAAAACTTTTTTTTTTTACAAGTAGCCCCGTTGCAGCCAGATGGCTGCATATTGGGAAAGAAAAGCGAGGAAGTACAGTGTATTTACACAATTGTTATTTTTATGAAAGAAACAACAACAGTGGAAACAACAACAGCAAGTAGGTATTCGACACAAAAATATTAGAAGTTATAGGATTTCTTCATACGCCACGTTTCTCATCTTTTTACAGTCACGTTGTTTTCAGAGCGAAGATCATGTCATCTGGGTTTTTACCCGTGATGCGCTACATACAGTGTACCATGGGTGAAAGTCGGTTCATCCATCCATACGCCCACCTTGCTCAGCGTCTGGTCTTGACTTTTATTGATTGTCATGGCGAAGGCAAGCCTCACCGGGAATTGGCGACGATTTCACGCGACAAATTGTTCATCTTGGTGATTCATTTGTATTCTTGGTATGACCATGTTCGAATCAGAGAAAGTCCAGTTTTTTTTTATCAGACGGAGCAAATGAAAGTGATTAGTTTTAAAAAGTAAAATAAATATTGTATTTTTTCAACCAATATTAATGAAAAAATGTACGAGATACATGCGTAAAAGTATTATTTTATTTAATTTAATGACCGGTGGTCTAAACTGACCACCCTGGTCAAATCAGTTGATTTTTTATCAGACGGAGAAAATGAAAGTAATTAGTTTTAAAAAGTTTTAAAAAAAATGCATTTTTCAACCAATTTTAATGAAAAATGTATGAGATACATATATTAAAGTATTATTTTATTTAATGACCGCTGGTCTAAACTGACCACCCTGGTCAAATCAGAGAAAGTCCCATTTTGGTCTTTGTAATCAGACGGAGAAAATGAAAGTAATTTTTTTTTTAAATTAAACAAAAAAAAATCTTGTATTTTTCAACCAATATTAATCGAAACCTTTTTACTTACTTACTTTTTTTATTGGTTGCAAATCAGAGAAAATCCTTGTTTTAGTTTTGTTAATCAGACGAAGAAAATGGAAGTATTTTTTTAAATAAAAAAATCTTTTATTTTTCAACCAATATTAATCGTTGACTGCTGCTGCTACTTCCACCGATTTAATGCCTCTCGCCACCACTTTGCCTAACGTCTGTTGATGCCACTCCCACCAATTTAATTCCTATCACCGCTACTATTTTTGTCTCTGCTTCTACTCCCACCGATTTAACTCCTATCACCACTACTATTTTGCATTTCCTTGCATTTATTTCGCATTTCCATATACCAAACACGGATATAAATATCAATAAACATCCGCTGGATTATAAGCTTCACTTTGGTACCTAAATTGCCTGGGTTGGTTATCTTTAGGCTGACTTAAACCGCATCACACACCCACACCCACAGACGACAGTACAGAAATTTATAATAGCATACCAGTTACAAGAACTCTAGCGAAAGAACTGACCCAGTAAATTATCGCCCCATTATTATCCTTCCTCTTTTTTTCGCCACAATATTTAAGTCCATAATTAATCAAGCTTTACTGTACCTAAAGTTATGTCCGACCGTCAATATGGATTTAGGAAACACGTTCTACTGCCGATCCACCATGCACTGTATAAGGCAGCGGAGGGGAGGACAATAGACCGAGATATATCTGAGGCATTTGATACGGAATGGCACGATAATCTTCGCATGACAATCATATCCTATGGTATCACTGAACGAATACTTAACATAATTAAATTCTGCTCTAATAAGAGTAAAGTCCAGGTTGTCCTCGACGATTGTATGTCCAAACAATATGATATAACTGGGCCTTTATTATTCCTGATATTCGTAGATTACCTCCTTGATACAAGTATTTTAAACGTGGATGCTCCGACGAACTACACTCTCTTGTACCACCTTTACGTAAATACCGTCGACAAACCCGACAAGAAGCAAAATCCCACCCCTACACAGTAGAGATCCCTAGATGCAAGAAAGTCTTCTACTCTAATAGTTTCTTTCTCAGCACTTGTAAACTTAGGAACTCCCTTCTGGGTTCCTGCTTCTCCAACTGTACCGACATGCAGAAAGTTTTTTAGGGTTTTTTATTACATAGGAATTAACATTTATCAAGGCCCGGAGGCCACTCGAGCATAAGGGCTATTGAGTGTACATGGGATAATATCGTAGTAATCGTTAGTACTGGAAATTTGGTTAATTGAATTAATTAGGGGGACGGTTAATCAATAATGTACTTGTGTTGGGAGTGAGGACTATCAAGTTGTAGTAAATTGTAAGGCGGCCGAACGCAAAAGAGATCCACAGGAGAGCAGTTCTAAGAAAGTAGCTTTGTTCATGGAATCTATGCTTAGGTTTAGTTAATGAGGGAAATTATTGACAGTGGTTACAGCTAGACGAGTGGTGTTCGTGAAATTAGGCGACGGAGGCATAAGTTAGAGCTCAGATGAGCACTTTCCATGGAAATAACGATAAAGCAGAGAGAGGCTCGCAACGTCTCCTCTGGAAATAGTTTGCAGGGAAAGGAAAAGGGAATAACCATGAGGCTACTAAGTTTATTTTGCCCAGACAGAGTAATATATCCTGCCCAGATTTGGAAAAAGTACTCCATCCTTCGACGTACCTGTTTTTATATATAGAGAGAATTGTATCAGCACTAAAGTATCTGATAAAGCGGTAGAAGGATCCCACAATTTTTCCAGCCACCTTGGCAATAGGTTTGATGTACGTGTTTCATTTCAGATACGGAGTAAAAATAAAACCCAGAAGATGTTCAAAACATGGATCCTCCCCAAAACTAGAGCCATTCATTTCAATTGATGCCAGATGGGAATCAGAACGTGTATGATGTAAAGATAGACGCTTGGTTTTAACTACATAAAATGTAACCAGCCATCTCTTTTCCCAACTGTACAATGTGCTCAAGATCAGAGGAGGTAGAGTCAGAGAGAACTTAGTCATTTACTTCCTTTGATGTGTTGCCAAAAATAGTAGTGTCGTCAGCATAAATATCTATGAATGATTTTAAGATTTGATTTGGGAGATCATTAATGTAGATCAGGAAGTTAAAGTGTAATGTTAACAGACATGTTGCTGCTCAACTCTTTACAAAAAATCACTGTAACTTACGTCCTTGATAGTAGCCCCCTACATCAAAGTTTATACGTTTCAACGTGCCTTGTTTGGGGTGAAAGTATAATAAAAATCCATATATATATATATATATATATATATATATATATATATATGTATGTATATATATATATGTGTGTGTGTGTGCGTGCGTACATATCGATGCGTCCGTTACGTCTCGAAATACGAAGGATAACCCTTGTATTTGAAGCTGCGTGCGTAATTGTGTTGCAAGGGTTTCCCAATCCCCAACGTCTCCTTTCCTGAATCGGCACTGCTAGAGTCAAGGACGATTAGAAACAATGCCGGGGTAAGCAGAGATTATATACAGCACCTGGAGCTACCAAACGGTCACTCATCTGATAATGGCCAGGCTAATCATTGCGTAACTTTGATCATATGATAACATCGGTCTGTCAAACGCTATATACACATACATACTTAACATGCATATGCATACATACATATTCATATACACACACATATATATATACACACATAAAATTTATATACATATATACATGTATAAGCATACAAAATATCCATGTTATATATATATATATATATATATATATATATATATATATATATATATATATATATATATATATATCATTATCGGCAATCACTCGTGGCGGGTATGGTTGCTCTCCCGTCCGTGAAATTAGGTCTGTGGAGGCTGATCCTTCGCCCACGGACTTTATTGCAGGTGGGGGGGGGGCATGTGCGAGTGGTCTACTCGGTAGTGGAATAGGCCGAACGAGTTGTATTGGTAGTAAATCTCCCTTTCTCTGCTTCCTCTTTTTTTCTCCGACTCTATGGAGGTTCTTTTCTGAGTGAACTGTGCCTTTATGGACCCTCCTGCTCCAAATGCCCATGAAGAGCAGCATCCTCCCAACTGCTGAGGCGGAAGTGACACTGTCTCAGGTGAGTCTTTATGTTGTCCTTATTTCTTTTTTCTATCCTCCTTGGTACCACTTTCCCTCTTTCAGCTGACCATAGAGTATTTGCTTTGGAAGGCGGTTGTCAGCCATCGTCCATCGCAGCTGGTTTCGGATGATTGTAGTGGTAATGGTAGGTATGTTGGCCTCCTTCAAGACGCTTACGTTTGTTCGTCGATCCTTCCAATCAATCTTGAGGATCTTACAGAGGCAAGACTGGCGATACTGCTTCAAATCTCGGCTGTAGGTGGTCTTGCTGTCGGCTCCATAGAGAAGAGTGGGCAAGACAACTGCTTTATAGACAAGCATTTTGACCTTGCTCTGTATGTCCCGATTCGTAAACACCCGTTTCTGTAGCCTGGAAAAGACTGCACTGGCGCATGCGATGCGGTGGTTCATTTTTGCGTTTATGATACATCTTGTGGAGAGAAGACTGCCAAGTTCGGCAAATTGATCCACATTTACGTCGATACAGTCGTCCAGACTAGAGTAAAAGAGCTGAAGAAATAATGGTGGATGGAGAAGGTCCTGGAAATCCAGAGGGTCGCTGTCTCAGGAGACACGAGGGTTTCTTTAATGTCACCAAAGCTGTGTCTGGGCCCAGCTATCGGGCTTTAACACTTTCTGGTCCAAGGACGGACACCTTTTGCTGAAGGACAGTGTGGGCATCAGTTGCAGATGGCACGGACAAATTCAGGAGCTCTTAAATCGAAACACCACAGTTGAGCTAAAAAGCTATCAAGAAAATCCCTTAGCGTCCTGCCATGGAACATCCACCCAACGGAAAGGGAGGTCCAGGATGCCATCAGAAAACTGAGCAACAATAAAACGTCTGCTCAAGATGCGATTCCTGGAGAAATCTTCAAGCAAGGTGGAACAAAACTCTATTGCTACTGTTGTAAATTTATATTGGAGGAGACGATATATTAAAATGTGTCATGTGTTATCTAGTTGATGTAAGATATCTTTCTTTTAGCAGACAGATAATAGACGTATAAATCGTATGTATGTTGTTTAGCTAGGAGGACATGATATCGACGTGTAACTTGAATCATGTTGTATGAGACTTATCACATGGGATATTTTTACAGTTAATATGTAAGAAGAATAATATATACTTCATACCTTTTTCTTGAAAAGTTCTTCTGTATATTCCCGCTGCTCCGTGACGAACCATGAAGCAATTACCATCCAACTGAGACATCTGTTCTTATTTGTGAACACCATTAAACCAACTCTTTATGTTTTTTATATTATAGATTTATTACAGTTGCCTCAAATGGTTTTCACAGTATCTGCAGTTAGTCTACATTTTCTGTTCATACAGCCCGCTCCTATATGTCTGTCCACCCCTGTCTTGACGTCTGCCCGCTCTGGTGGCCAATTCTCAACTCTTTGAACCTTTACAAAACTAACTACATAACGTGTTCTCTTATGTCATCTAATTACGTGTCTCAGACCAACCTAATGTTTCCATCTAGTTATTTGTTTATCCAAATCCAAAAGAATGTTTACATCTATTTTCTATTTTCGCATTCTTTTTGCGATTAACACGTCAATCATTTCTTCCGCAATTTAATTGTTTATTCTTCTAATCATAATAACTGATCCAGCGACCATCCGTCGCTCAAATCAATTAATAAGAATGCAATAACACTAATAATAATGTTTTGTCCGTTGATCCCGATTGCCACAGTTAACAGATACTACTCTATGATCACAGCCTAAAGTGTCATAACATTACACTCCATCCATAGCTTCCTGAGTAAAATCTGGGATACTAGTGGGTAATTGTTACGGCTTTACCTTATCATGTGCTACAACAAAAATTCCCGTCTTTCCTCTCTTACTTTCCCTCTCTGTTCTTCTCTAACCAAGTATGCTGACCTGTTCCAGAAATCCCAAAATCCTCAACATGAAATATCTCAAAAAAGAAAACACGCAAAAACCAAGAACCCCATCCTCCTACGTAGACCCCTACTACCATGTCTCCTTCTCCAACATCAGGGGTCTACGTTCTAACCTTCCAGCGGTTGAAACCCAATAACAGGAGACGAAACCTGACATATTCTTTCTAAGCGAAACTGGAATAGAGCGGACCACCTCCCTAGATGAGTTCATAATTAAAGGATACTCTAACTTAACATCTAAATCTGACCCCAAGATCGCCACGGGCATGGAATGTGTGCCTACATTAAAGATGGCTTCCCGTACGGCAGGGATATCTCCAGAGAAGACGTTAATCTACCTTATATGTGCTTCCGGGTTGCACTTGCTTACACCACCACAATTATATTTGCCCTCTATCGCCCCCACAACAGGGAAGTTACCGTCTTAAAACGTATATCAGTGAAAATTGGCCATATCCTGTCTGCTCATCCTTCGGCTAACATTCACATTTGCGGTGACTTCAATGTCCATAATGTGGAATGGCTGACCCACTCAAATAAGACTGATAATGAGGGGAGTCATGTCTGTCATGATTTTGCCATTGCTTATGACCTGACTCAGATGGTTAGCGTGCACACCCGTGTGCCCGATACTACCAGTCAGTACGCAAGCCTTCTAGACCTTTTTCTATACACTACCCCTGAGCTATGCTCATGTTCCGTTCTATCTCCTCCGACCACTGTGTTGTATCAGTTAAGATAAAAATGAAATATAATAAATCTACAGACGTACCTCTCCACCGTGCTGTATACCGATACTCTATGGCGGACTGGGATAGCTTCCGTACATTCATATCTGATCTGCCTCTCCATTCCATGTTTAAAAAGGATGTGTCCTCTATAGTATCAGACCTGACCGAATGGTTACTTGTAGGCATAGACCAATTCATACCATCCAAAAAATTCCAACAAAACCCTAACAGCCAGCCATGGTTCTCCCCTGAATGTGCTGCTGCCATCGCACACAGAAATCACTTTTCATAGCTACCAACGTAATAGATGCACTGAAAGTAAAGCTGCTTTCATGACGGCCAGCAACCACTGTAAAAGAGTAATACAAAATGCAAGAGAACTATATGCTCAGTCTGTTAAATCCAAAGTAGCTGAGCAGCGGTTTGGTTCCCACCAGTTCTGGCAAATAGCAAATAGGATCCTGAACAGAAACGTGCGTTCTATCCCAACCACTATAAACGGACCAGAGGTCATATCGACAGCATCCGACAAGGGCAAACTATTTGCCAAGAACTTTGCGGCAAATTCTATCCTGTGCGACCAAGGCCATCAACTCCCCGTATTCCCTCCTATAACAGACAACACGGAATGCAACATACAAATATCTGTGCGTGAGGTCGCCAAGCTAATCAAGAACATTGACTCCAGTAAAGCAACTGGTCCTGCTGGTATTCCAATTATAGTGTTAAAAAAATTACAACCAGAACGTGCCCCCATAGTTACCAAACTGTTTAAGCGTTGCCTTAAGGAGAAGTTCTTCCCAACACCCTGGAAAATCTCATCAGTATGGCATGTATTTAAGAATTCCGGTGATACCTCATCTCTCTTTCAGTACAGACCGATAAGTCTCCTTTGTGTCATGAGTAAGTTGCTGGAATCCACAATAAATAAGGAAGTAGCCAACATCCTCAGCAGAAATACCCTTCTTAGCGACACGCAATATGGTTTCCGTTCTACTAGATCTACAGCAGATGTGCTAACGGTTATATCTCATAGGATTAGCGAATCTCTCGACAAAGGCTTCATTTCTAGGGCAATTGCTCTTGACATATCAAAGGCCTTCGATAACGTTGAGCATAAATGCCTAATTCACAAGATTTCAAGTTACGGTATAACTGGAAATGTTTTCTGAATCATTAAATCATTTCTCTCTGATAGGCTCATAAGACTAGTGGTTGATGAACAGAAATCAGACGCCTGCAGTATTAATGCTGGAGTCCCTCAGGGGTCCATACTGGGCCCATCTCTCTTCCTGAACTACATCAATGATCTCCCAAAACACATACTAAAATCTTTCGTTGACATCTATGCTGATGACACGACTATCTATGGCAACACATCAAAGGCCGTAAATGATGATGTTCTCTCTGATCCTCTCTTCTCTGATATTGGGCGCGTGGAACAATGGTGGCTGGTTACCTTTAATGCCTCTAAGACCAAGCTCCTATCTTTACATCATAAAGTCTCTGATTCCCATTGAAAATTGAAATGGATGGCTCTCGTCTAGGGGAAGACCCATGTTTTGATAAGCTTCTGGGTTTGACCTTTACTCCTGATCTTAAATGGAACATATACATCAAGTCTGTGGCCAAGGTCGCTGGGAAAGTGGTGGGATACTTCTACCGCTCCAGAAGATATCTCACTACTGATGCAATTCTCTATCAATATAAAAGCCAAGTACGTCCAAGGATGGAGTACTGCTGCCACATCTGGGCAGGAGCTGCTAAAAAAAGCCTATCCTGCCTTGACAGAGTACAAAATAGACTTTGTGACTTGGTGGGGGATGCCCTTTTCTCTTCCTGCAACCTCTTTCCCACTCCTTATCTGTGCCTACATCAAAACGTAGATTCCATGAACAAAGCTTCTTTCTTAGAACTGCACGCCTGTGGAACTCTGTTCCGCTTGCTTGTTTCCCTCCCGACTTCAACCTGGATGTTTTCAAGTCCAACGCAAAAATTTCCTGATGAACCGCCCCTTAAGTAATGACACTTTATCAATTCTCCAATGCTATTACTAAACTATCCCATTGATTACTGTACACACAATAACCCTCATCCTCGAGTGGCCCTTGGGCCTTGATAAGCGGTGACCTCCATGTAAAACCAGGAGGAAATACCGGCAGAACTCAGGGATTATTTGGTCACTACAATCTTCAAGAGGGGGGATGAAGTAGACTGTGGCAACCACAGAGGTATCTCCTTCCTGTTCACAACAGGCAAAGTACTAGCCCGTATATTGGGCTACCGCTTACTGCTGCTGTCAGAAAACATTTTACCAGAGTCGCAGTGTGGTACCTCTGACATGATTTTTTCAGCTCGTCAACTGCAGGAGAAAGTTCAGGAGCAACACTTTCCACTGGACACGGCGTTCATTGATTTTACAAAGGTGTTCGACTCTGAACAGTACTGCCATCTCGTGGTCCCTCTCTAAGATTGGATGTCCAGACAAGTACCTATAAATCTTGAGATCTCTTCATAATGACATGCTTGCAGTTGTGATCTTGGAAACATCTCTCTTCCAAGTTGACACCGATGTCAAGTAGGGCTGCATCATTGCCCCAACCATATTCGCCATCTACTTCACCATCCTTCATCTCACTAGCCATAATCTACCTAAGGGAATCAAACTAATGTACATGATAGATGGCGGACTTTTTAACATCATTAGGTTTAGGGTAAAAAGCAAGGTCCTCACATCAAGAAGCTTCAATACGCAAATAGCAATGCGCTGGTTGCTCACTCAGAACCGAATCTCCAGAGCATATTGGATAAATTTGGGACTTGCCCATAACATCAAAAAGACTCATTCTCCATCAACCAGTACCTGACACAGCCGCCCGCAATCTTTCTTGAAGACAACACGATATATATATATATATATATATTTATATATATATATATATATATATATATATATATATATATATATATATAAATATATATATATATATATATGATGAAAGTAATGGAAATAGTATTCCGACAAAATAGAGAAAATAAAAAGGAACAAACCGTATTATGTGTTCATCAACGTTTCGTCTTTATTTTATTTAGGAAGTCTCGAAATAAAGACGAAACGTTGATGAACACATAATACGGTTTGTTCCTTTTTATTTTCTCTCTCTCTCTATATATA